>NW_027141109.1:3600000-3941480 GCF_036365525.1 Heterodontus francisci
AGATCTGGCAGTATTGGAGGGAGCACGCAGTGGGCATTGTTGGAGGGAGCAGGGAGCTGGCAGTATTGGGCAGTACAGAGACCAGGAAGTATTGGAGGGAGCAGGGAGCTGGCAGTATTGGAGAGTACAGGTATCTGGTAGTATTGGCGGGAGCAGGGACTTGGCAGAATTGGGGAGTACAGATATCTGGCAGTTTTGCAGGGAGCAGGGAGCTCCCTGGATTGGGGAGTACAGAGTTCTGGCAGTATTGTAGGGTGCAGGGAGCTCCCTGTATTGGGGAGTACAGAGATCTGGCAGTATTGGGGAGTACCGAGTTCTGGCAGTATTGGAGTGAGCAGGGAGATGGCCTTATTGGAGGGAGCAGGTATATGGCAGTATTGGAGGGAGGAGAGATCCGGCAGTATTGGAATGAGCAGGGAGCAGGCAGTTTTGGAGGGAGCAGGGAGCTGTCAGTATTGGAGGGAGCAGGGAGCTGGCAGCATTGGTGAGTCCAGAGATCCCGCAGTATTGGAGTGAGCAATGTGCTGGCAGTATTGGGGGGCACAGATATCTTGCAGTATTGGAGGGAGCAGGGAGCTGGCATTATTGGAGGGAGCAGGGATATGGCAGTATTGGAGGGAGGAGGGAGCTGGCGGTATTGGAGGGAGCAGGGAGCTGGCATTATTGGAGGCAGCAGGGAGCTGGCATTATTGGAGGCAGCAGGGATATGGCAGTATTGGAGGGAGGAGGGAGCTGGCAGTATTGGAGGGAGCAGGGAGCTGGCAGTATTGGGGAGTATAGAGACCTGGCAGTATTGGAGTGAGCAGGGAGCTTGCAATATTGGGTAGTGCAGAGATTTGGCAGTATTGGAGGGCGCGCAGGGAGCTGGCAGTATTGGAGGGCGCAGGGAGCTGGCGAGTATCGGAGAGTACAGAGATCTGGCAGTATTGGATGGAGCAGGGAGCTAACAGTATTGGAGGGAGCAGGGAGCACGCAGTTGGCATTATTAGAGGGGGCAGGCAGCTGACAGTATTGGGGAGTACAGAGATCTGGCTGTACTGGAGGGAGCAGGGAGCAGGCAGGATAAGAGGGTGTAGCGACCTGACAGTATAGGAGGGAGCAGGGATCTGGCAGCCTTGGGGAGTGCAGAGATCTGGCAATATTGGTGTGTACAGAGCTCTGGCAGTGTTGGAGGTAGCAGGGTTCTGGCAGTATTGGAGGAAGCAGGGAGCTGGCAGCCTTGGGGAGTTCAGAGATCTGGCAGTTTTGGAGGGAGCAGGGAGCTGTCAGTATTGGAGGGAGCAGGGAGCTGGCAGTATTTGTGAGTCCAGAGATCCGGCAGTATTGGAGTGGGCAAGGTGCTGGCAGTATTGGGGAGCACAGATATCTGGTATTATTGGAGGCAGCAGGGAGCTGGCATTATTGGAGTCAGCATTGATATGGCAGTATTGGAGGGAGGATGGAGCTGGCAGTATTGGAGGGAGCAGGGAGCTGGCAGTATTGGGGAGTATTGAGACCTGGCAGTATTGGAGTCAGCAGGGAGCTTGCAATATTGGGTAGTGCAGCGATTTGGCAGTATTGGAGGGCGCGCAGGGAGCTGGCAGTATTGGAGGGCGCAGGGAGCTGGCGAGTATCGGAGAGTACAGAGATCTGGCAGTATTGGATGGAGCAGGGAGCTAACAGTATTGGAGGGAGCAGGGAGCACGCAGTTGGCATTATTAGAGGGGGCAGGCAGCTGACAGTATTGGGGAGTACAGAGATCTGGCTGTACTGGAGGGAGCAGGGAGCAGGCTGTATAAGAGGGTGTAGCGACCTGACAGTATAGAAGGGAGCTGGGATCTGGAAGCCTTGGGGAGTGCAGAGATCTGGCAATATTGGAGTGTACAGAGCTCTGGCAGTGTTGGAGGTAGCAGGGCTCTGGCAGTATTGGAGGAAGCAGGGAGCTGGCAGCCTTGGGGAGTTCAGAGATCTGGCAGTATTGCGGGGAGCAGGTAGCTGGCAGTATTGGGGAGTACAGAGCTCTGGCCGTGTTGGAGAGAGTAGGGTTCTGGCAGTATTGGAGGAAGCAGGCATCTGGCAGCCTTGGGGAGTGCTGAGATATGGCAGTTTTGGAGGGTGCAGGGAGCTACCTGCATTGGGGAGTACAGAGATCTGGCAGTATTGAAGGGAGCAGGGAGCTGGCAGCATTAGGGAGGACAGAGATCTGGCAGTCCTGGAGGGAGCAGGGAGATGGCAGTATTGGAGGGAGCGGAGAGCACGCAGTAGGCATTATTGGAGTGAGCAGGGAGCTGGCAGCATTGGGGAGTACAGAGATCTGTCAGTATCGATGGGAGCAGGGAGCTGGCAATATTGGAGGGGGCACGGAGATGGCATTATTGGAGGGAGCTCGGAGCTGGCAGTATTGGAGGGAGCAGGGATATGGAAGTATTGGTGGGAGCAGGGAGCTGGCAGTATTGGAGGGAGCACGGAAATGGCAGTTTTGGAGGGAGCAGGGAGATGGCAGTATTGGAGGGAGCAGGGTGCTCGCAGTATTGGAGGGAGCAGGGAGCACGCAGTTGTCATTCTTGGAGGGAGCTCGGAGCTGGCAGTATTGGAGGGAGCAGGGATATGGAAGTATTGGTGGGAGCAGGGAGCTGGCAGTATTGGAGGGAGCCGGGAGCTGGCAGTATTGGGGAGTACAGAGACCTGTCAGTATCGGTGGGAGCAGGGAGCTGGCAGTATTGGAGGGAGCAGGGAGATGGCAGTATTGGAGGGAGCACGGAAATGGCATGTTTGGAGGGAGCAAGGAGATGGCAGGATTGGAGGAAGCACGCAGTTGGCATTATTGGAAGGAGCAGGGAGCCGGCAGTATTGGGGAGAAAAATGAACAGGCAGTGTTAGAGGGAGCAGGGAGTTGGCAGTATTGGAGGGAGCACGGAGCTGGCAGTTTTTGTGGGAGCAGGGAGCACGCAGTTGTCATTATTGGAGGGAGCAGGGAGCTGGCAGTATTGGGGAGTAAAATGATCAGGCATTATTAGAGGGAGCAGGGAGTTGGCAGTATTGGAGGGAGCACGGAGCTGGCATTATTTTAGGGAGCAGCGGCCTGGCAGTTTTGGAGGGAGCAGGGAGATGGCAGTATTGGAGGGAGCAGGGAGCTCGCAGTATTAGAGGGAGCAGGGAGCACGCATTTGGCATTATAGGAGGGAGCAGGGAGCAGGCAGTATTGGGGAGTACAGAGACCAGGAACTATTGGAGGGAGCAGGGAGCTGGCTGTATTGGAGAGTACAGATATCTGGTAGTACTGGAGGGAGCAGGGAGCAGGCAGCATTGGCGGGAGCAGGGAGCTGGCAGTATTGGAGGGAGCAGGGAGCATGCAGTGGGCATTATTGGAGGGGGCAGGGAGCAGGCAGTATTGGGGAGTACAGAGACCAGGAACTATTGGAGGGAGCAGGGAACTGGCAGTAATGGAGGGAGCAGGTAGCTGGCAGTATTGGGGAGTACAGAGATCAGGCAGTATTGGAGGGAGCAGGCATCTGGCAGCCTTGGGGAGTACAGAGATCTGGCAGCATTAGGGGGAGCAGGGATCTGGCAGTATTGGGGGTAGCAGGTAGAAAATTACAGCGCAGTACAGGCCCTTCGGCCCTCGATGTTGCGCCGACCTGTGAAACCATCTGACCTATACTATTCCATTTTCATCCATATGTCTATCCAATGACCACTTAAATGCTCTTAAAGTTGGCGAGTCTACTACTGTTGCAGGCAGGGCGTTCCTCGCCCCTACTACTCTCTGAGTAAAGAAACTACCTCTAACATCTGTCCTATATCTATCACCCCTCAACTTAAAGCTATGTCCCCTCGTGTTTGCCATCACCTTCCGAGGAAAAAGACGCTCACTATCCACCCTATCTATCCCACTGATTATCTTATATGTCTCTATTAAGTCACCTCTCCTTCTCCATCTCTCAACGAAAACAACCTCAAGTCCCTCAGCCTTTCCTCATAAGACCTTCCCTCCATACCAGGCAACATCCTACTAAATCACCTATGCAGCCTTTCCAAAGCTTCCACATCCTTCCGATAATGCGGTGACCAGAACTGCACGCAATACTCCAGGTGCGGTCTCACCAGAGTTTTGTACAGCTGCAGAATGACCTCGTGGCTCCGAAACTCGATCCCCCTACAAATAAAAGCGAATACACCATATGCCTTCTTCACAGCCCTATTAACCTGGGTAGCAACTTTCAGGGATTTATGCACCTGGACACCAAGATCTCTCTGTTCATCGACACTACCAAGAATCTTCCCATTAGCCCAGTACTCTGCATTCCTGTTGCTCCTTCCAAAGTGAATCACCTCACATTTTTCCGCATTAAACTCCATTTGCCATCTCTCAACCCAGCTCTGCAGCCTATCTATGTCCCTCTGTACCCTCCAACATCCTTTGGCACTATCCACAACTCCACCGACCGTCGTGTCATCCGCAAATCTACTAACCCACCCTTCTACACCCTCTTCCAGGTCATTTATAAAAATGACAAACAGCAGTGGCACCAAAACAGATCCTTGCGGTACACCACTAGTAACTAATCTCCAGGTGAACACTTGCCATCAACCACCACATTCTGTCTTCTTTCAGCTAGCTAATTTCTGATCCAAAGCTCTAAATCACCTTCAACCCCATAGTTCCGTATGTTCTGCAATAGCCTACCATGGGGAACCTTATCAAACGGCTTACTGAAATCCATATACACCACATCCACTGCTTTACCCTCATCCACCTGTTTGGTCACCTTCTCGTAAAACTCACTAAGGTTTGTGAGGCACGACCTACCCTTCACAAAACCGTGCTGACCATCGCTAATGAACTTATTATTTTCAAGATGATTATAAATCCTGTCTCTTATAACCTTTTCCAACATTTTACCCACAACCGAAGTAAGGCTCACAGGTCTATAATTACCAGGGCTGTCTCTACTCCCCTTCTTGAACAATGGGACAATATTTGCTATCCTCCAGTCTTCCGACACTATTCCTGTCGACAATGACGACATAAAGATCAAGGATCTGTACTCTCCAATACAGCCACAACCCAAATATATAGTTCTTACTTACCCAGCAGTCCCCTGGTCCTCCGAAAACAAAAGGGAATTCACTTTTAAACTTACACTGAAATTGACTTCGCAGCAGTAAGCCCGCTCCCGCACCTCCGTTACTATCAAAGCTGCAGCCACCGAAACTAAAAGAAAGAGATTTTAAACAACCCAAATGTATAGTTTTTACTTACCCAGCAGTCCCCTGGTCCTCCGAAAACAAAAGAGAATTCACTTTTAAACTGACACTGAAATTGACTTCGCAGCAGTCAGCCCGCTCCCGCACCTCCGTTAATATCAAAGCTGCAGTCACCGAAACCCTAATAGATGGTCAGTATTGAGGGAGTGCGATACTGTCGGAGGGTCAGTACTGAGGGAGTGACATACTGTCGGATGGTCAGTACTGGTGGAGTGCCAGACTGATGGAGGGTCAGTACCGAGGGAGTGCCCTATTGTTGGAGAGTCAGTACTGAGCGAGCGCTGCCCTGTCGGAGGATCAGTACTGAAGGATGCTGCAGTGACAGGATGTTGGTGCTGATGGAGTGCTGCACTGTCTGAAGATCAGTACTGAGGGAATGCAGCACTCTGCGACGGTCAGTACTGAGGGAGTGATGCACTGTTGTTGAGTCAGTAATGAGGGAGCGCTGCACTCTCAGAGTGTCACGACAGTGGGAGTGCTGCACTATCAGAAGTCAGTACTGAGGGAGTGCTGCACCCTCAGAGTGTCAGTACAAAGAACAAAGAACAAAGATAATTACAGCACAGGAACAGGCCCTTCGGCCCTCCAAGCCTGCGCCGATCCAGATCCTCTCTCTAAACATGTCCCCTATTTTCTAAGGTTCTGTATCTCTTTTCTTTCGGCCCATTCATGTATCTGTCTAGATACATCTTAAAAGACTCCATCGTGCCCGCATCTACCACCTCCGCTGGCAATGCGTTCCAGGTGCCCACCACCCTCTGCGTAAAGAACTTTCCACGCATATCCCCCCTAAACTTTTCCCCTTTCAGTTTGAACTCGTGTCCTCTGGTAATTGAATCCCCAACTCTGGGAAAAAGCCTCTTGCTATCCACCCTGTCTATACCTCTCATGATTTTGTACACCTCAATCAGGTCCCCCCTCAACCTCCGTCTTTCTAATGAAAATAATCCTAATCTGCTCAACCTCTCTTCATAGCTAGCGCCCTCCATACCAGGCAACATCCTGGTGAACCTCCTCTGCACCCTCTCCAAAGCATCCACATCCTTTTGATAATGTCGCGACCAGAACTGTACGCAGTATTCCAAATGTGGCCGAAGCAAAGTCCTATACAACTGTAACATGAACTGCCAACTCTTATACTCAATGCCCCGTCCGATGAAGGAAAGCATGCCGTATGCCTTCTTGACCACTCTATTTACCTGCGTTGCCACCTTCAGTGAACAGTGGACCTGAACACCCAAATCTCTCTGGACATCAATTTTCCCCAGGACTTTTCCATTTACTGTATAGTTCACTCTTGAATTGGATCTTCCAAAATGCATCACCTCGCATTTGCCCTGATTGAACTCCATCTGCCATTTCTCTGCCCAACTCTCCAATCTATCTATATTCTGCTGTATTCTCTGACAGTCCCCTTCACTGTCTGCTACTCCACCAATCTTGGTGTCGTCTGCAAATTTGCTAATCAGTCCACCTATACTTTCCTCCAAATCATTAATGTATATCACAAACAACAGTGGTCCCAGCACGGATCCCTGTGGAACACCACTGGTCACACGTCTCCATTTTGAGAAACTCCCTTCTACTGCTGCTCTCAGTCTCCTGTTGCCCAGCCAGTTCTTCATCCATCTAGCTAGTACACCTTGGACCCCAAGCGCCTTCACTTTCTCCATCAGCCTGCCATGGGGAACCTTATCAAACGCCTTACTGAAGTCCATGTATATGACATCGACAGCCCTTCCCTCATCAATCAACTTTGTCACTTCCTCAAAGAATTCTATTAAGTTGGTAAGACATGACCTTCCCTGCACAAAACCATGTTGCCTATCACCGATGAGCCCATTTTCTTCCAAATGGGAATAGATCCTATCCCTCAGTATCTTCTCCAGCAGCTTCCCTGCCACTGACGTCAGGCTCACCGGTCTATAATTACCTGGATTATCCCTGCTACCCTTCTTAAACAAGGGGACAACATTAGCAATTCTCCAGTCCTCCGGGACCTCACCCGTGTTTAAGGATGCTGCAAAGATATCTGTTAAGGCCCCAGCTATTTCCTCTCTCGCTTCCCTCAGTAACCTGGGATAGATCCCATCCGGACCTGGGGACTTGTCCACCTTAATGCCCTTTAGAATACCCAACACTTCCTCCCTCCTTATGCCGACTTGACCTAGAGTAATCAAACATCTGTTCCTAACCTCAACATCCGTCATGTCCCTCTCCTCGGTGAATACCGATGCAAAGTACTCGTTTAGAATCTCACCCATTTTCTCTGAGTCCAAGCATAACATTCCTCCTTTGTCCTTCAGTGGGCCAATCCTTTCTCTTGTTACCCTCTTTCTCCTTATATATGAATAAAAGGCTTTGGGATTTTCCTTAACCCTGTTTGCTAAAGATATTTCATGACCCCTTTTAGCCCTCTTGATTTGTCATTTCAGATTGGTCCTACATTCCCGATATTCTTTCAAAGCTTCGTCTTTTATCAGCCGCCTAGACCTTATGTATGCTTCCTTTTTCCTCTTAGCTAGTCTCACAATTTCACCCGTCATCCATGGTTCCCTAATCTTGCCATTTCTATCCCTCATTTTCACAGGAACATGTCTCTCCTGCACGCTAATCAACCTCTCTTTAAAAGCCTCCCACATATCACATGTGGATTTACCTTCAAACAGCTGCTCCCAATCTACATTTCCCAGCTCCTGCCGAATTTTGGCATAGTTGGCCTTCCCCCAATTTAGCACTCTTCCTTTAGGACCACTCTCGTCTTTGTCCATGAGTATTTTAAAGCTTACGGAATTGTGATCACTATTCCCAAAGTAGTCCCCTACTGAAACTTCAACAACCTGGCCGGGCTCATTCCCCAACACCAGGTCCAGTATGGCCCCTTCCCGAGTTGGACTATTTACATACTGCTCTAGAAAACCCTCCTGGATGCTCCATACAAATTCTGCTCCATCTGGACCTCTAACACTAAGCGAATCCCAGTCAATGTTGGGAAAATTAAAATCTCCTATCAACACCACCCTGTTGCTCCTATATCTTTCCATAATCTGTTTACATATTTGTACCTCTATCTCACGCTCGCTGTTGGGAGGCCTGTAGTACAGCCCCAACATTGTTACCGATCCCTTCCTATTTCTGAGTTCTGTCCATATTGCCTCACTGCTCGAGTCCTCCATAGTGCCCTCCTTCAGCACAGCTGTGATATCCTCTTTGACCAGTAATGCAACTCCTCCACCCCTTTTACCTCCCTCTCTATCCCGCCTGAAGCATCGATATCCTGGGATATTTAGTTGCCAATCAAGCCCTTCCCTCAACCAAGTCTCAGTAATAGCAATAACATCATACTCCCAGGTACTAATCCAAGCCCTAAGTTCATCTGCCTTACCAACTACACTTCTTGCATTAAAACAAATGCACCTCAGACCACCAGTCCCTTTTTATTCATCATCTGCTCCCTGCCTGCTATTCCCCTTAGTCACACTGACTTCATTATCTAGTTCCTTACAGGCTTTTGTTACTACCTCCTTACTGTCAACTGACCTCAATTGGTTCTCATCCCCCTGCCACATTAGTTTAAACCCTCCCCAACAGCGTTAGCAAAAGCACCTCCAAGGACATTGGTTCCAGTCCGGCCCAGGTGTAGACCGTCCAATTTGTAATAGTCCCACCTCCCCCAGAACCGGTCCCAATGTCCCAAAAATCTGAACCCCTCCTTCCTGCACCATCTCTCAAGCCACGCATTCATCCTGACTATTCTTTCATTTTTACTCTGACTATCACGTGGCACTGGTAGTAATCCTGAGATTACTACCTCTGAGGTCCTACTTTTTAACTTGGCTCCTTCCTCCCTAAACTCTGCTTGTAGGACCTCATCCCGTTTTTTACCTATATCATTAGTGCCTATGTGCACAATGACAACTGGCTGTTCACCCTCCCCCTTTAGAATATTCTGCAGCCGATCTGAGACGTCCCTGACCCGTGCACCTGGGAGGCAACATACCATTCGGGAGCCTCGTTTTCGACCACAGAACCGCCTATCTACTCCACTTACAATCGAATCCCCTACGACTAAAGCCCTTCCACTCTTTTTCCCGCCCTTCTGAACAGCAGAGCCAGCCATGGTGCCATGGACCTGGCTACTGCTGCCTTCCCCTGGTGAGCCATCTCCCTCAACGGTATCCAAAACGGTATACTTGTTTTGGAGGGAGATGACCGCAGGGGACTCCTGCGCTGCCTTCCTGCTCTTTCTCTGCCTTTTGGTCACCCATTCCCTTTCTCCCTCAGCAATCCTAATCTGCGGTGTGACCAATTCACTAAACGTGCTATCCACGACCTCCTCAGCATCGCGCATGCTCCAAAGTGAGTCCATCCGCAGCTCGAGAGCCGTCATGCGGTCTAACAAGAGCTGCAGCTGGACACACTTCCTGCACGTGAAGGAGTCAGGGTCATCAGCCATGTCCCTGAGCTCCCACATTGAGCAAGAGGAGCATGATACAGGTCTGAGATCTCCTGCCATTTTTAATCTTAAGTTTAAACTTAGTTAAATGAAAAAGGAACGAAAAGTTTTTACCAATCACAATAAAACCAGAGAAATTGAAAAAGCCTTACCTTATAAACACCCCACCGAGTCCTTTTTTTTTTGGTTAGAGGAGGAGGGCGGGTGGGAGACACTACAAGTGTGGTGTCTCGGGTTCAGAAACCGCCCAAATATATAGTGTTTTACTTACCCAGCAGCCCCCTGGCCTCCGCCGAAAAACAAAAGGAAATTAAATTTACTTTCAAACTGACCTTCTCAGCTGCTCACTCGCTCACACTCTGCTCCCGAAAAAGCTGCTGCACTGAAAGGAAAGTTATTTTAAACCGCCCAAATATATAGTGTTTTACTTACCCAGCAGCCCCCTGGCCTCCGCCGAAAAACAAAAGGAAATTAAATTTACTTTCAAACTGACCTTCCCAGCTGCTCACTCGCTCATACTCTGCTCCCGAAAAAGCTGCTGCACTGAAAGGAAAGTTATTTTAAACCGGCCAAATATATAGTGTTTTACTTACCCAGCAGCCCCCTGGCCTCCGCCGAAAAACAAAAGGAAATTAAATTTACTTTCAAACTGACCTTCCCAGCTGCTCACTCGCTCACACTCTGCTCCCGAAAAAGCTGCTGCACTGAAAGCTGAGGGACTGTTGCATTGTTGTTGATTCAGTACTGAGGGAGTGCTGCACTGTCAGAGGGTCAGTACAAAGTGTGTGCTGCATTGTTCTTGAGTCAGTACGGGAGAAATGCTGAACTCTCAGACTGTCAGTTCTGAGGGAAAGCTGCATTCTCAGACTGTCAGTACTTTGGGAAAGCTGCATTGTTGCAGAGTCAGTTCTGAGGGAGCTCTGCACTCTCAGTGCCAGTACTGAGGCATTGCTGCACTGTTGGATGGTAAGTTCTGAAGGAGAGTTGCATTGTTGTTGAGTCAGTACTGAGGGAATGCTGCACTCTCAGAGTGTCAGTAGTGAGAGAGTGCTGCATGGTTTTTGAGTCAGTAATGAGCAGGCGCTGCACTCTTGGAGTGTAACTGTTGATGATTGCTGCACTGTCAGATTAACAGTACTGAGGGAGTACCATACTGTTGGAGAGTCAGTACTGAGGGAGTGCTGCACTATTGGAGGGTCAGTACTTCGGGAGTGTTGGATGGTCAATACTCTGGGAGAGCGATACTGTTGGAGGATCAGTACTGATGGAAAGCCATACTGCTGGAGGGTCAGAAATGAGGGCGTGCCGTACTGTTGGAGGGTCAGTACTGAGGGAGTGCTGCACTGTCGGATGATCAGTACTGAGGGACTGCTGCACTGTTAGAGAGTCAGTGCTGACGGAGTGTTGCACTGTCAGAAAATCGTTACGAAGTGAAAGCTGCACTGCCAGAGGGTCTGTATTGAGGGGGTGCTGCACTGTCAGAAACTTGGTGATGCGGGATTGCCTTCCGTTAGAGGATCAGTACTGAGGGAGCGCTGCATTGTTGATGAGTCAGTACTGAGGGAGCACTGCACTCAGTATTGACGGATGCTGCACCATCAGATAGTCAGCACCGAGGGAGTGCCATACTATTGGAGGGTCAGTACTGAGGGAGTGCCTTACTGTTGGAGGGTCAGTACTATTGGTTGGCCATACAGGTGGAGGGTCAGCACTGAGGGACTGCTGGACAGTGGGAGGAACAGTACTGAGGGTGTGCCGCACTGTCGGAGGGTCAGGTCTGAGGGACTGACATTTTGTCGGACGGTCAGTATTGTGGGAGTGCCATACCGTCGGATGGTCAGGACTGTGGTGGTGCCGTATTGTCGGAGGGTCAGTTCTGAGGGAGTGCGATAGTTGGAGGGTCAGTACTGAGGGAGTGCTGTGCTGTTGGAGGGTCAGCACTGAGGGTGTGCGGCACTGTCGGAGCATTCCGTACTGAGGGAGTGCTGCTCTGCTAGAGGGTCAGTGCTGTGGCCGTGCTGCAATGTCAGAAATTCGGTACTGAGGCAGTGCTGCACTGTCGGATGATACGTATTGTGGGAGTGCTGCATATTTGGAGAGTCATTAGTGAGGGAGTGCGACCCTGTTCGAGTGTCAGTTTGAGGGTGTGTCGCACTGTCGGAGGGTCAGTACTGAGGGACAGACAGTCTGTCAGAGGGTCAGTACTGAGGGAGTGCCAAACTGCCGGATAGTCGGTACTGAGGTGGTGCTGTATTGTCGGAGGGTCAGTTCTGAGGCAGTGCGATACTTGGGTGGTCAGCACTGAGGGAGAGCTGCATTGTTGAAGGGTCAGTACTGAGGGTGTGCCATACTGTTGGAGGGTCAGTACTGAGGAAGTGCCATATTTGTGGAGGGTCAGTACTGAGAGTGTGCTGCACTGTCAGAGGATCCGTACTGAGGGAGTGCTGCACTTTCTGAGGATCAGTAGTGAGGGAGAGCTGCACTGTCAGAAAGTTGGTGATGAGGGAATGCTGCACTCTCAGAGTGCCAGTACTGTGTGAATGCTGCGGTGTCAGATGGTCAGTACTGAAGAAATGCTGCACTTCAGCTGGTCAGTACTGAGGGAATGCTGCACTCTCAGAGTATCAGTAGTGATGGAGTCCTGCATTGTTGTTGAGTTATTACTGAGGGAATGCTGCACTCTCAGAGTGTCAGTACTGATGGAGTGCTGCATTGTTGTTGAGTTATTACTGAGGGAACGCTGCACCTTCTGAGGATCAGTAGTGAGGGAGAGCTGCACTGTCAGAAAGTTGGTGATGAGGGAATGCTGCACTCTCAGAGTGCCAGTACTGTGTGAATGCTGCGGTGTCAGATGGTCAGTACTGAGGAAATGCTGCACTTCAGCTGGTCAGTACTGAGGGAATGCTGCACTCTCAGAGTGTCAGTTCTGTGGGAGCGCTGCACTGTCAGAGGGTCAGTACTGAGTGAGTGCTGCACTGTTGGATGGTCAGATCTGAAGGGTCGCTGCATTGTTGTTGAGTCAATACTACGGGAGTGCTGCACTGTTGGAGGACCAGTACTGAGGTAGTTCTGCACTGTCATCAATTTGGTGATGAAGACTTGCCGACTGTTGGTGTCTCAGTACTGAGGGAGCGCTGCGTTGTTGTTGAGTCAGTTCTGAGGGAGTGCTGCACTCTCACTGTTTCAGTACTGAGAGGTTGCTGCCCTAATAGATGGTTAGTATTGAGGGAGTGCGATACTGTCGGAGGGTCAGTACTGAGGGAGTGACATACTGTCGGATGGTCAGTACTGGTGGAGTGCCAGACTGATGCAGATTCACTACCGAGGGAGTGCCCTATTGTTGGAGACTGAGTACTGAGCGAGCGCTGCCCTGTCGGAGGATCAGTACTGAGGGATGCTGCACTGACAGGATGTTGGTGCTGATGGAGTGCTGCACTGTCTGAAGATCAGTACTGAGGGAATGCAGCACTCTGCGACGGTCAGTACTGAGGGAGTGATGCACTGTTGTTGAGTCAGTAATGAGGGAGCGCTGCACTCTCAGAGTGTCACTACTGTGGGAGTGCTGCACTGTCAGAAGGTCAGTACTGAGGGAGTGCTGCACCCTCAGAGTGTCAGTACTGAGGGACTGTTGCATTGTTGTTGATTCAGTACTGAGGGAGTGCTGTACTGTCAGAGGGTCAATACAAAGTGTGTGCTGCATTGTTCTTGAGTCAGTACGGGAGGAATGCTGAACTCTCAGAGTGTCAGTTCTGAGGGAAAGCTGCATTCTCAGACTGTCAGTACTGTGGGAAAGCTGCATTGTTGCAGAGTCAGTTCTGAGGGAGCTCTACACTCTCAGTGTCAGTACTGAGGCATTGCTGCACTGTTGTATGGTAAGTTCTGAAGGAGAGCTGCATTGTTGTTGAGTCAGTACTGAGGGAATGCTGCACTCTCAGAGTGTCAGTAGTGAGAGAGTGCTGCATGGTTTTTGAGTCAGTAATGAGCAGGCGCTGCACTCTTGGAGTGTAACTGCTGATGATTGCTGCACTGTCAGATTGACAGTACTGAGGGAGTACCATACTGTTGGAGAGTCAGTACTGAGGGAGTGCTGCACTATTGGAGGGTCAGTACTTAGGGAGTGTTGGATGGTCAATACTGAGGGAGAGCGATTCTGTTGGAGGATCAGTACTGATGGAAAGCCATACTGCTGGAGGGTCAGAAATGAGGGCGTGCCGTACTGTTGGAGGGTCAGTACTGAGGGAGTGCTGCACTGTCGGATGATCAGTACTGAGGGACTGCTGCACTATTCGAGAGTCAGTGCTGACGGAGTGTTGCACTGTCAGAAAGTCGTTACTAAGTGAAAGCTGCACTGCCAGAGGGTCTGTATTGAAGGAGTGCTGCACTGTCAGAAACTTGGTGATGCGGGATTGCCTTCCGTTAGAGGATCAGTTCTGAGGGAGCGCTGCATTGTTGATGAGTCAGTACTGAGGGAGCACTGCACTCAGTATTGACGGATGCTGCACCATCAGATGGTCAGCACCGAGGGAGTGCCATACTGTTGGAGGGTCAGTACTGAGGGAGTGCCTTACTGTTGGAGGGTCAGTACTATTGGTTGGCCATACAGGTGGAGGGTCAGCACTGAGGGACTGCTGGACAGTGGGAGGAACAGTACTGAGGGTGTGCCGCACTGTCGGAGGGTCAGGTCTGAGGGACTGACATTTTGTCGGACGGTCAGTATTGTGGGAGTGCCATACCGTCGGATGGTCAGGACTGTGGTGGTGCCGTATTGTCGGAGGGTCAGTTCTGAGGGAGTGCGATAGTTGGAGGGTCAGTACTGAGGGAGTGCTGTTCTGTTGGAGGGTCAGCACTGAGGGTGTGCGGCACTGTCGGAGCATTCCGTACTGAGGGAGTGCTGCTCTGCTAGAGGGTCAGTGCTGTGGCCGTGCTGCAATGTCAGAAATTCGGTACTGAGGCAGTGCTGCACTGTCGGATGATACGTATTGTGGGAGTGCTGCATATTTGGAGAGTCATTAGTGAGGGAGTGCGACCCTGTTCGAGTGTCAGTTTGAGGGTGTGTCGCACTGTCGGAGGGTCAGTACTGAGGGACAGACATTCTGTCGGAGGGTCAGTACTGAGGGAGTGCCAAACTGCCGGATAGTCGGTACTGAGGTGGTGCTGTATTGTCGGAGGGTCAGTTCTGAGGCAGTGCGATACTTGGGTGGTCAGTACTAAGGGAGAGCTGCATTGTTGAAGGGTCAGTACTGAGGGTGTTCCATACTGTTGGAGGGTCAGTACTGAGGGAGTGCCATATTTGTGGAGGGTCAGTACTGAGAGTGTGCTGCACTGTCAGAGGATCCGTACTGAGGGAGTGCTGCACTTTCTGAGGATCGGTAGTGAGGGAGAGCTGCACTGTCAGAAAGTTGGTGATGAGGGAATGCTGCACTCTCAGAGTGCCAGTACTGTGTGAATGCTGCGGTGTCAGATGGTCAGTACTGAGGAAATGCTGCACTTCAGCTGGTCAGTACTGAGGGAATGCTGCACTCTCAGAGTATCAGTTCTGTGGGAGCGCTGCACTGTCAGAGGGTCAGTGATGAGGGAGTGCTGCACTGTCAGAGGGTCAGTGATGAGGGAGTGCTGCACAGTAAGATGGTAAGTACTGAGGGAATGGCTCATTGTTGTTGAGTCAGTACTGAGGGAAGGCTGCATTCACAGACTGTCTGTACTGAGAGGGTGCTGCATTGTTGTTGAGTCTGTACTGTGGGAGCGCTGCAATCTCAGAGGGTCAGTACTGAGTGAGTGCTGCACTGTCGGATGGTCAGATATGAAGGGTCGCTGCATTGTTGTTGAGTCTGTACTACGGGAGTGCTGCACTGTTGGAGGACCAGTACTGAGGGAGTTCTGCACTGTCATCAATTTGGTGATGAAGACTTGCCTACTGTTGTTGTCTCAGTGCTGAGGGAGAGCTGCGTTGTTGTTGAGTCAGTTCTGAGGGAGTGCTGCACTCTCACTGTTTCAGTACTGAGAGGTTGCTGCCCTAATAGATGGTTAGTATTGAGGGAGTGCGATACTGTCGGAGGGTCAGTACTGAGGGAGTGACATACTGTTGGAAGGTCAGTACTGAGGGAATGCGATGCTGTTGGAGGGCCATACCGGTGGAGGGCCAGTACTGAAGGAGTGCTGCACAGTCAGATGATCAGTACTGAGGGAGTGCTGCACTGTTAGAGGGTCAGTATAGAGTGAGCGCTGCACTGTTGGAGGGTCAGTACTGAGGGAATGCTACAGACTCAGAGTGTCAGTACTGGGTGAGTGCTGCAGTGCCAGATCGTCAGCACTGAGGGAATGCTGCATTGTTGTTGAGTCAGCACTGAGGGAACGCTGCACCCTCCGAGTGTAAGTCCTGAAGGAGTGCTGCATTGTTTTTGATTCAGTACTGAGGGAGTGCTGCACTGTCAGATGGTCAGTTCTGAGGGAGTGCTGCACTGTTAGAGGGTCAGTACTGAGTGAGTCCTGCACTGTTAGAGGGTCAATACTAAGTGAGTGCTGCACTGTCAGAAAGCTGGAGATGAGGGAGTGCCATACTGTCGGAGGATCATTGCTGAGGGAGTGCCATACTGCTGGATGGTCAGTAATGATGGAGTGCCATACTGCTGAGGGTCAGTACTGAGGGAGTGCTACACTGTCAGAGGATCAGTACAGAGGGGGTGCTATTCTTTCGAAGGGTCAGTACTGAGGGAGTGCCATATTTGTGGAGGGTCAGTACTGAGAGTGTGCTGCACTGTCAGAGGATCCGTACTGAGGGAGTGCTGCACTTTCTGAGGATCGGTAGTGAGGGAGAGCTGCACTGTCAGAAAGTTGGTGATGAGGGAATGCTGCACTCTCAGAGTGCCAGTACTGTGTGAATGCTGCGGTGTCAGATGGTCAGTACTGAGGAAATGCTGCACTTCAGCTGGTCAGTACTGAGGGAATGCTGCACTCTCAGAGTATCAGTTCTGTGGGAGCGCTGCACTGTCAGAGGGTCAGTGATGAGGGAGTGCTGCACTGTCAGAGGGTCAGTGATGAGGGAGTGCTGCACAGTAAGATGGTAAGTACTGAGGGAATGGCTCATTGTTGTTGAGTCAGTACTGAGGGAAGGCTGCATTCACAGACTGTCTGTACTGAGAGGGTGCTGCATTGTTGTTGAGTCTGTACTGTGGGAGCGCTGCAATCTCAGAGGGTCAGTACTGAGTGAGTGCTGCACTGTCGGATGGTCAGATATGAAGGGTCGCTGCATTGTTGTTGAGTCTGTACTACGGGAGTGCTGCACTGTTGGAGGACCAGTACTGAGGGAGTTCTGCACTGTCATCAATTTGGTGATGAAGACTTGCCTACTGTTGTTGTCTCAGTGCTGAGGGAGAGCTGCGTTGTTGTTGAGTCAGTTCTGAGGGAGTGCTGCACTCTCACTGTTTCAGTACTGAGAGGTTGCTGCCCTAATAGATGGTTAGTATTGAGGGAGTGCGATACTGTCGGAGGGTCAGTACTGAGGGAGTGACATACTGTTGGAAGGTCAGTACTGAGGGAATGCGATGCTGTTGGAGGGCCATACCGGTGGAGGGCCAGTACTGAAGGAGTGCTGCACAGTCAGATGATCAGTACTGAGGGAGTGCTGCACTGTTAGAGGGTCAGTATAGAGTGAGCGCTGCACTGTTGGAGGGTCAGTACTGAGGGAATGCTACAGACTCAGAGTGTCAGTACTGGGTGAGTGCTGCAGTGCCAGATCGTCAGCACTGAGGGAATGCTGCATTGTTGTTGAGTCAGCACTGAGGGAACGCTGCACCCTCCGAGTGTAAGTCCTGAAGGAGTGCTGCATTGTTTTTGATTCAGTACTGAGGGAGTGCTGCACTGTCAGATGGTCAGTTCTGAGGGAGTGCTGCACTGTTAGAGGGTCAGTACTGAGTGAGTCCTGCACTGTTAGAGGGTCAATACTAAGTGAGTGCTGCACTGTCAGAAAGCTGGAGATGAGGGAGTGCCATACTGTCGGAGGATCATTGCTGAGGGAGTGCCATACTGCTGGATGGTCAGTAATGATGGAGTGCCATACTGCTGAGGGTCAGTACTGAGGGAGTGCTACACTGTCAGAGGATCAGTACAGAGGGGGTGCTATTCTTTCGAAGGGTCAGTACTGAGGGAGTGCCATATTTGTGGAGGGTCAGTACTGAGAGTGTGCTGCACTGTCAGAGGATCCGTACTGAGGGAGTGCTGCACTTTCTGAGGATCGGTAGTGAGGGAGAGCTGCACTGTCAGAAAGTTGGTGATGAGGGAATGCTGCACTCTCAGAGTGCCAGTACTGTGTGAATGCTGCGGTGTCAGATGGTCAGTACTGAGGAAATGCTGCACTTCAGCTGGTCAGTACTGAGGGAATGCTGCACTCTCAGAGTATCAGTTCTGTGGGAGCGCTGCACTGTCAGAGGGTCAGTGATGAGGGAGTGCTGCACTGTCAGAGGGTCAGTGATGAGGGAGTGCTGCACAGTAAGATGGTAAGTACTGAGGGAATGGCTCATTGTTGTTGAGTCAGTACTGAGGGAAGGCTGCATTCACAGACTGTCTGTACTGAGAGGGTGCTGCATTGTTGTTGAGTCTGTACTGTGGGAGCGCTGCAATCTCAGAGGGTCAGTACTGAGTGAGTGCTGCACTGTCGGATGGTCAGATCTGAAGGGTCGCTGCATTGTTGTTGAGTCTGTACTACGGGAGTGCTGCACTGTTGGAGGACCAGTACTGAGGGAGTTCTGCACTGTCATCAATTTGGTGATGAAGACTTGCCTACTGTTGTTGTCTCAGTGCTGAGGGAGAGCTGCGTTGTTGTTGAGTCAGTTCTGAGGGAGTGCTGCACTCTCACTGTTTCAGTACTGAGAGGTTGCTGCCCTAATAGATGGTTAGTATTGAGGGAGTGCGATACTGTCGGAGGGTCAGTACTGAGGGAGTGACATACTGTTGGAAGGTCAGTACTGAGGGAATGCGATGCTGTTGGAGGGCCATACCGGTGGAGGGCCAGTACTGAAGGAGTGCTGCACAGTCAGATGATCAGTACTGAGGGAGTGCTGCACTGTTAGAGGGTCAGTATAGAGTGAGCGCTGCACTGTTGGAGGGTCAGTACTGAGGGAATGCTACAGACTCAGAGTGTCAGAACTGGGTGAGTGCTGCAGTGCCAGATCGTCAGTACTGAGGGAATGCTGCATTGTTGTTGAGTCAGCACTGAGGGAACGCTGCACCCTCCGAGTGTAAGTCCTGAAGGAGTGCTGCATTGTTTTTGATTCAGTACTGAGGGAGTGCTGCACTGTCAGATGGTCAGTTCTGAGGGAGTGCTGCACTGTTAGAGGGTCAGTACTGAGTGAGTCCTGCACTGTTAGAGGGTCAATACTAAGTGAGTGCTGCACTGTCAGAAAGCTGGAGATGAGGGAGTGCCATACTGTCGGAGGATCATTGCTGAGGGAGTGCCATACTGCTGGATGGTCAGTAATGATGGAGCGCCATACTGCTGAGGGTCAGTACTGAGGGAGTGCTACACTGTCAGAGGATCAGTACAGAGGGGGTGCTATTCTTTCGAAGGGTCAGTACTGAGGGAGTGCCATACTGTCAGAAGATCAGTAATGAGGGAGTGCTGTACTGCAGGAGTGTCAGTATTGAGGGAGTGCCAGACTGATGGTGGGTCAGTAATGAGGGAGTGCCATACTGTCAGAAGATCAGTAATGAGGGAGTGCTGTACTGCAGGAGTGTCAGTATTGAGGGAGTGCCAGACTGATGGTGGGTCAGTAATGAGGGAGTGCCAGACCGTTGGAGCATCAGTACTGAGGGAGTGTAATACTGTTGGAGTGTCAGTATTGAGGGAGTATCATACTATTGGTGGGTCAGTGCTGAGGAAGTGCCATACTGGTGGAGGGTCAGTACTGAGGGAGTGCTATACTGTAGGAGTATCAGTATTGAGGGAGTGCCAGACTGATGGTGGGTCAGTAATGAGGGAGTGCCAGACCGTTGGAGCTTCAGTACTGAGGGAGTGTAATACTGTTGGAGTGTCAGTATTGAGGGAGTATCATACTATTGGAGGGTCAGTGCTGAGGGAGTGCCATACTGGTGGAGGGTCAGTACTGAGGGAGTGCTGCACTGTCAGAGAATCAGTAATGAGGGAGCAATGCACTGTTAGAGAGTGATTGCTGAGGGAGTGTTGCACTGTCAGAAAGTCGGTACTTAGGGAGCGCTGCACTGCCAGAAGGTCAGTATTGATGGAGTGCTGCACTGTCGAAGGATCAGTACTGAGGCAATGTTGCACTCTCAGAAAGTTGGTGATGAGTGAGTGATGCACTGTTGGAGGATCAGTACTGAGGGAATGCTGCACTGTCAGATGCTCAGGACTGAGGAAATGCTGCTCTCTCAGATTGTCAGTACTGAGGGAGCGTTGCATTGCTGTTGAGTCAGTACTGAGAGAGTGCTGTATTCTCAGAGTGTTAGTATTGAGGGATGTGACTGCCAGCGGATCAGTACTGAGGGAATATTGTATTGTTGTTGTGTCAGTACTGAGGGAGCGCTGATCTCTCAGAGTGTCAGTATTGAAGGAGTGATGCACTGTCGGAGGAAAAAGTACTGAGGGAGTGCCATACTGATGGATGGTCAGTGCTGAGGGAGTGCCAGACTGGTGGAGGGTCAGTACTGAGGGAGTGCTGCACTGTTATAGAGTGAGTGCTGAGGGACTGTTGCACTGTTGGAGGGACAGTAATGAGGGAGTGCCTTACTGGTGGAGGGTCAGCACTGATGGAGTGCCATATTGGTAGAGGGTCAGTAATGATGGAGTGCTGCACTGTCAGAGGGTCAGATCTGAGGGAGTGCTGCAACCTCAAAATGTCAGTACTGAGGGATTTCTGCATTGATGTTGAGTCTGAACTGAGTGAGTGCTGCACTGTCAGATGGTCTGTTGCAAAGAAGCGCTGCATTTTTGTTCAGTCTGTACTGAGGGACTGCTGCACTCTCAGAGTGTCAGTACTGTGCAAGCATGGCATTGTTGTTGAGTATGCACTGAGGGAGCGCTGCATTCTCAGAGCGTTAGTATTGAGGGATGCTGACTGCCAGCGGGTCAGTACTGAGGGAGTGTTGCATTTTTGTTAAGTGAGTACTGAGGGAGCGCTGCACTCTCAGAGTGTCAGTACTGAGGGAGTGCTGCAGTGTCAGAGGTTCAGTACTGAGGGAGTGCCACACTGTCGGAGCATCAGTACTGAGGGAGTGCCATACTGTCGGAGGATCAGTACTGATGGAGTGTCATACTGCTGGATGGTCAGTAATGAGGGAGTGCCATACTGTTGGAGGGTCAGTACAGAGGGTTTATCATAATATTGGAGGGTCAGGACTGAAGGAGAGACATACTAGTGGAGGTTCAGTACTGAGGGAGTGCTGTACTGTCGGAGGATCAGTGCTGAGGGAGTGTTGCACTGCCAGAGGTTCGAGATTGAGGGAGTGCTGCACTGTCGGAGGATCAGTACTGAGGGAATGCTGCTCTTTCAGAGTGTCAGTACAGAGGCAGTGCTGCACTGTCAGAAGGTCAGTAGAAAGGGAGGGCTGCACTGCCAGATTGACAGTACTGAGGGAGTGCTGCACTGTCGGAGGATCAGTATTGAGGGAGTGCTGCACTGTTAGGGAGTCAGTACTGAGGGAGTGCTGCACTGTTAGAGAGTCGGTACAGAGGGAGTGCCGCACTGTCGGAGAATCAGTATTGAGGGAGTGCTGCACTTTTGGCGTGTCAGTACTGAGGAAGTGCTGCACTGTTGGAGCGTCAGCAGTGAGGGAGTGCCAAACTGTCGGAGGATCAGTACTGTGGGAGTGCCGTACTGTCAGAGGGTCAGTTCTGATGGTGGGCCATTCTTTTGGAGGGCCAGTACTAAGGGAGCTCTGCCCTGTCAGATGGTCAGCACTGAGGGAGTGCCATCCTGTCGGAGGGACAGTATTGAGTGAGTGCTGCACGGTCGGAGGATCAGTACTGCGGGAGTGTCGTACTGTTGTCGGGTCAGTGCTGAGCGAGTGCCGTTCTGGTGGAGAGTCAGCATTGAGGGAATGATGCACTGTTGGAGGGTCAGTACTGAGGGAGCGCTGCATTCTCAGAGTGTTAGTATTGAGGGATGCTGACTGCCAGCGGGTCAGTACTGAGGGAGTGTTGCATTGTTGTTGAATCAGTACTGAGGGAATGCTGCACTCTCAGAGTGTCAATACTTTGGGAATGCTGCACTGTCAGATGGTCAGTACGGAGGGACTGTAACACTGCTGGAGTGTCAGTTCTGTGGGAGTGTCATACTTTCGGAGGTTCAGTATTCAGGGAATGCTGCACTGTTGGACGGTCAGTACTGAGGGAGTGCCATACTGCCGGCTGCTCTGCACCGAGGAAGTGCCTGCCGTTGGCGGATCAGTACTGAGGGAGTGCAGTCCTGGTGGAGGTTCAGTACTGATGGAGTGCTACACTGTTAGAGGGTCAGTACTGAGGGAGCGTTGCACAGTCAGAGAGTCGATACTGAGGTAGAGCTGCACTGTTGGACGGTCAGTACTGAGGGAGTGCCATACTGTCGGAGCATCAGTACTGCGGGAGTATCAAACTGATGGAGGGTCAGTATTGAGGGAATGCCATAGTGTTGGATAGTCAGTATTGAGGGAGTGCTGCAGTTTTGGAGGGTCAGTACTGAGGGAGTGCCATACTGTCGGAGGGTCAGAACTGAGGGAGTGCAAGACGGTGAGATGATCTGTACTGCGGGGTGCCATACTGTTGGAGGGTCAGTCATGAGGGAGTGCCATACTGTTGGAGGGTCAGGACTGAGGGAGTGCCATACTGATGTAGGGTCAGTAGTGAGGGAGCGCTGCATTGTTGTTGAGTCAGTACTGAGGGAGCGCTATACTCTCAGATTGTTAGTATTGAGGGATGCTAACTGCCAGCGTGTCAGTACTGAGGGAGTGCCGTACTGGTGGAGGTTCAGTACTGATGGAGTGCTGCACTGTTACAGGGTCAGTACTGAGAGAGCGTTGCACAGTCAGAGAGTCGATACTGGGGGAGAGCTGCACTTTCGGAGGGTCATTACTGAGGGAGTGCCATACTCTCGGAGCATCAGTACTGTGGGAATATCAAACTGATGGAGGGTCAGTATTGAGGGAATGCCATAGTGTTGGATAGTCAGTATTGAGGGAGTGCTGCACTTTTGAAGGTTCAGTACTGAGGGAGTGCCAAACTGGTGAAGGGTCAGTAATGATGGAGTGCTGCACTTTTGGAGGGTCAGCACTGAAGGAATGCTGCACTGTCGGAGGGTCAGTACTGAAGGAGTGCCATACTGTCGGAGGGTCTGAACTGAGGGAGTGCAATACTGTCGGAGGCTCTGTACTTCGGGAGTGCAATACTGTTGGAGGGTCAGTACTGAGGACACAGAGGTGGGAAAGAGGTTTTGGGCACAGCGGGGGAGAGGGAGATGGACATAGAGGGGGAGAGATGAATGGACACAGAAGGGGAGAGATGGATGGACACAGACGGGGAGAGAGGGATGGACAAAGAAGGGGAAGAGAGGGATGGACACAGAGGGGGAGAGGTGGATGGACAAAGAGGGGAGAGTAGGGGATGGACACAAGGGGAAAGTGGGGGGGATGGTGACAAGGAGGGAGAGAGTGGATGGACACAGAGGGACAGGAGAGAGGTGATAGACACATCGGAAGGGGGAGGGGGTTGGACATTGGGGGATAGAGGAGGGAGATAAGGGGAAGGACGGGGTGGACGCAGACTCCAGAGAGGGGGATAGGAGAGGGGGATGGACGCAGAGGGACAGGAGAAGGGTGATGGACTCTGAGGGGGGACGGGGATGTAAATTGGGGGAGAGGGGAGGGACACAGGGGGAGGGAGGGGGTGGACGCTGACTGGGGAGAGGGGGATAACAGAGGGGGATGGACCTCCTGCGACTCCAGGCAGAAGTTCCTCCACTATCCCTGAACGGCCCGACCCTCACTCTGGCCATCCTCTTGTTCCTCACATAAGTGTAGAACGCCTTGGGATTTTCCTTAATCCTACCCACCAAGACTTTTTCATGTCCCCTTCTAGCTCTCCTAAGTCCATTCTTCAGTTCCTTCCTGGCTGCCTTGTAACCCTCTAAAGCCCTGTATGATTATTGCTTCCTCAAACTTAAATAAGCTTTAGTTTTAGTTTTAAAGATACAGCACTGAAACAGACCCTTTGGCAGACCGTGTCTGTGCCAACCATCAGCTATTTGTACCCATTTATACTAATCCTACATTCCTGCCACATCCACACCTGTCCGTATATTTCCCTACCACCTACCTATGCTAGGGGCAATTTATAATGGCCAATTTACCTACCAACCTGCAAGTCTTTTGGCAGGAAACGGAGCACCCGGAGAAAACCCACGCAGACACTGGGAGAACTTGCAAACTCCACACAGGCAGTACCCGGAATTGAACCCATGTCGCTGGAGCCGTGAGACTGCAGTGCTAACCACTGCGCCACTGTGCCACCCTTTCTTCTTCCTCTTGACTAGCTGTTCTTGTCATCCAAGTTTCCTTTACCCTACCACCCCTTCCTTGCCTATCGGGACAAACCTATCCAGCAGTCGCAGCAACTGCTCCCTAAACAACCTCCACATTTCTGTCGTGCATTTCCCTGAGAACATCTGTTCCCAATTTAAGCACCTCAGTTCCTGCCGAATAGCATTGTTGTTCCCCCTCCCCAATTAAATATTTTCACATCCCATCTGCTCATATCCCTCTCCATGACTATAGTACAGGTCAGGGAGTTGTGATCACTATCAGCGAAATGCTCTCCCACCGAGAGATCTGCCACCTGGCCTGGTTCGTTGCCAAGCACCAAATCCAAAATAGTCGCCCCTCTGGTCGGCCTATCTACATATTGAGTCAGGAAACTTTTCCCAGGCACATTAACAAAATCTGCTCCATGCACATTATATGCACTAAGGAGGTTCCAATCAATATTAGGTAAGTTGAAGTCACCCAAGACAACAACGAGGAGGGTTTGTCCACTGAGTCAGTATGGGTGGAAGTCAGAAACGGGAAAGGAGCAGTCACATTATTGGGCGTTTTCTTTCGACCCCCCAATAGCAACAGAGACACGGAGGAACAAATTGGAGGCAGAGTTTGGAAAGGTGTAGATGTTACAGGGTTGTTGTCATGGGTGACTTCAACTTCCCGAATATTGATTGGAACCTCCTTAGTGCAAATAGTTTGGATGGAGCAGTTTTTGTCAGGTGTGTCCAGGAAGGTTTCCTGACACAATATGCAGATAGGCCGACTAGCGGGGAGGCTATGTTGGATTTGGTGCTTGGCAACGAACCAGGCCAGGTGGCAGATCTCTTGGTGGGAGAGCATTTCGGTGATAGTGATCCGAACTCCCTGACCTTGACGATAGCCGTGGAGAAGGATAGGAGCAGACGGGATGGGAAAATATTTAATTGGAGGAGGGGAAATTTCAATGTGATTAGGCAGGAACTGGGCAGGTTAAATTGTGACAGATTTTCTCAGGGAAATGCACGACAGAAATGTGGAGGTTGTTCAGGGAGCTCTTGCTGCGACTTGTGGATAGGTTTGTCCCGATGAGGCAAGGAAGGGATGGTAGGGTGAAGGAACCTTGGATGACAAGAGATGTGGACCAGCGAGTCAAGAGGAAGAAGGAAACTTACTTAAGGTTGAGGAAGCATGGATCAGACAGGGCTCTAAAGGGTTACAAGGTAGCCAGGAACATACAGAAGAATGGACTTAGGAGAGCTAGAAGGGGACATGAAAAAGTCTTGGTGGGTAAGATTAAGGAAAGTCCCAAGGCGTTCTACACATATGTGAGGAACAACAGGAAGACCAAAGGGAGGGTGGAGCCGATCAGGGATAGTGGAGGGAACTTGTGCCTGGAGTCTGTGGAGGTAGGGGACGTCCTAAATGAATACTTTGGTTCAATATTCACTGGCGAGAGGGACCTGGTCGTTGGTGAGGACAGCGTGAAACAGGCTGATTTGCTCGAACAGGTTGATGTTAAGAGGGAGGATGTGCTGCCAATTTTGAAAGACATGAGGATAGATACATCCCCTGGGCCAGATGGGATATACCAAAGGTTTTTACGGGAAGCGAGGGAAGAGATTGCCGCGCCTTTGGCGATGATCGTTGCGTCCTCACTGTCCACTGGAGTAGTACTGGATGATTGGAGGGTGGCAAATGTCATTCCCTTGTTCAAGAAAGGGAATAGGGATAACCCTGGGAATTATAGACCAGTCAGTCTTACGTCGGTAGTGGGCAAATTATTGGAGAGGATTCTGAGAGACAAGATGTATGATTATTTGGAAAGGCATAGTTTGATGAGAGACAGTCAGCATGGCTTTGTGAGGGGCAGGTCATGCCTCACAAGCCTTATTGAAATCTTTGAAGATGTGACAAAACACATTGATAAAGGAAGAGTGGTGGATGTGGCGGAGACGGATTTTAGCAAGGCCTTTGATAAGGTTCCCCATGGTAGGCTCATTCAGAAAGTAAGGAGGCATGGGATACAGTGAAATTTGGCTGTCTGGATGCAGAACTGGCTGGCCTATAGAAGACAGAGGGTGGTAGTAGATGGGAAGTATTCAGCCTGGAGCTCGGTGACCAGTGGTGTTCCGCAGGAATCTGTTCTGGGACCTCGGCTCTTTGTGATCTTTATAAATGACATGGATAAGGAAGTGGAAGGCTGGGTTAGCAAGTTTACCGATGACACGAATGTTGCTGGAGTTGTGGATAGTGTGGAAGGCTGTTGTAGGTTGCAACGGGACATTGACAGGATGCAGAGCTGGGCTGAGAAGTGGCAGATGGAGTTCAACCTGGAAAAGTGTGAAGTGATTCCTTTTGGAAGGGCGAATTTGAATGCAGAATACAGGCTTAAAGACAGGATTCTTGGTAGTGTGGAGGAACAGAGGGATCTTGGGGTCCATGGCCATAAATTGCTCAAAGTTGCCACCCAAGTTGATACTGTTGTTAAGAAGGCGTATGGTGTGTTGACTTTCGTTAACAGGGGGATTGAGTTTAAGAGCCGCGGGGTTATGCTGCAGCTCTATAAAGCCCTGGTTAGACCACACTTGTAATATTGTGTTCAGTTCTGGTCGCCTCATTATCGGAAGGATGTGGAAGCTTTAGAGAGGGTGCAGAGGAGTTTTACCAGGGTGCTGCCTGGACTGGAGGGCATGTCTTGCGAAGAAATGTTGAGGGTGCTAGGTCTTATCTCATTGGAGAGAAGAAGGATGAGAGGTGACTTGATAGAGGCGTACAAGATGATGAGAGGCATCGATAGAGTGGATAGCCAGAGACGTTTTCCCAGGGCGGAAAGGGATATCTCCAGGTGGCATAGTTTTAATGTGATTAGAGGAAGGTTTTGGGGAGATGTCAGCGGTATGTTCTTTACACAGAGAGTGGTGGGTGCGTGGAATGCACTGCCAGGGGTGGTAGTAGAAGCAGATACATTAGGGACATTTAAGCGACTCTTGGATAGGTACATGGATGATCGTAGAATGAAGGGTATGTAGGTCGTTTGATCTTAGTGTTGGTTAAAGGTTCGGCACAACATCGTGGGCCGAAGGGCTTGTACTGTGCTGTACTGTTCTATGTTCTATGTTCTATGTTAACCCTGTTACTTCTGCACCCTTCCAAAATCTGCCTCCCAATCTGTTCCTCCGTGTCTCTGCTCTTATTGGGGGGGTCTATAGAAAACTCCCAAAAATTGACTGCTCCTTTCCTGTTTCTGACTTCCACCCATACTGACTCAGTCGAAGAACTCTCCTCGACGACCTCCCTTTCTGCAGCTATGATACTGTCCCTGATTAACAATGCCACTCCCCCACCTCTTTTACCTCCCTCCCTATTCCTTTTGAACCATCTAAACCCCGGAACATCCAACATCCATTCCTGCCCCTGCGACATCCAAGTCTCCGTAATGGCCACTGCATCGTAGCCCCAAGTACTGATCCATGCTCCAAGTTCATCACCCTTATTCCTGACACTTCTTGCGTTAAAATAGACACACTTCAACCCATCATACTGGCTGAAACTTTGCCCTGTTAACTGTCTAACCTTCCTCCAGACTCTCTGCTCTCTGTATCTGCCTGTCCAACAGCTACCCCATCCACTGATCCGTAGCTCCGGTTCCCATCCCCCTGCCAAACTAGTTTAAACCCTCCCGAAGATCTCTAGCAAACCTCCCGCAGAGGATATTGGTGCCCCTCCAGTTCAGATGCAACCCGTCCTTCTTGTACATGTCCCACCTTTCCCAAAAGGTAATCCAATGATCCACATATCTGAAGCCCTCCCTCCTGCACCAGCTCTGTAGCCACGTGTTCAGCTGCATTCGCTCTCTGTTTCTAGCCTCACAAGCACGTGGCACCTGTATCAATCCTAAGATTACTACTCTGCTCGTCCTGCCTTTTAGCTTCCAACCTAACTCCTATATTCGCTTTTCAGGTCCTCAACCATTTTTCTAGCTATGTCATTGGAATCGATGTGTACCACGACTGCTGGCTGCTCCCCCTCCCCCTTAAGAATCCCGTAGACTCGATCCGAGACATCCCTGACCCTGGCACCCGGGAAGCAACATACCATCCGGGAGTCTCGTTCGCGACCACAGAATCTCCTGTCTTTTCCTCTAACCATTGAATCTCCTTTCATTATCGTTCTCCTATTCTCCCCCCTTCCCTTCTGAGCCACAGAGCCAGGCTCAGTGCCACAGACCTGGCCGCAGTGGCTTTCTCCTGGTAGGTCGTCGCCCCCAACAGTATCCAAAACGGCATACGTATTATTGAGGGGAACGGCCACAGGGGATCCCTGCACTGTGCGCCTATTCCCTTTCCCTACCCTGACGGTCACACAGCTACCTTTATCCTGTAACTTAGGTTTCACTACTTCCCTATAATTGCTCTCTATCACCCCCTCAGCCTTCTGAATGATCCGAAGTTCATCCAGTTCCCGAACACTGTCTATTAGGAGCTGGAGTTGGGTGCTCTTCTCGCAGGTGAGGTCAGCAGGGACACAGGTGGTGACCCTTACCTCCCACATCCTGCAAGAGGAGCATGCAACTGCCCAACCTTCCATCCCCTCCGCTCTTAATTGACAACAGAGAATAGAAAAAGGGACAGAGGACACGGCAGCGGGGATTTAATTGCCTGTGCGCTGTTAACTGCAACCAGCGTTTACCAAAATGACTGAAGCGGGGTTCCTTATCCTCCTGGTCCAGGAGTCAGCAAAATGTCTGCGCACAGACACCAGTTTCAGTCGTAATAAATGTTGAGTTCCGTGGTTTCCATCCGGCCGCCAGTACTCTGTGACTGACAGCAGGCTGCACGGGGTTCGGCTTTGATTGACAGCTCTCCTATTGCACGGATCTCCCATTTAAGTAAAAGCAAAATACTGCAGATGTTGGAAATCTGAAATAAAAACAGGAAATGCTGGGAATACTCAGCAGGTCTGGCAGTATCTGTGGAGAGAGAAGCAGAATTAATGTTTCAGGTCGGTAACATTTCAACAGAACTGGCAAATGTGGTTGACGGAGCCCGCAACTGTGTCCAGCCCATTTCCCGCACCTCTACCCTCACCCCTTCCCCCCTCTCCCAGAACAGTGACAGGGTTCCCTCTTGTCCTCACTTTCCACCTCACGAGCTTCCACATCCAAAGGATCATCCTCCGCCATTTCCGACACGTCCAGTGTGATGCCACTGCCGAAAGCATCCTCCCCTCCCTTCCCTGGTCAGCATTCCGAAGGGATCATTCCGTTCACGAAACCATGGTCCACTGCTCCATTACCCACACCGCCTCGTCCTCTTCCCACGGCACCTTCCCCTGCAATCGCAGGAGGTGTAATACCTGCCCATTTACTTCCTCTCTCCTCAGTAACCCAGGCCTCAAACACTCCCTTCAGGTGAAGCAGTGATTTACATGTACTTTTTTCAATGGAGTATACTGTATTCACTCCTCAAAATGTTGTCTCCTTGAGTGTTGTTGCAGCTGCATCCATCCAGCGATGGGTCAATACTGATGGAGCACTGCACTGTCGGAGGGTCAGAACTGGGGGAGCGGCGTACTGTCAGAGGGTCAATACTGAGGGAGCACTGCAGTGTTGGAGGTCAGTGCTCAGGGTGCACTGCAGTGTCGAAGGGTCAGTACTGAGGGAGCACTACACTATCAGAGGGTCAGAACTGAGGGAGTGCCGCAATGTCGGAAGGTCAGTACTGAGGGAGAAATGCCCTGTCGGAGGTTCAGTACCGAGGAAGCACTGCACTGTCGGTGGGTCAGTACTGAGGGAGCACTGCAGTTCCATTGGGTCAGTACTGAGGGAGTGCTGCACTGTCAGAGGGTCAGTACTGAGGGAGTGCTGCACTGTCAGAGAGTCACTACTGAGGGAGTGCTGCACTGTCGATGGGTCGGTACTGATGGAGCACTGCACTGTCAGAGTGTCAGTACTGAGGGGCACAGCAGTGTCGTAGGATCAGGACAGAGGGAGCGCTGCACTGTCAGAGGGTCATTACTGAAGGAGCACTGCAGTGTCAGATGGTCAGTACAGAGAGAGTGCTGCACTGTCGTAGGGTTACCAATGACGGAGTGCCATCCTGTCAGAGTGTCAATTCTGAGGGAACACAGTGGTGTCACAATGTCAGAACTGAAGGAGCACTGCACTGTGTTAGGGCCAGTACTGAGGGAAGACTGCACTTTCGTAGGGTCAGTACTGAAGGGGCACAGCAGTGTCGTCGGGTCAGGACTGAGGGAGCACTGCACTGTCGGAGGGTATGTACTGGGGATTGCTGCACTGTCAGAGGGTCAGTATTGAGGGAGCACTGTAGTGTTTTATGGTCGGTACTGGCAGCACTATACTGTCAGAGGGTCAGTACAGTGGGAGAGCTGCACTGTCGCAGGTTCAGTACTGACGGAGTGCCATACTGTCGGAGGGTCAGGACAGTGGGAGCGCAGCGGTGCCATAGGGTCAGCACAGAAGGAGCAATGCACTGTCATGGGATCAATACTGAGGGAGTGCCTCAACGTCGTCGGGTCAGGAATGAGGGAAAACTGCTCTGTCGGAGGGTCAGTACTGAGGGGGCACTGCAATGTCATAGAGTCATTACTGAGGGAGTGCTGCACTGTCAGATGGTAGGTACTGAGGGAGCACGGCAGTGTCATCTGGTCAGTACTGAGGGAGTGCTGCACTGTCAGAGGGTCAGTACTGAATGAACATTGCAGTGTCATAGGGTCAGTACTGATGGAGCACTGCACTCTCAGAGGGACAGTACAGAGGGCATGCTGCACTGTCTTAGGGTCAGTGCTGAGGGAGTGCTGCACTGTCATAAGATCAGTACTGACGCAATGCCATACTGTCGGACGGTAAGTACTGAGCGAGCACAGCGGTGTCATAGGTTCAGTACAGAAGGAGCACTGCACTGTCGAAGGCTCAGCACTGAGGGCGTGCGGCACTTTCGGAGGGTCAGTAATGAGGGAGTGCTGCAGTGTAAATGTGTCCGTACTGAGGGAGTGCTGCACTGTCAAAGGGTCAATACTGAGGAAGCACTGCACTGTCAGACGGTCAGTACTGAGGGAGTGCTGCACTGTCACAGGGTTACCACTGAGGAACCACTGCACTGTCAGAGGGTCAGTACTGAGAGAGTGCTGCAGTGTAAATGTTAACGTACTGAGGGAGTGCTGCACTGTCAGAGGGTCAGTACTAAGGGAACACTACAGTGTCATCGGGTCAGTACTGAGGGACTTCTGCATTGTCAGAGTGTCAATACTGAGGGAGTACTGCAGTGTCAGAGGGTCAGTACAGAGGGAGTGCTGCACAGTCGTAAGGTCACTACTGACAGAATGCCGTACTGTCCGAGGGTCAGTACTGAGGGAGCACAGTCGTGTCATAGGGTCAGTGCTGAAGGAGCACTGCAGTGTCATAGGGTCAGTACTGAGATGGTGCTCCACTGTCAGAGGGTCAGTACTGAGCGAGTGCTTCACTGTCGGAGGGACAGTACTGACTGAGCACTGCACTGTCAGAGGGTCAGTACTGAGGGAGCACTGCAGTGTCATTGGGTCAGTACTGAAGAAGTGCTGCACTGTCAGAAGGTCAGTACAGAAGGAGCACTGCAATGTCGGAGGGTGAGTACTGAGGGAGTGCGGCACTTTCGGATCGTCAGGACTGAGGGACCACTGCACTGTCCAAGGGTCAGTACTGAGGGAAAACTGTTCTGTCGGAATGTCAGTACTGAGTGGGCACTGCAATGTCATAGGGTCATTATTGAAGGAGTGCTGCACTGTGAGATGGTCACTGACGGAGTGCCGGACTGTCGGAGGGTCAGTACTGATGGAGCACAGCGGTGTGATATGGTAAGTACAGAAGGAGCACTGCACTGTCAGAGGCTCAGCACTGAGGTAGTGCCGCACTGTCGGTGGGTCAGTGCTGTGGGAGTGCCACAATGTCAGGTGGCCAGTACTGAGGGAGCACTGCACTGTCGTAAGGTCAGTGCTGAGGGAGCACTGCAGTGTCAGAGGGTCAGTACAGAGGTAGTGCTGCACTGTCGGAGGGTCAGTACTGTGGGAGTGCCACAATGTCAGATGGCCAGTACTGGGGGAGCACTGCACTGTCGTAAGGTCAGTACTGAGGTAGCACTGCACTGCCAGAGTGTCAGTAATGAGGGAGCACTGACTGTCATAGGGTCAGTACTGAGGGAGCACTGCGATGTCACAGGATCAGTACAGAATGAGTACTGCACTGTCGGGGACTCAGCACTGAGTGAGTGCCGCACTGTCGGACGGTCAGTACTGAGGGAGCACTGCACCCTCGGAGGGTCAGTACTGAGGGAGTGCCGCAATGTCAGAAGGACATTACTGAGGGAGCACTGCACTGTCGGAGGTTCAGTCCTGAGGGTGCACTGCACTGCCAGATGGTCAGTACTGAGGGAGTGCTGCACTGTCGGAGGGTCAGTACTGATGGAATGTCGTACTGTTGGAGGTTCAGTACGGAGGGAGTACTGCGATGGCACAGGGTCAGTACTGAATGAGCACTGCACTGTCGGAGGCTCAGTACTGAGGGAGTGCCGCACTGTCGGACGTTCAGTACTGAGGGAGCACTGCACCCTCGGAGGGTCAGTACTGAGGGAGTGCCGCAATTTCGGAAGGACATTACTGAGGGAGCACTGCACTGTTGGAGGTTCAGTACTGAGTGTGCACTGCTCTGTCGGTGGTTCAATACTCAAGGAGCACTGCACCGTCAGAGGGTCAGTACTGAGGGAGTGCTGCAATGTGAGAGGGTCAGTACTGAGGGAGCACTGCAGTGGCAGAGGGTCAGTACTGCGGGAGAGCTGCACTGTCAGTTCTGAGGGAGCTTTGCAGTGTCACAGGGTCAGTACTGACGGAGCACTGCACAGTCAGATGGACAGTACAGAGGGCGTGCTGCACTGTCTTATGCTGACTACTGTCGGAGTGCCGTACTGTCGGAGGGTCAGTACTGAGTGAGCACAGCGGTGTTATCGGGTAAGTACAGAAGGAGCATTGCACCATCAGATGCTCTGCATTGAGGAAGTGCCGCACTGTCGGAGGGTCAGTACTGAGGGATTGCTGCACTTTCGTAGGGTCACTCCTGACGGAATGCCGTACTGTCGGAGGTTCAGTACTGAGGGTTTACAGCGGTGTCATAAGGTCAGTACAGAAGGAGCACTGAACTGTCGGAGGCTCAGCACTGAGGGAGTGCCGCGCTGTCGGAGGATTATTACTGAGGGAGCACTGCGGAGTCATTGGGTCAGTACAGAAGGAGCACTACACTGCCGGAGGCTCAGCACTGAGGGAGTGACGCACTGTCAGAGGGTAAGTACTGAGGGAGTGCTGCTCTGTCATAGGGTCAGTACTGAGGGAGCGCTGCACTGTCAGGAAGTCAGTACTGAGGGAGCACTGCACTGCCAGAGGGTCAGTACTGAGGGAGTGCTGCACTGTCAGGAAGTCAGTACTGAGGGAGCACTGCACTGTCAGAGGGTCAGTACTGAGTGAGCACTGCTGTGTTATAGGGTCAGTACTGTGGGACTGCTGCACTGTCAGGGGGTTCGATACTGAGGGAGCACTGCAGTGTCAGATGGTCAGTACTGAGGGAATGCTGCACTGTCGGAGGGTCAGTATTGCGGGTGCGCTGCACTGTCAGAGTTTTGTTCAGCCTTGACGAAATCTATGCTGGCTATTCTTAACTAACTGAAACTTCTCTGAATGTCAGTTGATATTTTCCCGGATTATTATTTCTAAAACCTTACCGACCACGGATGTTTGTACTAACTGACTTTTACTTTCTAGGACTGTCATCACACACTTTCTTGAATGAAGGTCTTACATTTAGCAGTTTACAATCTTCCAGCATCACACTCGCATCCAGCAAAGACTGGAAGATTACAGCAACCTCGTCTGCTATTTCCGCCCCCATCATTTTTAATAACTGGGGATGCAAGCCATCCAGTCGAAGTGCCTTATGTACTATAAGCCATCCTTTTTAGCACCTTTCCAGACCATTTTTTGTATCCGCTTCCACGATGTCTACTCACTCCACTTCCACTGATATTTTGTCAGCATCCATTCCTCTGGTGAATACTGATAAAACGTAGTCATTAAGTGTATTAGCATTACCCTGCACCTCTAAGTATGTATTACCCTATGTGTCCCTAATAGGCCACATTCCTCCTTGCACAACTCACTTAATAGGCTGTCATTGCATTCTCATATTCTCTCTTTACTGGTCTTATTTTCCTCCCCACCTCTCCTCTCAACTTACTGCCACTGGCCTGGCTCTCACTTGAGTTCACCTGACATGCATTACGTGCCTTGTTTTTTGATTGTTTCATCATCATCTATATCTCCTTCATCAACCAAGGTGACATGTTCTTCATTCCGCTACCTTTCACCCTTGGTGGGATATTCCTAATATGGAACTGAAGCACCTCTTCCTTAAATATAACCTATCGTGCTGATGCAGATATTCCTGCGAATCTTTGGTTCCATTCTTCCCAACTGGATCCCTTCTCATTTTTTGAAATTAGTCCCCTTCCAATCAAGACACTTTCCATTATTTTGTTCTTTGCTTTTCCGCATTACTAGTCGAAAACCTATGATACGATGATCACTCTTACCCAAGTATTTCTGCATAGACGCCGGGTCCACTTGGGTTAGCTCATTTCCCAACACCAGAGTTCGCAATTCCTCTTTTCTCGTTGGCTGAGAGCATGCCGATCAAGAAATTTCTCCTGACACATTTTACAAATTCCTCCCAGTCCTTAATCTTTAATACAAAATCATATCAATCAACTGTTTGGTCATTAAAGTTCCCAAATATCACCTAACTTTAGTTGTTGCACATCTCTGTGATTTCCCTGAGATTTGCTCCTCCACCTCTTTTGTACTATTTGGAGGCCTAGAGAATACCCCGAGGACAGCAATCATGCATATTCTGCTCCTCATCTTGGAATAATGGATTCTGTACTTGCCATGTCGAAGCACGTCCCTTTCCAGCAATGAAAAGTCTTCCTTAATTAGTACTGCCACCCCTTTATATCTTTGTATCCTTATATATTAAGGGCCCGGACCTCGTTTCCATTATTTCCACTACTTCGCATTCCCATATTTAAAAATTCGCTCACCGACCTTAAACACCACACTTTGTGTGTTCACACATGTATTGTACTCCCGTCTTTGAATTCCTCGTAGTCCTTCTCAGTCCACTGCCATCTAATGCAGACTCACTTTCCTCACTTCAAATATCTATTTTTTTATATTATGCATACATGGCTTGTGGGCGTCATTGGCTTTTTCCAGCATTTATTTTCCATTCCTAATTGCCCTGGAGAAGGTGGTGGTGAGCTGCCTTCTTGAATCGCTGTAGTCCATGTGGGGTAGGTACATCCAAAGTGCTGTTAGGAAGAGATTTCCAGAATTTTGACCGCGCAGCATTGAAGGAACGGCTATATAGTTCTACGTCAGAATGGTTTGTGACTTGGAGAGGAAGTTCCCATGCATGTGCTGACCTCGGCCTTCTAGTTGGTCGAGATTGCCTGTCTGTCAGGTACTGTCAAAGGAGCCTTGGTGCATTGTTGCGGTGCATCTTGTAGATGGTACACACTGCTCTCACTGTGTGTCAATGGTGGAGGAATTGAATGTCTGTGGCTGGAATACCAATCAAGCAGGCTGCTTTCTCCTGGATGGTGGCGAGCTTCTTGAGTGTTGTTGGAGCTGCACCCATCAAAGCAAGTGGAGATTACTTCATCAAACTCTTGACGTGTGCCTTGTAGATGGTGGAACGGATTTGGGGAGTCTGCAGGTGAGTTACTCGCCACCTGATTCCTAGCCTCTACCTCCTCTTGCAGCTATTGTATTTATATGGCTACTCTATTTTACTTTATTGTCAATGGCAAACCCCAGGATGTTGACAGTGGGGGATTAAGCGATCGTAATGTCATTGAATGTCAAGGGGAGATGGTTAGATTCTCTCTTGTTAGAGATGGTCATTGCCTGGCAATTGTGTGGCGTTTATGTTACTAGCCACCGATAACCACAAGGCTGTATATTGCCCAGGTCTTCCTGCGTTTCTACACGGGTCGCTTCAGTATCTGAGGAGTTAGGAATGGTGCTGAACATTGTGCAATCATCAGCGAACATCCCCACTTCTGACCTTAGGATTGAAGGAAGGTCATTGATGAAGCAGCTGAACGTGGTTGGGCCGAGGCCACTACCCTGAGGAACTCCTGGAGCTGAGATGATTGACCTCCAACAACCACAACCATTTTTCTTTGCGCTCGTTGTTACTCCAACCAGCGGAGAGTTTTCCCCCGATTCACATTGACTTCACTTTTGCTAGGGCTCCTTGCTGCCATACTCGGTCAAATGCTGCCTTGATGTCAAGGGTAGTCACATTTACCTCACCTCTTGAGTTCAACACTTTTGTCCATGTTAGGACCAAGTGTGTAATGAGGTTAGGAGCTGAGTGGCCCTGGCGGAACCCAAACTGAGCGTCACTGAGCAGGTTATTGCTAAGCAAATGCCGCTTGATAGCTTTGCTGATGACACCTTCCATCACTTTACTGATGATTGAGAAAGACTTATGGGGCAGTAATTGGCTGTTTGAACTTGTCCTGATTTTTGTGTACAGGATGTACCTGGGCAATTTTCTACTTTTATAGGTAGAGGACAATTTGCAGCAGTACTGGAACAGCTTGGCTAGGGGTGTGGCAAGTTATGGAGGACAGGTCTTCAGTTCTATTGCCGGTATATTGTCAGGGCCTATAGCCTTTGCAGTATCCATAGCCTTCTGTCGTTTCTCCATATCATGCAGAATGAATAAAATTGGCTCAAGTCTGGCATCTGTGATGCTGGGGACTTCATTAGAAGGCCGACATGGATTATCAACTCGGCACTTCTCGCTGGAGATGGTTGCAAATGCTTCAGCCTTATTTTGCACTGATGTGCTGGGTTCGCCCATCATTACGAATGCTGATATTTGTGGAGCCACCACCTCGGGCTTTTTGTTTATTTGTCCACCATCATTCACAGCTGGATGTGGCAGGACTGCATCTGATCCATTGGTCATGGGATCGCTTAGCTCTGTCTATCGCATGCTGCTTACACAGTTTCGCACACAAGTCGTCCTTTGTTGCAGCTTCACCAGATTGACACCCCATTTTGAGATATGCCTGGTACTGCTCCTGGCACGCCCTCCTGCACTCTTCATTGAACCAGGGTTGGTCTGCTGGCTTGATGGTAATTGTCGATTGGGAATAAGCCAGCCATGAGGTTACAGATTGTGGTAGAGTACAATTCTGCTGCTACTGATGGCCCAAAGCGCATCATGGATGCCCAGTTTTGCACTGCTAGATCTGTTTCAAATCTTTCCCATTTCGGACCATGTTTGTGCCACACAACACGATGGGGTTTATCCTCAATGTAAAGGCATGCTTTTGTCTCCACAACGACTGTGCGATGGTCAGTCCTACCAATAGTGTCATGGACAGATACATCTGCAGCAGGCAGATTGGTGAGGAAAGGTCAAGTATGTTTTTCTTCAAGTTATCCTCATAACTGAAATTCCTCATCACTGGAATCATTCTCATGAATCTTTTCTTTACTCGCTCCAATGCTCTCATGTCTTTCCTAATGTGTGGCTTCCAGAACTGGACGCAATACTCGAGCTGAGGCTGAACGAGTGTCTTATCCACGTTCAGCATAACTTCCTTCCTCTTGTGCCCTATGCCCGTATTCATGCCCAGGATACTGTATGCTTTATTAAATGCTCTCTCAACCTGCCCTGCCACCTGCAATGACTTATGCACGTATACACCTAGGTCGTTCTGCCCCTGCACACTCTTTAGAATTGTACATTTTATTTAATATTGTCTCCCCATGTTCTACCTACCAGCATGAATCACATCCCATTTCTGTGCATTTCACTTCATCTGCAACCTGTCTTCTCATTCCACCAATGTATCTATCTCCTTTCGGAGTTCCACACAAACCTCCTCAGTTATGTTATGTGTGAACAGTTATTTTAAGACTGCATAAGGTATTTAGTGAGGATCCCCAGTGGTCAGTGTTGGGATGCCTGCTTTTCATGACCTGCATTAATGACCTAGACTTTGTTGTGCAGGGCACAATTTTTCAAAAAAAGTTGAGCATGAAAAAGGACTTGCTAGTATTGTGAACCATGAGGAGGATAGTGATAATCTTCAACAGGATATAAACAGGCTGATGGTATAGGCTGACAAGACAATAACGAGGAGATTTGATATCATGAGGGGTCTGGACAGAATATACACGGGATACGGAGAAATTCAAAGATTGGCTCAAGGATCCAGGACTAGAGGATCGAGAACGTAAGAAAGGCGACTTAATGTGAAGTGCAAAAGATGAAGCAGTGACATGCGGAAAACTTTGTTTTATGGAACAAGTGCTTAGGATCTGGAATTCAGTGACTGGCAGTGCGGTGGAGACAAGTTCAATTGGGGCCTTCAGAAGTGCACTGACTAATTATCTGAAGATTAATAAAAACAATGAAGGGCTACAGAAAAAAAAACAGGGGAGTGGGACTAGGTGAGTTGCTCTTTAAGAAAACGGTCACTGACACGGCTTGCCAAATGCCTCCTTCTATGCTGTAACCATTCTATTATTCTTTGACTGTACCTTAGTCTGTCCCCGTTGACTGTATCAAACATCTCGGAGAGTTCTACAAAAGAAGAGTACATGCCTATGTTGTATTCTCCACTTTTCTCCTGGACCTGTCTCAGCACAAAAATCATACCTAAAGTTCCTTATTGGGTCTGAATCTTCACAGACTCTCACGGATCCTCTCTGCATCTATTGTCGGAAAAAGTTTAGTTCGAATCAAAATGGTCAAGATTTTGCCTGCAATAGACAGTAAACTTCCGTAATAAAAGCAAAATACTGCGGATGCTGGAAATCTGAAAAAAAACAAGAAATGCTGGATTCACTCAGCAGGTCTGGCAGCATCTGTGGAAAGAGAAGCAGAGTTAACGTTTCGGGTCAGTGACCCTTCTTCGGAACTGACAAATATTAGAAATGTCACAGATCATAAACAAGTGAGGTGGGGGTTGGGCAAGAGATAACAAAGGAGAAGGTGCAGATTGGACCAGGCCACATAGCTGACCAAAAGGTCACGGAGCAAAGGCAAACAATATGTTAATGGTGTGTTGAAAGACAAAGCATCAGTACAGATTAGGTGTGAATATACTGAATATTGAACATCAGCAAGTGCAAACCTGAAGAAAAACAACCTGAAAAAAACAGTGGGTAAGCAAACTGAACAAACTAAGATGAAATGAAATAAATGCAAAAAAAGATTGTAAAAAATGTAAAAAGGAATGCAAAAAAAAGGAATAAAAAATAACTAAAAATGACTAAAAATGAAAGTAAAGTGGGGGGCTGTCATGCTCTGAAATTATTGAACTCAATGTTCAGTCCGGCAGGCTGTAGTGTGCCTAATCGGTAGATGAGATGCTGTTCCTCGAGCTTGCGTTGATGTTCACTGGAACACTGCAGCAATCCCAGGACAGAGATGTGAGAATGAGAGCAGGGGGGAGTGTTGAAATGGCAAGCAACCGGAAGCTCAGGGTCCTGCTTGCGGACTGAGCGGAGATGTTCCGCAAAGCGGTCACCCAGTCTGTGCTTGGTCTCCCCAATGTAGAGGAGACCACACTGTGAGCAGCGAATACAGTATACTACATTGAAAGAAGTACAAGTAAATCGCTGCTTCACCTGAAAGGAGTGTTTGGGGCCTGGGATAGTGAGGAGAGAGGAGGTAAATGGGCAGGTATTACACCTCCTGCGATTGCAAGGGAAGGTGCCCTGGGACGGGGACGAGGTGGTGGGGGTAATGGAGGAGTGGACCAGGGTGTCGCGGAGGGAACGATCCCTTCGAATGCTGACAGGGGAAGGGAGGGGAAGATGCGACTGGTAGTGGCATCACGCTGGAGGTGGCGAAAATGGCGGAGGATGATCCTTTGGATATGGAGGCTGGTGGGATGAAAAGTGAGGACAAGGGGAACCCTGTCACGGTTCTGGGAGGGAGGGGAAGGGGTGAGGGTAGACGTGCGGGGAATGGGTCGGACACGGTTGAGGGCCTTGTCAACCACAGTGAGGGGAAATCCTCGGTTGAGGAAAAAGGAGGTCATATCAGAAGCACCGTCATGGAAGGTAGCATCATCAGAGCAGATGCGTCGGAGACGGAGAAACTGGGAGAATGGAATGGAGTCCTTACAGGAGGTAGGGTGTGAAGAAGTGTAGTCGAGGTAGCTGTGGGAGTCAGTGGGCTTATAATGGATATTAGTAGACAGCCTATCCCCAGAGATGGAGACAGAGAAGTCGAGGAAGGGAAGGGAAGTGTCAGAGATGGACCATGTAAAGGTGAGAGAAGGGTGGAAATTGGAAGCAAAGTTGATAAAGTTTTCTAGTTCGTGGCGGGAGCAGGAAACGGCACCGATACAGTCATCAATGTACCGGAAAAAGAGTTGGGGGAGGGGGCCTGAGTAGGACTGGAACAAAGAATGCTCGACATATCCCACAAAAAGACAGGCACTCCATTCCATTCTTCCAGTTTCTCCGTCTCCGACGCATCTGCTCTGATGATACTACCTTCCATGACGGTGCTTCTGATATGACCTCCTTTTTCCTCAACCGAGGATTTCCCCTCACTGTGGTTGACAGGGCCCTCAACCGTGTCCGACCCATTCTCCGCACCTCTACCCTCACCCCTTCCCCTCCCTCCCAGAACCGTGACAGGGTTCTCCTTGTCCTCACTTTTCATCCCACCAGCCTCCATATACAAAGGATCATCCTCCGCCATTTTCGCCACCTCCAGCGTGATGCCACTACCAGTCGCATCTTCCCCTCCCTTCCCCTGTCCAGCCCGCTTCTACCTCCTTCCCAAAATCCACAAACGGGACTGTCCCGGCAGACCCATTGTGTCAGCCTGCTCCTGCCCAACTGAACTTATTTCTTCCTATCTAGACTCTATCTTTTCTCCGCTGGTCCAGTCTCTTCCCACCTACATCCGTGACTCTTCTGACGCCCTACGTCATTTTGACAATTTCCAGTTTCCTGGTCCCAACCGCCTCCTCTTCACTATGGACGTCCAATCGCTCTACACCTCCATCCCCCACCAGGATGGTTTGAGGACTCTCCGCTTCTTCCTGGAACAGAGGCCCAACCAGTCCCCATCCAGCAACACCCTCCTCCGCCTGGCTGAACTTGTTCTCACATTGAACAACTTCTCCTTCAACTCCATGTTTTCCTTCAAGTAAAAGGTGTCGCTATGCGTACCCGCATGGGTCCTAGTTATGCCTGTCTTTTTGTGGGATATGTCGAGCATTCTTTGTTCCAGTCCTACTCAGGCCCCCTCCCCCAACTCTTTTTCCGGTACATTGATGACTGTATCGGTGCCGTTTCCTGCTCCCGCCCCGAACTAGAAAACTTTATCAACTTTGCTTCCAATTTCCACCCTTCTCTCACCTTTACATGGTCCATCTCTGACACTTCCCTTCCCTTCCTCGACTTCTCTGTCTCCATCTCTGGGGATAGGTTGTCTACCAATATCCATTATAAGCCCACTGACTCCCACAGCTACCTCGACTACACTTCTTCACACCCTACCTCTTGTAAGGACTCCATTCCATTCTCCCAGTTTCTCCGTCTCCGACGCATCTGTTCTGATGATGCTACCTTCCATGACGGTGCTTCTGATATGACCTCCTTTTTCCTCAACCGAGGATTTCCCCTCACTGTGGTTGACAGGGCCCTCAACCGTGTCCGACCCATTCCCCGCACCTCTACCCTCACCCCTTCCCCTCCCTCCCAGAACCGTGACAGGGTTCCCCTTGTCCTCACTTTTCATCCCACCAGCCTCCATATCCAAAGGATCATCCTCTGCCATTTTCGCCACCTCCAGCGTGATGCCACTACCAGTCGCATCTTCCCCTCCCTTCCCCTGTCAGCATTCCGAAGGGATCGTTCCCTCCGCGACACCCTGGTCCACTCCTCCATTACCCCCACCACCTCGTCCCCGTCCCAGGGCACCTTCCCTTGCAATCGCAGGAGGTGTAATACCTGTCCATTTACCTCCTCTCTCCTCACTATCCCAGGCTCCAAACACTCCTTTCAGGTGAAGCAGCGATTTACTTGTACTTCTTTCAATGTAGTATACTGTATTCGCTGCTCACAGTGTGGTCTCCTCTACATTAGGGAGACCAAGCGCAGACTGGGTGACCGCTTTGCGGAACATCTCCGCTCAGTCCGCAAGCAGGACCCTGAGCTTCCGGTTGCTTGCCATTTCAACACTCCCCCCTGCTCTCGTGCTCACATCTCTGTCCTGGGATTGCTGCAGTGTTCCAGTGAACATCAACGCAAGCTCGAGGAACAGCATCTCATCTACCGATTAGGCGCACTACAGCCTGCCGGACTGAACATTGAGTTCAATAATTTCAGAGCATGACAGCCCCCCACTTTACTTTCATTTTTAGTCATTTTTAGTTATTTTTTATTCCTTTTTTTTTTGCATTCCTTTTTACATTTTTTACAATCTTTTTTTGCATTTATTTCATTTCATCTTAGTTTGTTCAGTTTGCTTACCCACTGTTTTTTTCAGGTTGTTTTTCTTCAGGTTTGCACTTGCTGATGTTCAATATTCAGTATATTCACACCTAATCTGTACTGATGCTTTGTCTTTCAACACACCATTAACATATTGTTTGCCTTTGCTCCGTGACCTTTTGGTCAGCTATGTGGCCTGGTCCAATCTGCACCTTCTCCTTTGTTATCTCTTGCCCAACCCCCACCTCACTTTTTTATAATCTGTGACTTTTCTAATATTTGTCAGTTCCGAAGAAGGGTCACTGACCCGAAACGTTAACTCTGCTTCTCTTTCCACAGATGCTGCCAGACCTGCTGAGTGAATCCAGCATTTCTTGTTTTTGTGTAGTAAACTTCCGTAGTTTGAATAGTCAGAACTCTCTCCCTTGTTTCTGTTTTTGTTGTTGAGGTAGACAGTCACTGCACCTGGAAGGTTCTGAAGCAATGTACTTTTCTTCCAGCATGCTGAAAGCCCATCTGTAAGCCTATCAAGGTTCACATATCTTCCCTGTTTATAAAGCTTGGCTGGAATTCCATCTATTCCAGGGGCTTTAGTGATTTTAATTGTGCTGCAGCGGTCTTGATCTTTTCATGTGTGGTGGTCCATCCAGCTCGCATTTCACTTCCCTCTTCGAGATCATTGCGATGGACGTCTCCTACACCATCTGAGCGTCATCAAATAGGCTCTCATAGTAATCTGACTACTTGTTGCCAAGATAACATCAGTGTCTTTGGGCATTGTTGTTCCATCCGAAGACTTTAATGGTGCCTGCACATGGTGGAAGGTCCATATGCAGATCTCAAGGCTTCTGAGTGAAATTTCATATCTCCCGTAGCTGCATACATCTGTGCCTTCTCAATGACCACTGTTCGTGAATTTCTTTGGTTGGCATGGAGGTTGGTTTGCAGAGGGATGCAGGCTTCCCTATATGCAGCTTTTGTAGCCTGCTCATCAGTACATGCAAGTTATCGATTGAGACAGATGTGTTTCTTCTGAAGAAGCTCTTGGATTTCAATATAATTTTTCTCGAAAATAATCTTGGCTTCTTCTGGTTGAGAAGCCAACCAGCTCTGCAGTTTCTTTTCAACCTTAAAGGACGGAGTTCAACTGTCCCCACTGCTTTGCTGGATTAATATCACTATCCAGAGTCGCTTCACTGCAGAGGCTCTGTTCAAGCTTGCTCTGGGAACGGTTTTCCTCCTGTAATTAGAATTCATGGACTTGCGTTTTCCTTGTTTGTGGCTCTTTTTTTCTTTTGGGCAATGGTTTGATTGTGAAGGCAAGATTGAGTCGAAACAGTATGTGGCTGCTATCGCAGTCAGGACTTGGCATCACACGACTGTGTAGCACGTCCCATATTTTTCGTTGCTGCACCAGAATATAACCCAATAAGTGCTCGTGCTTTGAGCCTGGATGCCTTCAGCTGATTTGAAATCCGGCTTTCTGATGGAATCAGAATTAGTAAATCTGAGTCCGTACTCCATACATAATTCCAGCATAATTCGACCATATTTTCATTACATTTGCCAATACCATATCTTCCCCAGACAGTTTGTCAATGCTCTTGGTCAGGCCCAACTCATGCATTGAAATCTCGAAATCTGGTGAACTTATCATTCGAGTCAAACGTCAGTAGAAGATTATGCAGCTCACGGTAGAAGCTTTCTTTCATCACCATATCGGCTTGTAGGGTAGGTGAATATATGCTGATAATGGTAGCGAATTGATCGTCCTGGACTGATAATCGTGAGGATATGAGGCGTTTAGAAAAGCCCATGGGGAGGTTCTTACACATGCTAGCAATATATGTTTTAGTCACAAATTCCTTAAGAGGGATCACTCAACTTTAATTTTCTCTGCCCAGAAAAGCCTGCGCCATGTTCTGTTATTGATCCCTGCTCTGCAAAGTAAACTTCACTGAATGATGTGATGTCAATGTCCAGATGGGCATGCTCACTGGCTATTCGTGTGGAAGATCTTTCATGGAGTCTGTAATCATCTTAATCTGACATTGTGTGAATAATCCAGCCCGCAAGCTTCAAGATTTTTATTTCTCATTGTTTTTTTTTTTGCATTTATATGTGTTACTTCATTCTTTTGCACTGCTATACGAGATGCCCGTTGGCTACGGTTCGCCAACAAGGAGAGTTGAGACAAGGATTGTCTGGGCCATCTTTTTAGGCCCATCCCCATTCGGAACAAGCAGTATTATTCCGAGAGAATACTGCTTCGTCACTCAGAGTGTTGCCAGATGATGTTGTTGTCTCAGCTCAACAGTCAAATAACTCATGATGCTGAACCACTTGCATGCAGAATTGAAGCTGAATCTGCCAGTGCCACCTTGCACCTGCCATTGTCGCCTCTCCCCATCGCTGTCTGGTACACTTCCTGACTGTGGTAACTGTTTAAAGTGGAAACCAGCTAGTGCAGCCGAATCCCATTCTTCAGGCTGTGTCATTCTATTCAGTGTCGCAGCAGGCTGAAACAGCTGAAGCAATTGAAAAGATGCATTTGCTGTGGCAGAGGTGCACTAGTGTTAAATATGATGGTGGTTTATTGCTGAAACTTGGGTTCAATAGAAATACTTTAGTGCTGATTTTTGGGGGGACGGGGCGGCGGCGGTGGGAAGAAGTGAACAAGTGCTGCAAGATGGCGATGGCAAAGAAGAAGCAAAGTCTGTGGATGTTGCTGTGAGCGGACGAACCACAACCCTACGCAAATCTCAATGGGGCCTGCACTTTACTCCATCAACTAACAGGTAGAGGTTAGCACTGAGATTGTTTCAGCAGAAGGTTATGCCTCAGGTTTGGTGACTGTTCGGATTAAGGTTGTGCTTTGTTTCATAGTTAGTGTTACATTTAGTGTTGCGGTTAGCAGAGAGCTCGATTTAGGGTTAGGTTCAGTTTAGCAATTTGTGTTAAGGTTCTGGTTTGCGACTGGTTCATTTTACAGTATGTGTTGGGTTAGTTATAGCGTTAGGTTTAGATTAGGAATACAATTTGAGTAAGGGCTAGATTTAGCATTCGGGTGAGTTTGGGGTTAGTCTTGCAGTTAGATTTATGGTCAGGTTGACAGTTTGGTTAAGCATTGATTTGAGGTTCAACATTATGGTTGCACTTAGGCTTCGGCATACCGTTAGCATAGAGTTGTTATCTCTGGGTTGTTGCACGTGCCACGTGCTAGAGAAGCGAGGAATAGGGAGAGAGAGGAGGTGAACTCGTGGCTGCAGGGATGGTGTAGGAGGGAGGGTTTTGGTTTCCTGGATAATTGGGGCTCTTTCTGGGGTAGGTGGGACCTCTACAAACGGGGTGGTCTTTACCTGAACCAGAGGGGTACCAATATCCTGAGGGGGAGATTTGCTAGTGCTCTTCGGGGGTTTAAACTAATTCAGCAGGGGGTTAGGAACCTAAATTGTAGTTCCAGTGTACAGGATGTTGAGAGTAGTGATGTCAGGGATAAGGTTACAAGGACGCAAGAGGGCACTGGCAAGCAAGAATTTGGTTGAAAGTGTGTCTGCTTCAACGCCAGGAGCATCCAGAATAAGGTGGGTGAGGTTGCAGCATGGGTTGGCACCTGGGATCTCGATGTTGTGGCCATTTCGGAGACATGGGTAGAGCAGGGACAGGAATGGATGTTGCAGGTTCCGGGATTTAGATGTTTCAGTAAGAACAGAGAAGATGGTAAAAGGGGGGGGGGGTGAGGGTGTGGCATTGTTAATCAAGGAGAGTATTACGGTGGCAGAAAGGACGTTTGAGGAATCATCTGCTGAGGTAGTATGGGCCGAGGTTAGAAACAGGAGAGGAGAGGTCACCCTGTTGGGAGTTTTCTAGACCTCCGAATAGTTCCAGAGATGTAGAGGAAAGGATAGCGAAGATGATTCTCGACAGGAGCGAGAGTAACAGGATAGTTGTTATGGGGGACTTGAACTTTCCAAATATTGACTGGAAATACTATAGTTCGAGTACTTTAGATGGGTCAGTTTTTGTCCAGTGTGTGCAGGAGGGTTTTCTGACACAGTATGTAGACAAGCCAACCAGGGGCGATGCCACATTGGATTTGGTACTGGGTAATGAACCCGGCCAGGTTTTATATTTAGACGTAGGTGAGCACTTTGGTGACAGTGATCACAATTCGGTTAGGTTTACCTTAGCGATGGGCAGGGACAGGTATATACCGCAGGGAATGAATTATAGCTGGGGGAAAGGAAATTATGATGCGATTAGGCAAGATTTAGGATGCGTAGGATGGGGAAGGAAACTGCAGGGGATGCGCATAATCGAAATGTGGAGCTTATTCAAGGAGCTGCTACTGCGAGTCCTTGATAAGTATGTACCTATCAGGCAGGGAGGAAGTTGTCGAGCGAGGGAGCCGTGGTTTACTAAAGAAGTTGAAGCGCTTGTCAAGAGGAAGAAGAAGGCTTATATTAGGATGAGACGTGAAGGCTCAGTTAGGGCGCTTGAGAGTTACAAGCTAGCTAGGAATGATCGAAAGGGAGAGCTTAGAAGAGTGAGGAGAGGACACGAGAAGTCATTGGCGGATAGGATCAAGGAAAAACCTAAGGCTTTCTATAGGTATATCAGGAATAAAAGAATGACTAGAGTTAGATTAGGGCCAATCAAGGATAGTAGTGGGAAGTTGTGTGTGGAATCAGAGGAGATAGGGGAAGCGTTAAATGAATATTTTTCGTCAGTATTTACAGGAGAGAAAGAAAATGTTGTCGAGGAGAATACTGAGATACAGACTACTAGGCTAGATGGGATTGAGTTTCACAAGGAGGAGGTGTTATCAATTTTGGTAAGTGTGAGAATAGATAAGTCCCCTGGGCCAGATGGGATTTATCCTAGGATTCTCTGGGAAGCCAGGGAGGAGATTGCAGAGCCTTTGTCCTTGATCTTTATGTCGTCATTGTCGAAAGGAATAGTGCCAGAAGACTGGAGGATAGCAAATGTTGTCCCCTTGTTCAAGAAGGGGAGTAGAGACAGCCATGGTAATTATAGACCTGTGAGCCTTACTTCGGTTGTGGGTAAAATGTTGGAAAAGGTTGTAAGAGATAGGATTTATAATCAACTTGAAAAGAATAAGTTCATTAGCGATAGTCAGCACGGTTTTGTGAAGGGTAGGTCGTGCCTCACAAACCTTATTGAGTTTTTTGACAAGGTGACCAAACAGGTGGATGAGGGTAAAGCCGTGGATGTGGTGTATATGGATTTCAGTAAGGCGTTTGATAAGGTTCCCCACGGTAGGCTATTGCAGAAAATACGGAAGTATGGGGTTGAAGGTGATTTAGAGCTTTGGATCAGAAATTGCTAGCTGAAAGAAGACAGAGGGTGGTGGTTGATGGCAAATCTTTTGCGAGGAGCAGCCTTGATAGAACGGGGTGCGGAGCGGACTTTCAGCTGAGCGGTCAATTTCAGTAAGTTACAAGTTAATCCCTTTTTTGTTTCGGAGGACCGGGGACTGCTGGGTAGGGGAAAACTATTTATTTGGGCAGTTTTAAAATCTTTGTCTTTTGCGAGGAGCAGCCTTGATAGAACGGGGTGCGGAGCGGACTTTCAGCTGAGCGGTCAATTTCAGTAAGTTACAAGTTAATCCCTTTTTTGTTTCGGAGGACCGGGGACTGCTGGGTAGGGGAAAACTATTTATTTGGGCAGTTTTAAAATCTTTGTCTTCTGCGAGGAGCAGCCTTGATAGAACGGGGTGCGGAGCGGACTTTCAGCTGAGCGGTCAATTTCAGTAAGTTACAAGTTAATCCCTTTTTTGTTTCGGAGGACCGGGGACTGCTGGGTAGGGGAAAACTATTTATTTGGGCAGTTTTAAAATCTTTGTCTTCTGCGAGGAGCAGCCTTGATAGAACGGGGTGCGGAGCGGACTTTCAGCTGAGCGGTCAATTTCAGTAAGTTACAAGTTAATCCCTTTTTTGTTTCGGAGGACCGGGGACTGCTGGGTAGGGGAAAACTATTTATTTGGGCAGTTTTAAAATCTTTGTCTTCTGCGAGGAGCAGCCTTGATAGAACGGGGTGCGGAGCGGACTTTCAGCTGAGCGGTCAATTTCAGTAAGTTACAAGTTAATCCCTTTTTTGTTTCGGAGGACCGGGGACTGCTGGGTAGGGGAAAACTATTTATTTGGGCAGTGGCAGTACCCGAGACACTACACGTGTAGTGTCTCCCACCCACCCTCCTCCTCTAACCAAAAAAAAAGGACTCTAGGGTGTTGATAAGGTAAGCTTTTTATTTAAAAAGTTCAGTCCGTCGGATTGCTAAGCGAACAAGTTTTGACTTTTTTTTTCGTTTGGTTTTTCAGTAGATTTATTGGGAATCTAGAATAGTGGGAATGGAGGTTAAGGCAGTTGTATGTTCCTCCTGCAGAATGTGGGAGGTAGGGGTCGCCAAGAGTGTCCCTGCTGACTGCATCTGCGGGAAGTGCACCCAACTCCAGCTCCTCGCAGACCGCGTTAGGGAACTGGAGCTGGAGCTGGATGAACTTCGGATCATTCGGGAGGCGGAGGGGATTATTGACAGGAGTTATAGGGAGGCAGTCACACCTCAGGTAAAAGAAGTAGGTAGATGGGTTACCGTCAGGGGAAGGAAAGGGAACCAGCAGGCAGTGCAGGGATCCCCTGTGGCCGTTTCCCTCAACAACAGGTATACCGTTTTGGATACTGTTGGGGGGGACGACTTACCAGGGGTAAGCAATGGGGTGCAGGTCTCTGGCACAGAGTCTGTCCCTGTTGCTCAGAAGGGAAAAGGGAAGAGGAGCAGAGCATTAGTCATTGGGGACTCCATAGTTAGGGGAACAGATAGGAGGTTCTGTGGGAACGAGAGAGACTCACGGTTGGTGTGTTGCCTCCCAGGCGCCAGGGTACGTGATGTCTCCGATCGTGTTTTGGGATCCTTAAGGGGGAGGGGGAGCACCCCCAAGTCGTGGTCCACATAGGCACCAACGACATAGGTAGGAAGAGAGATGGGGATTTAAGGCAGAAATTCAGGGAGCTAGGGTGGAAGCTTAGAGCGAGAACAACCAGAGTTGTTATCTCTGGGTTGTTGCCTGTGCCACGTGCTAGCGAAGAGAGGAATAGGGAGAGAGAGGAGTTGAACACGTGGCTGCAGGAATGGTGTAGGAGGGAGGGTTTTGGTTTCCTGGATAATTGGGGCTCTTTCTGGGGTAGGTGGGACCTCTACAAACAGGATGGTCTTCACCTGAACCAGAGGGGTACCAATATCCTGGGGGGGAGATTTGTTAGTGCTCTTCGGGGGGGTTTAAACTAAATCAGCAGGGGAATGGGAACCTAAATTGTAGTTCCAGTGTACAGGCTGTTGAGAGTAGTGAGGTAGGGGATAAGGTTACAGGGACGCAAGAGGGCACTGACAAGCAAGAACTTGGTTTAAAGTGTGTCTACTTCAACGCCAGGAGCATCCGGAATAAGATGGGTGAGCTTGCAGCATGGGTTGGTACCTGGGATCCTGATGTTGTGGCCATTTCGGAGACATGGGTAGAGCAGGGGCAGGAATGGATGTTGCAGGTTCCGGGATTTAGATGTTTCAGAAAGAACAGAGAAGAGGGTAAAAGAGGGGGGGGTGTGGCATTGTTAATCAAGGAAAGTATTACAGCGGCAGAAAGGACGTTTGAGGACTCGTCTACTGAGGTAGTATGGGCCGAGGTTAGAAACAGGAGAGGAGAGGTCACCCTGTTGGGAGTTTTCTATAGACCTCCGAATAGTTCCAGAGATGTAGAGGAAAGGATAGCGAAGATGATTCTCGACAGGAGCGAGAGTAACAGGGTAGTGGTTATGGGGGACTTTAACTTTCCAAATATTGACTGGAAATACTATAGTTCGAGTACTTTAGATGGGTCACTTTTTGTCCAGTGTGTGCAGGAGGGTTTTCTGACACAGTATGTGGACAGGCCAACCAGGGGCGATGCCACATTGGATTTGGTACTGGGTAATGAACCCGGCCAGGTGTTCGATTTAGATGTAGGTGAGCACTTTGGCGATAGTGATCACAATTCGGTTAGGTTTACCTTAGCGATGGGCAGGGACAGGTATATACCGCAGGGCAAGAATTATAGCTGGGGGAAAGGAAATTATGACGCGATTAGGCAAGATTTAGGATGTGTAGGATGGGGAAGGAAACTGCAGGGGATGGGCACAAACGAAATGTGGAGCTTATTCAAGGAGCAGCTAATGCGTGTCCTTGATAAGTATGTACCTGTCAGGCAGGGAGGAAGTTGTCGAGCAAGGGAGCCGTGGTTTACTCAAGAAGTTGAAGCGCTTGTCAAGAGGAAGAGGGCGGCTTATGTTAGGATGAGACGTGAAGGCTCAGTTAGGGCGCTTGAGAGTTACAAGCTAGCCAGGAAGGATCTAAAGGGAGGGCTAAGAAGAGCAAGGAGAGGACACGAGAAGTCATTGGCGGATAGGATCAAAGAAAACCCTAAGGCTTTCTATAGGTATATCAGGAATAAACGAATGATAAGAGTTAGAACAGGGCCAATCAAGGATAGTAGTGGGAAGTTGTGTGCGGAATCAGAGGAGATAGGGGAAGCGTTAAATGAATATTTTTCGTCAGTATTTACAGTAGAGAAAGAAAATGTTGCCGAGGAGATTACTGAGATACAGCCTACTAGGCTAGATGGGATTGAGATTCACAAGGAGGAGGTGTTAGCAATTTTGGAAAGAGTGAAAATAGATAAGTCCCCTGGGCCAGATGGGATTTATCCTAGGATTCTCTGGGAAGCCAGGGAGGAGATTGCAGAGCCGTTGTTGTTGATCTTTAAGTCGTCATTGTCGACAGGAGTAGTGCCGGAGGACTGGAGGATAGCAAATGTTGTCCCCTTGTTCAAGAAGGGGAGTAGAGACAGCCCTGGTAATTATAGACCTGTGAGCCTTACTTCGGTTGTGGGTAAAATGTTGGAAAAGGTTATAAGAGACAGGATTTATAATCATCTTGAAAAGAATAAGTTCATTTGCGATAGTCAGCACGGTTTTGTGAAAGGTAGGTCGTGCCTCACAAACCTTGTTGAGTTTTTCGAGAAGGTGACCAAACAGGTGGATGAGGGTAAAGCCGTGGATGTGGTGTATATGGATTTCAGTAAGGCGTTTGATAAGGTTCCCCACGGTAGGCTATTGCAGAAAATACGGAAGTATGGGGTTGAAGGTGATTTAGAGCTTTGGATCAGAAATTGGCTAGCTGAAAGAAGACAGAGGGTGGTGGTTGATGGCAAATGTTCATCCTGGAGTTTAGTTACTAGTGGTGTACCGCAAGGATCTGTTTTGGGGCCACTGCTGTTTATCATTTTTATAAATGACCTGGATGAGGGTGTAGAAGGGTGGGTTAGTAAATTTGCGGATGACACGAAGGTCGGTGGAATAGTGGATAGTGTCGAAGGGTGTTGTAGGCAACAGAGGGACATAGATAGGCTGCAAAGCTGGGCTGAGAGATGGCAAATGGAGTTTAATGCGGAGAAGTGTGAGGTGATTCACTTTGGAAGGAGTAACAGCAATGCAGAGTACTGGGCTAATGGGAAGATTCTTGGTAGTGTGGATGAGCAGAGAGATCTTGGTGTCCAGGTACATAAATCCCTGAAAGTTGCTACCCAGGTTAATAGGGCTGTTAAGAAGGCATATGGTGTGTTAGCTTTTATTAGTAGGGGGATCGGGTTTCGGAGCCACGAGGTCATGATGCAGCTGTACAAAACTCTGGTGAGACCGTACCTTGAGTATTGCGTGCAGTTCTGGTGACCGCATTATAGGAAGGATGTGGAAGCTTTGGAAAGGGTGCAGAGGAGATTTACTAGGATGTTGCCTGGTATGGAGGGAAGGTCTTACGAGGAAAGGCTGGGGATGTGATTAGATTAGAGATACAGCACTGAAACAGGCCCTTCGGCCCACCGAGTCTGTGCCAAACGTCAACCACCCATTTTTTATACTAATCCTACACTAATCCCATATTACCAACAAACATCCCCACCTATCCCTATATTTCCCTACCACCTACCTATACTAGCGACAATTTATAATGGCCAATTTACCTATTAACCTGCAAGTCTTTTGGCTTGTGGGAGGAAACCGGAGCACCCGGAGAAAACCCACGCAGACACAGGGAGAACTTGCAAACTCCACACAGGCAGTACCCGGAATCGAACCCGGGTCCCTGGAGCTGTGAGGCTGCGGTGCTAACCACTGCGCCACTGTGCCGCCCTGTGGTATGGAATATGGGATTAATGTCGGATTAGTATAAATGGGTGGTTTAATAGTCAGCACAGACTCGGTGGGCCGAAGGGCCTGTTTCAGTGCTGCATCTCGAAATAAATAAATTGAGCAGCTACATTTCCTGTGATAAATTGAGCAGCGTCATCTTTCATCCTGGCAGCTGCCTGGAACGTCTCAGACAGTGACGTTTCAGTGGAAGAAGCTGCATTTGCGCATGTGCTAGTACTGTGCCACCTAGTGGTTGCGTTGTCAGCAAACGCAGCGGGAAGTTTAAAGTGTTGATGTTTTCTCTGTTCTTGTGATGCTTCCTTTGCTTCAGTCCCTCTGATTTACATCCTTCCTTTTCAACTGGCTCCATTTCACTCACAAAGCACCAAGTACTAATCTTACTGCTTGTCTACTTTACAAAGCCGCTCCCTCGCAGCTAACCTGTTTCTCTGTAGCCTCCCGTCCACCCCTGGCAGCCCTTCCTCTGAGCAAAGATACTATCCCCATTTGTGTTGTTCCTTCACTGTTCTCTGTTTTACTTTGTCTGTGAAGGGAAAGAGCGGAGCTGCTCGACTGGACACGGATATTGCCCCGACCTGCACCTCTCCCGATCGCTCCCGCATCGCACGCTGACCCTGACGGCGAGAAGCGGTAGGGAGCTGCCTTCGCCACCCACCGCGGAGGGACTGGGCCGAGCACCCCGGCGGAGCCAGCGGCTGGCCCCAGGGATCATTAGCGGGTGTCTCTGACGGTGAGGGGCGACACGCCCAGCAGCGGCCCCCCTCTCCCTCGCAGGACGACCAGGCTGGAAAACCTGTCAGAGACATTTTCTTTTAAGGCTTTGATTGTGAATCGAGCAGCAAACAAAAAAAAAACAAAAGCTTGGTGGAGATGCCAGCGAGCTGCCGGGACTGTGCTGATAGTATTGCTGGAGGAGGCTGGTGCTCTGATCATGGGGGGACGGAAATAAGGGACAGGGATGTTAAGCAGTCACATCCTAGTCAAACTGCCGCAGAATTGGCAACGCTGCACCAATCCTGATAAGGGGCAATGAGATGACTTGGGCCTGTGGTTAAAAAGTGCCAGAACACCCCCCGGTAGTTGTGGGTGGTAAGAGGGCAGCACCATAGAACTGGGAGAGTGTGGGGGGAGGGGGTTTGGGGAGTTGGCGGTCTTGTGCAACAGATTTACTATTTCATCAAACAGTAGAAGGTTTCTTCCCCGTGTCCTGATCAATAGTTGTCCCTCGACCAGTAACCTGTAAACTCATGATCACATTATCACATTGCAGTTTCTGGGAACTTGATGTGCCCGAATTTGCCGTCAGGAAGAGAGATGAAGTTCCTCAAAGTGAAAATAGGGAGTTAGGCAGAAGGTTAAAAAGCAGGACCTCCAGGGTTGGAATCTCAGGATTTACTCCCTGTGCCACGTGCCAGTGAGGGTAGGAATAGCAGGATAAGGCAAATGAATGCGGGGCTGAAGAGCTGGTGTAGGCGGGAGGGCTTCAGCTGCTTTGATCATTGGGATCTCTTCTGGTGCAGAGGTGACCTGTACAAGAGGGACGGGTTGCAAGGGACCAATATCCTTGTGGGGAGCTTTGCTAGTACTACTCGGGAGGGTTTAAACTAGTCTTGCGGGGGGCGGGTCGTGGGACCCACACGGACACCAAGTAACAAAGACACACACTTACACCAAGTAACACAGACACACACTGACACCCAGTAACACAGACACACACTTACACCAAGTAACACAGACATACACTGACACCAGTCACAAAGTCATACACTGGTACCCAGTCACTAAGACGCACACTGATACCAAGTCACAAAGACATACACTGATACCCAGTAACACAGGCACACACTGACACCAAGTAACAAAGACATTTACTGACACCAAGTAACAAAGACACACACTTACACCAAGTAACAAAGACAGACAATTACACCAAGTAACAAAGACATACACTTACACCCAGTAACAAAGACATACACTGATACCAAGTCGCAAAGACATACACTGATACCCAGTAACACAGACACACACTGACACCAAGTAACAAAGACATACATTGACACAAAGTAACAAAGACATACACTGATACCCAGTAACACAGACACACACGTACACCAAGTAACAAAGACATACACTGACACGAAGTCATAAAGACACACACTGACGCCCAGTAACACAGACACAAACTGACACCAAGTAACAAAGACATACACTGACACCAAGTAACAAAGACAGACAATTACACCAAGTAACAAAGACATACACTTACACCAAGTATTTTGACATACATTGACACCAAGTCACAAAGACATACACTGATACCCAGTAACACAGACACACACTTACACAAAGTAACAAAGACATACACTGACACCAAGTAACAAAGACAGACTATTACAACAAGTAACAGAGACATACAATGATACCCAGTAACACAGGCACACACTTGCACCAAGTAACAAAGACATACACTGACTCCAAGTAACAAATACATACACTGATACTCGGTAACACAGACACACACTTTCACCAAGTAACACAGACATACACTGACACCCAGTAACACAGTCACACACTTACACCAAGTAACAAAGACATACACTGAGACCCAGTAACAAAGACATACACTGACACCCAGTAACACAGACACACACGGACATCAAGTAACAAAGACACACACTTACACCAAGTAACACAGACACACAATGACACCCAGTAACACAGACACACACTTACACCAAGTAACACTGACATACACTTACACCAAGTCACAAAGTCATACACTGGTACCCAGTCACAAAGACGGACACTGATACCAAGTCACAAAGACATGCACTGATACCCAGTAACACAGGCACACACTGACACCAAGTAACAAAGACAGACAATTACACCAAGTAACAAAGACATACGCTTACACCCAGTAACAAAGACATACACTGATACCAAGTCGCAAAGACATACACTGATACCCAGTAACACAGACACACACTGACACCAAGTAACAAAGACATACACTGACACCAAGTAACAAAGACATACACTGATACCCAGTAACACAGACACACACGTACACCAAGTAACAAAGACATACACTGATACCAAGTCGCAAAGACATACACTGACACGAAGTCATAAAGACACACACTGACGCCCACTAACAAAGACATACACTGATACCAAGTCGCAAAGACATACACTGACACCCAGTAACACAGACACACACTGACACCAAGTTACAAAGACATACACTGACACCAAGTAACAAAGACAGACAATTACACCAAGTAACAAAGACATACACTTATACCAAGTATTTTGACATACATTGACACCAAGTAACAAAGACATACACTGATACCCAGTAACACAGACACACACTTACACAAAGTAACAAAGACATACACTGATACCCAGTAACACAGACACACACGTACACCAAGTAACAAAGACATGCACTGACACGAAGTCATAAAGACACACACTGACGCACAGTAACAAAGACAGACTATTACACCAAGTAACAAAGACATACACTGATACCCAGTAACACAGACACACACTTACACTAAGGAACAAAGACATACACTGAAAGCTAGTCACAAAGACACACACTGACACCCAGTAACAAGGACATACACTGACACACAGTCACAAAGACATACACTGATACCCAGTAACACAGACACACACTTTCACCAAGTAACACAGACATACACTGACACCCAGTAACACAGTCACACACTTACACCAAGTAACAAAGACATACACTGACACCCAGTAACAAAGGCATACACTGACACCCAGTAACACAGACACACACGGACACCAAGTAACAAAGACACACACTTACACCAAGTAACACAGACACACACTGACACCCAGTAACACAGACACACACTTACACCAAGTAACACAGACATACACTGACACCAAGTCGCAAAGACATACACTGATACCAATTCGCAAAGACATACACTGATACCCAGTAACACAGGCACACACTGACACCAAGTAACAAAGAAATTTACTGACACCAAGTAACAAAGACACACACTTACCCCAAGTAACAAAGACAGACAATTACACCAAGTAACAAAGACACACACTTACACCCAGTATGAAAGACATACACTGATATCAAGTCGCAAAGACATACACTGAAACCCAGTAACACAGACACACACTGACACCAAGTAATAAAGACATACACTGACACCAAGTAACAAAGACACAGACTTACACCAAGTAACACAGACACACACTTACACCCAGTAACACAGACACACACTGATACCCAGTAACACAGACACACACTTGCACCAAGTAACAAGGGCATACACTGATACCCAGGAACACAGATACACACTGACACCAGTAACAAAGACATACACTGACACCAAGTAACAAAGACATACACTTACACCAAGTAAAAAAGACATACACTGATACCCAGTAACACAGACACACACTTACACCAAGTAAAAAAGACATACACTTACACCAAGTAACACAGACATACACTGACAACAAGTAACAAAGACATACACTGACACCCAGGAACACAGATACACACTGACACCAGTAACAAAGACATACACTGACACCAAGTAACAAAGACATACACTTACACCAAGTAAAAAAGACATACACTGATACCCAGTAATACAGACACACACTTATACCAAGTAACAAAAACATACACTGATACCCAGTTACACTGACACAAACTTACACCAAGTAACACAGACACACACAGACATCAAGTAACAAAGACATACACTGATACCCATAACACAGACACACACTTACACCAAGTAACAAAGACAAACACTGACACCAAGTAACAAAGACATACACTTACACCAAGGAACAATGACATACACTTACACCAAGTAAAAAAGACATACACTGATACACAGTAACACAGACACACACTTACACCAAGTAACAAAGAAATACACTGATAACCAGTTACACTGACACAAACTTACACCAAGTAACACAGAAACACACAGACATCAAGTAACAAAGACATACACTGACACCAAGTAACAAAGACATACACCTACACCAAGTGAAAAATACAAACACTGACACCAAGTAACAAAGACATACACTGATACCCAGTAACACAGACACACACTTACACCAAGTAACAAAGACATACACTGACACCAAGTAACAAAAACATACACTGATACCCAGTAACACAGATACACAGTTACACCAAGTAACAAAGACACACACTTACACCAAGTAACACAGACATACACTGACAACAAGTTACAAAGACATACACTGACACCAAGTAACAAAGACAGACAATTACACCAAGTAACAAAGACATACACTTATACCAAGTATTTTGACATACATTGACACCAAGTAAAAAAGACATACACTGATACCCAGTAACACAGACACACACTTACACCAAGTAACAAAGACAGACACAGATACCCAGTTCCACTGACACACACTTACACCAAGTAACACAGACGCACACAGACACCATTATGAACGACATACACTGATCCCCAGTAACACAGATACACACTTACACCAAGTAACAAAGACAAACACTGAATCCAAGTAACAAAGACATACACTTACACCAAGTAACAAAGACATACACTGACACCAAGTAACAAAGGCATACACTGATACCCAGTAACACAGACAAACACTTACACCAAGTAACAAAGACATACGCTGACACCAAGTAACAAAGACATCCACTTACACCAAGTAACAAAGACATACATTGATACCCAGTAACAAAGACATACATTGATAACCAGTAACACAGACACGCACTGACACCCAGTAACAAAGACATACACTGATACCCAGTAACACAGACACGCACTGACACCCATTAACAAAGACATACCCTGACACCAAGTCACAAAGACATACACTGACACCAAGTAACAAAGACAGACACTGATACACAGTAACACAGACACACCCTTAAACAAAGTCACAAAGACATACACTGATACCCAGTAACACAGGCACACACTGACACCAAGGAACAAAGACAAACACTGACACCAAATAACAAAGACATACACTTACACCAAGTAACAAAGACACACACTGACACCAAGTAACACAGACATACACTGACACCAAGTAACAAAGACAGACAATTACACCAAGTAACAAAGACATACACTTACACCAAGTATTTTGACATACACTGACACCAAGTGACAAAGACATACAATGATACCAAGTAACACAGACACTCACTCACACCAAGTAACAAAGACATACACTGATTCCCAGTAACACAGACACACACTTGCACCAAGTAACAAAACATACTCTGACACCCAGTAACAAAGACACACACTGACAACATGTAACACAGACATGCACTGACACCAAGTAACAAAGACATACACTGACGCCCAGTAACACAGACACACACTTACACCAAGTAACAAAGACATACAATGACACCAAGTAACAAAAACATACACTGATACCCAGTAACACAGCTACACACTTACACCAAGTAACAAAGACACACACTTACACTAAGTAACACAGACATACACTGACACCAAGTAACAAAGACATACACTGACACGAAGTAACAAAGACATAAACTGAGACACAGTACCAAAGACATACACTGACACCAAGTAAAAAAGACATACACTGACACCAAGTAACAAAGACATACATTGATACCCAGTAACACAGACACACACTTACACCAAGAAACAAAGACAGACACAGATACCCAGTTACACTGACACACACTTACACCAAGTAACACAGACACACACAGACACCATTATGAACGACATACACTGATACCCAGTAACACAGATACACACTTACACCAAGTAACAAAGACATACACTGACACCAAGTAACAAAGGCATACACTGATACCCAGTAACACAGACAAACACTTACACAAAGTAACAAAGACAGACAAAGATACCCAGTAACCAAGACATACACTTATACCAAGTAACACAGAAATACGCTGACACCAAGTAACAAAGACATCCACTTGCACCAAGTAACAAAGACATACATTGATAGCCAGTAACAAAGACATACTTTGATACACAGTAACACAGACACGCACTGACACCCAGTAACAAAGACATACACTGATACCCAGTAACACAGACACGCACTGACACCCATTAACAAAGACATACCCTGACACCAAGTCACAAAGACATACACTGACACCAAGTAACAAAGACAGACACTGATACACAGTAACACAGACACACCCTTAAACCAAGTCACAAAGACATACACAGACACCCAGTAAGAAAGACATACACTGATACCCAGTAACACAGACACGCACTGACACCCAGTAACAAAGACATAGACTGACACCAAGACACAAAGACATACACTGATACCCAGTAACACAGACACACACTTACACCAAGTAACAAAGACATACATTGATACCCAGTAAAAAAGACACACACTGACACCAAGTAACAAAGACATACACTGACACCAAGTAACAAAGACATACACTGATACCCAGTAACACAGACACACACTTACACCAAGTAACAATGACATCCGCAGACACCCAGTAACACAGACACGCACTGAAACCCAGTAACAAAGACTTACACTGACACCAAGTCACAAAGACATACACTGACACCAAGTAACAAAGACATACACTGATACCAAGTAACAAAGACAGACACTGATAACCAGGAACACAGACACACAATGACACCAAGTAACAAAGACATACACTGACACGAATTAACAAAGACATAAACTGAGACACAGTACCAAAGACATACACTGACACCAAGTAAAAAAGACTTACACTGACACCAAGTAACAAAGACAGACACTGATACCCAGAAACACAGACACACACTTACACCAAGTAACAAAGACAGACACAGATACCCAGTTACACTGACACACACTTACACCAAGTAACACAGACACACACAGACACCATTATGAACGACATACACTGATCCCCAGTAACACAGATACACACTTACACCAAGTAACAAAGACAAACACTGACACCAAGTAACAAAGACATACACTTACACCAAGTAACAAAGACATACACTGACACCAAGTAACAAAGGCATACACTGATACCCAGTAACACAGACAAACACTTACACCAAGTAACAAAGACATACAAAGATACCCAGTAACCAAGACATACACTTATACCAAGTAACACAGAAATACGCTGACACCAAGTAACAAAGACATCCACTTCCACCAAGTAACAAAGACATACATTGATAGCCAGTAACAAAGACATACATTGATACACAGTAACACAGACACGCACTGACACCCAGTAACAAAGACATACCCTGATACCCAGTAACACAGACACGCACTGACACCCATTAACAAAGACATACCCTGACACCAAGTCACAAAGACAGACACTGATACACAGTAACACAGACACAACCTTAAACCAAGTCACAAAGACATACACAGACACCCAGTAAGAAAGACATACACTGATACCCAGTAACACAGACACGCACTGACACCCTGTAACAAAGACATACACTGACACCAAGACACAAAGACATACACTGATACCCAGTAACACAGACACACAGTTACACCAAGTAACAAAGACATACATTGATATCCAGTAACACAGACACACACTTACACTAAGTAATAAAGACATACACTGACACAAAGTAACAAAGACATACACTGACACCAAGTAACAAAGACATACACTGATACCCAGTAACACAGACACACACTTACACCAAGTAACAATGACATCCGCAGACACCCAGTAACACAGACAGACACTGACACCAAGTCACAAAGACATACACTGACACCAAGTAACAAAGACATACACTGATACCAAGTAACAAAGCCATACACTGATAACCAGGAACACAGACACACAATGACACCAAGTAACAAAGACATACACTGACACCAATTAACAAAGACAAACACTGACACCAAATAACAAAGACATACACTTACACCAAGTAACAAAGACACACACTGACACCAAGTAACACAGACATACACTGACACCAAGTAACAAAGACAGACAATTACACCAAGTAACAAAGAAATACACTTACACCAAGTATTTTGACATACACTGACACCAAGTGACAAAGACATACAATGATACCAAGTAACACAGACACTCACTCACACTAAGTAACAAAGACATACACTGATACCCAGTAACACAGACACACACTTACACCAAGTAACAAAACATACACTGACACCCAGTAACAAAGACACACACTGACACCATGTAACACAGACATGCACTGACACCAAGTAACAAAGACATACACTGACACCCAGTAACACAGACACACACTTACACCAAGTAACAAAGACATACAATGACACCAAGTAACAAAAACATACACTGATACCCATTAACACAGCTACACACTTACACCAAGTAACAAAGACACACACGTACACCAAGTAACACAGACATACACTGACAACAAGTAACAAAGACATACACTGACACGAAGTAACAAAGACATAAACTGAGACACAGTACCAAAGACATACACTGACACCAAGTAAAATGACATACACTGACACCAAGTAACAAAGACGTACACTGATACCCAGTAACACAGACACACACTTACACCAAGTAACAAAGACAGACACAGATACCCAGTTACACTGACACACACTTACACCAAGTAACACAGAAACACACAGACACCATTATGAACGACATACACTGATACCCAGTAACACAGATACACACTTACACCAAGTAACAAAGACAAACACTGACACCAAGTAACAAAGACATACACTTACACCAAGTAACAAAGACATGCACTGACAGCAAGTAACAAAGGCATACACTGATACCCAGTAACACAGACAAACACTTACACCAAGTAACAAAGACATACAAAGATACCCAGTAACCAAGACATACACTTATACCAAGTAACACAGAAATACGCTGACACCAAGTAACAAAGACATCCACTTGCACCAAGTAACAAAGACATACATTGATACCCAGTAACACAGACACGCTCTGACACCCATTAACAAAGACACACACTGATACCCAGTAACACTGACACGCACTGACACCCAGTAACAAAGACATACACTGACACCAAGTCACAAAGACATACACTGACACCAAGTAACAAAGACATACACTGATACCAAGTAACACAAACATACACTTACACCAAGTAACCAAGACATACACTTATACCAAGTAACACAGAAATACGCTGACACCAAGTAACAAAGACATCCACTTGCACCAAGTAACAAAGACATACATTGATACACAGTAACACAGACACGCACCGACACCCAGTAACAAAGACATACACTGATACCCAGTAACACTGACACGCACTGACACCCAGTAACAAAGACATACACTGACACCAAGTCACAAAGACATACACTGACACCAAGTAACAAAGACATACACTGATACCAAGTAACACAAACATACACTTACACCAAGTAACAAAGACATACACTGATACCCAGTAACACAGACACTCACTGACACCCAGTAACAAAGACATACACTGACACCAAGTCACAAAGACGTACACTGACACCAGGTAACACATACATTCACTGATACCCAGTAGCACAGACACACACTTACACCAAGTAACAAAGACAGACACTGATACCCAGTAACACAGACACACCCTTAAACCAAGTCACAAAGACATACACTGACACCCTGTAACAAAGAAATACACTGACACCAAGTAACAAAGACATACTCTGATACCCAGGAACACAGACACACATACACCAAGTAACAAAGACATACACTGATACCCAGTAACACAGACACACACATACACTAAGTAATAAAGACATACACTGACACAAAGTAACAAAGACATACACTTACACCAAGTAAGAAAGACATACACTGACACAAAGTAACAAAGACATACACTGATACCCAGTAACACAGACACACACTTACATCAAGTAACAAAGACATACACTGACACCAATTAACAAAGACATACACTGATACCAAGTAACACAGACACACACTTACACCAAGTAACAAACGCGTACACTGACACCAAGTAACAAAGACATACACTGACACCAAGTAAAAATGACATACACTGACACCAAGTAACAAAGACATACACTGATACCCAGTATCACAGACACACACTTACACCAAGTAATAAAGACATACACAGATACCCAGTTGCACTGACACACACTTACACCAAGTAACACAGACACACACAGACACCAAGTATCAAAGACATACACTGATACCCAGTAACAAAGACACACACTTACACCAAGTAACAATGACATCCACAGACACCCAGTAACACAGACACGCAATGACACCCAGTCACAAAGACATACACTGACACCCAGTAAGAAAGACATACACTGATACCCAGTGACACAGACACGCACTGACACCCCGTAACAAAGACATACACTGACACCAAGTCACAAAGACATACACTGACACCAAGTAACAAAGAAATACAATGACACCAAGTAACAAAGACATACACTGATACCCAGTAACACAGACACACACTTACACCAAGTAACAAAGACATACACTGATACCCAGTAACTCAGACACAAACTTACACTAAGTAATAAAGACATCACGTACTGACACAAAGTAACAAAGACATACACTGACACCAAGTAACAAAGACATACACTGATACCCAGTAACACAGACACACACTTACACCAAGTAACAATGACATCCACAGACACCCAGTAACACAGACACGCACTGACACCCTGTCACAAAGACATACACTGACACCAAGTCACAAAGACATACACTGACACCAAGTGACAAAGACATACACTGATACCAAGTAACAAAGACATACACTGATACCCATTAACACAGACACACAATGACACCAAGTAACAAAGACATACACTGATACCCAGTAACACAGACACACACTTACACCAAGTAACACAGACATACACAGACACCAAATAAAAAGACATACACTGACACCAAGTAACAAAGACATACACTGATACCCAGTAACACAGACACACACTTACTCCAAGTAACAAAGACATACACTGATACCCAGTTACACTGACACACACTTACACCAATTAACACAGACACACAATGACTCCAAGTAACAAAGACATATAATGATACCCAGTAACACAGACACACACTTACACCAAGTAACAAGGACATACACTGATACTAAGTAAAAAAGACATACACTGACACCAAGTAACAAAGACATACACTGATACCCAGTAACACAGACACACACTTACACCAAGTAACAAAGACATACACTGAAACCCAGTAACACAGACACACACTTACACCAAGTAACAAAGACATACACTGACACCAAGTCACAAAGACACACACTGACACCCAGTAACAAAGACATACACTGACTAAAAGTCTCAAAAACATACACTGATACCCAGTAACACAGACACACACTTACACCAAGTAACACAGACATACACTGACACCAAGTAACAAACACATGCACTGATACCCAGTAACACAGACACACACTTACACCAAGTAACAAAGACATACACTGGCACCAAGTAACAAAGACATGCACTGACACCCAGTAACACAGACACACACTTACACCAAGTAACGCATACATACACTGATAACCTGTGACACAGACACATACTTACACCAAGTAACACAGATATACACTGGCACCAAGTAACAAAGACATGCACTGACACCCAGTAACACAGACACACACGGACACCAAGTAACAAAGAGACACACTTACACCAGGTAACACAGACACACACTGAACCCCAGTAACACAGACACAGACTGACACCCAGTTAGAAACACACACTGACCCCCATTAACACAGACACACACTGACCCCCAGTAACAAAGACATGCACTGATACCAAGTCACAAAGACACACACTTACACCAAGCATTTTGACATACAATGACACGAAGTAACAAAGATATACACTGAAACCCAGTAACACAGACACACACTTAAAACAAGTAACAAAGACATACAGTGACACCAAGTAACAAAGACACACACTGACACCCAGTAACAAAGACATACATTGACACCAAGTCACAAAGACATACATTGATACCCAGTGACACAGACACGCACTTACACCAAGTAACACAGACATACACTGACACCAAGTAACAAAGACATAAACTGACACCCAGTAACAAAGACATACACTGACACCCAGTAACACAGACACACACGGACACCAAGTAACAAAGACACACACTTACACCAAGTAACACAGACACACTCTGACACCCAGTAACACAGACACACTTTCACCAAGTAACACAGACATACACTGACACCAAGTAACAAAGACATACACTGATAACCAGTAACACAGACACACACTTACACCAAGTAACACAGACATACACTGATACCCTGCAACACAGACACATACTTACACCAAGTAGCACAGACACACTCTTACACCAAGTAACACAGACATACACTGACACCAAGTAACAACGACATACAATTACACCAAGTAACAAAGACACATACTTACACCAAGTAACACAGATATACACTGGCACCAAGTAACAAAGACATGCACTGACACCCAGTAGCACAGACACACACGGACACCAAGTAACAAAGACACACACTTACACCAAGTAACACAGACACACACTGACACCCAGTAACACAGACACACGCTTACACCAAGTAACACAGACATACGCTGACATCAAGAAACAAAGACATACACTGATACCCAGTAACACAGACACACACTTACGCCAAGTAACACAGACATACACTGACACCAAGTGACAAAGACATAACATGATACCCAGGAACACAGACACACACTTACACCAAGTAACACAGACACACAGTTACACCAAGTAACAAAGACATACACTGATACCCAGTAACACAGACACACACTGACACCCAGTTAGAAACACACATTGACCCCCAGTAACACAGACACACACTGACCCCCAGTAACACAGACATACACTGACATCAAGTCACAAAGACACACAATGACACCCAGTAACAAAGACATACACTGACACCCAGTCACAAAGACATACACTGATACACAGACACACACTTACACCAAGTATCACAGACATACACTGACACCAAGTAACAAAGACATTCACTGATACCCAGTATCACAGACACACACTTACACCAAGTAACAAAGACATACACTGACACCAAGTCACAAAGACACACACTGACACCCAGTAACAAAGACATACACTGACACCAAGTCACAAAGACATACACTGATACCCAGGAACACAGACAAATACTGACACACAGTAACAAAGACATACACTCATACCATGTCACAAAGACATACACTGATACCCAGTAACACAGACACACACTGACACCAAGTAACAAAGACATGCACTGACACCAAGTTACAAAGACATACACTGACACCAAGTAACAAAGACACACACTTACACCAAGTAACACAGACATACACTGTCACCAAGTAACAAAGACATACACTGACACCAGGTAACAAAGACATACACTTACACCAAGTAACATAGACAGACAATTACACCAAGTAACAAAGACATACACTTACACCAAGTATTTTAACATACACTGACACCAAGTAACAAAGACATACACTGACACCAAGTCACAAAGACATACACTGATACACAGTAACACACACAGACACTTACACCAAGTAACACAGACATACACTGACACCAAGTAACAAAGACATACACTGATACCCAGTAACACAGACACACACTTACACCAAGTAACAAAGACAGACACTGATACCCAGTAACACAGACACACACTTACACCAAGTAACAAAGACATACACTAACACACAGTAACAAAGACATGCACTGACACCCAGTAACACAGACACACACGGACACCAAGTAACAAAGACACACACTTACACCAAGTAACACAGACACACACTGACACCCAGTAACACAGACACACACTTACACAAAGTAACACAGACATACACTGACACCAAGTAACAAAGACATACAATGATACCCAGTAACACAGACACACACTTACACAAAGTAACACAGACATACACTGACACCAAGTAACAAAGACATACACTGATACCCAGGAACACAGACACACACTTACATCAAGTAACGCAGACACACACTTACACCAAGTAACAAAGACATACACTTACACCAAGTAACACAGACATACACTGACACCAAGTAACAAAGACATACAATTACACCAAGTAACAAAGACACACACTTACACCAAGTAACAAAGACAGACACTGATACCCAGTAACACAGACACAACTTACACCAAGTAACAAAGACATACACTGACACCCAGTAACACAAACAAACACACACTCACACCCAGTAACGCAGAGAAACACTAATAAACAGTAACAAAGACATACACTGACAACAAGTAACGCAGACACACACTGACACCCATTAACAAAGACATACACTGACACCAAGTCACAAAGACATACACTGATACCCAGCAACACAGACGCACACTGACACCTAGTAACGAAGACATACACTGACACCAAGTAACAAAGACATACACTTACAACAAGTAACAAAGACAGACAATTACACCAAGTAACAAAGACATACACTTACACCAAGTATTTTGACATACACTGACACCAAGTAACAAAGACATACACTGATACCCAGTAACACGGACACACACTTACACCAAGTAACAAAGACGTACACTGACACCAAGTAACAAAGACATACACTGATACCCAGTAACACAGACACACACTGTTACACAGTAACAGAGACACACACTTACACCAAGTAACAAAGACAGACACTGATACCCAGTAACACAGACACACACTTACACCAAGTAACAAAGACATACACTGACACCCAGTAACAAAGACATACACTGACACCCAGTAACACAGACACACATGGACACCAAGTAACAAAGACGCACACTTACAGCAAATAACACAGACACACACTGACACCCAGTAACACAGACATACATTTACACCAAGTAACACAGACATACACTGACACCAAGTAACAAAGACATACACTGATACCCAGTAACACAGACACACACTTACACCAAGTAACAAAGACATACACTTACACCAAGTAACAAAGACATACACTTACACCATGTAACACAGACATACACTGACACCAAGTAACAAAGACATACAATTACACCAAGTAACAAAGACACACACTTACACCAAGGAACACAGATATACATTGGAACCAATTAACAAAGACATGCACTGACACCCAGTAACACAGACACACACGTACACTAAGTAACAAAGACACACACTTACACCAAGTAACACAGACACAACCTGACACCCAGTAACACAGACACACACTTACACCAAGTAACACAGACAAACAATGACACCAAGTAACAAAGACATACACTGATAACGAGTAACACAGACACACACTTACACCAAGTAACACAGACACACACTTACACCAAGTAAGAAAGACGTACACTGACACCAAGTAACAAAGACATACATTGATGCCCAGTAACACAGACACACACTTACACCAAGTAACACAGACATACACTGACACCAAGTAACAAAGACAGACACTGATACCCAGTAACACAGACACACACTTACACCAAGTAACAAAGACATACACTGACACCAAGTCACAAAGACACACACTGACACCCAGTAACAAAGACATACACTGACACCAAGTCACAAAGACATACACTGATACCCAGTAACACAGACACACACTTACACCAAGTAACACAGACATACACTGTCTCCAAGTAACAAAGACATACACTGACACCAAGTAACAAAGACATACACTTACACCAAGTAACATAGACAGACAATTACACCAAGTAACAAAGACATACACTAACACCAAGTATTTTAACATACACCGACACCAAGTAACAAAGACACACACTGACAACAAGTCACAAAGACACACACTGACACCCAGTAACAAAGACATACACTGACACCAAGTCACAAAGACATACACTGATACACAGTAACACAGACACACACTTACACCAAGTAACACAGACATACACTGACACCAAGTTACAATGACATACACTGATACCCAGTAACACAGACACACACTTACACCAAGTAACAAAGACAGACACTGATACCCAGTAACACAGACACACACTTACACCAAGTAACAAAGACATACACTGACACAGAGTAACAAAGACATACACTGACATCCAGTAACACAGACATACACGGACACCAAGTAACAAAGACACACACTTACACCAAGTAACACAGACACACACTGACACCCAGTAACAAAGACACACACTTACACCAAGTAACACAGACGTACACTGACACCAAGTAACAAAGACATACACTGATACCCAGTAACACAGACACACACTTACACCAAGTAACACAGACATACATTGGCACCAAGTAACAAAGACATACACTGATACCCAGGAACACAGACACACTCTTACACCAAGTAATTCAGACATACACTTACACCAAGTAACAAAGACATACACTTACACCAAGTAACACAGACTGACACTGACACCAAGTAACAAAGACATACAATTACACCAAGTAACAAAGACAAGCACTTACACCAAGTAACACAGATATACTCTGGCAACAAGTAACAAAGACATGCACTGACACCCAGTAACACAGACACAAACGGACACAAAGTAGCAAAGACACACACTTACCACAAGTAACACAGACACACAATGACACCCAGTAACACAGACACACACTTACACCAAGTAACACAGACATCCACTGACACCAAGTAACAAAGACATACACTGACACCCAGTAACACAGACACACACTTACATCAAGTAACACAGACATACACTGACACCAAGTAACAAAGACATACAATGATACCCAGGAACACAGACACACACTTACACCAAGTAACACAGACACACACTTACACCAAGTAACAAAGACATACACTTACACCAAGTAACACAGACATACACTGACACCAAGTAACAAAGACATACAATTACACCAAGTAACAAAGACACACATTTACACCAAGTAACAAAGACAGACACTGATACCCAGTAACACAGACACAAACTTCCACCAAGTAACAAAGACATACACTGACACCCAGGAACACAAAAAAACACACACTCACACCCAGTAAGCCAGAGAAACACTAATAAACAGTAACAAAGACATACACTGACAACAAGTAACGCAGACACACACTGACACCCAGTAACAAAGACATACACTGACACCAAGTCACAAACACATACACTGATACCCAGCAACACAGACGCACACTGACACCAAGTAACAAAGACATACACTTACACCAAGTAACAAAGACATACACTTACACCATGTAACACAGACATACACTGACACCAAGTAACAAAGACATACAATTACACCAAGTAACAAAGACACACACTTACACCAAGGAACACAGATATACATTGGAACCAATTAACAAAGACATGCACTGACACCCAGTAACACAGACACACACGTACACTAAGTAACAAAGACACACACTTACACCAAGTAACACAGACACAACCTGACACCCAGTAACACAGACACACACTTACACCAAGTAACACAGACAAACAATGACACCAAGTAACAAAGACATACACTGATAACGAGTAACACAGACACACACTTACACCAAGTAACACAGACACACACTTACACCAAGTAAGAAAGACGTACACTGACACCAAGTAACAAAGACATACATTGATGCCCAGTAACACAGACACACACTTACACCAAGTAACACAGACATACACTGACACCAAGTAACAAAGACAGACACTGATACCCAGTAACACAGACACACACTTACACCAAGTAACAAAGACATACACTGACACCAAGTCACAAAGACACACACTGACACCCAGTAACAAAGACATACACTGACACCAAGTCACAAAGACATACACTGATACCCAGTAACACAGACACACACTTACACCAAGTAACACAGACATACACTGTCTCCAAGTAACAAAGACATACACTGACACCAAGTAACAAAGACATACACTTACACCAAGTAACATAGACAGACAATTACACCAAGTAACAAAGACATACACTAACACCAAGTATTTTAACATACACCGACACCAAGTAACAAAGACACACACTGACAACAAGTCACAAAGACACACACTGACACCCAGTAACAAAGACATACACTGACACCAAGTCACAAAGACATACACTGATACACAGTAACACAGACACACACTTACACCAAGTAACACAGACATACACTGACACCAAGTTACAATGACATACACTGATACCCAGTAACACAGACACACACTTACACCAAGTAACAAAGACAGACACTGATACCCAGTAACACAGACACACACTTACACCAAGTAACAAAGACATACACTGACACAGAGTAACAAAGACATACACTGACATCCAGTAACACAGACATACACGGACACCAAGTAACAAAGACACACACTTACACCAAGTAACACAGACACACACTGACACCCAGTAACAAAGACACACACTTACACCAAGTAACACAGACGTACACTGACACCAAGTAACAAAGACATACACTGATACCCAGTAACACAGACACACACTTACACCAAGTAACACAGACATACATTGGCACCAAGTAACAAAGACATACACTGATACCCAGGAACACAGACACACTCTTACACCAAGTAATTCAGACATACACTTACACCAAGTAACAAAGACATACACTTACACCAAGTAACACAGACTGACACTGACACCAAGTAACAAAGACATACAATTACACCAAGTAACAAAGACAAGCACTTACACCAAGTAACACAGATATACTCTGGCAACAAGTAACAAAGACATGCACTGACACCCAGTAACACAGACACAAACGGACACAAAGTAGCAAAGACACACACTTACCACAAGTAACACAGACACACAATGACACCCAGTAACACAGACACACACTTACACCAAGTAACACAGACATCCACTGACACCAAGTAACAAAGACATACACTGACACCCAGTAACACAGACACACACTTACATCAAGTAACACAGACATACACTGACACCAAGTAACAAAGACATACAATGATACCCAGGAACACAGACACACACTTACACCAAGTAACACAGACACACACTTACACCAAGTAACAAAGACATACACTTACACCAAGTAACACAGACATACACTGACACCAAGTAACAAAGACATACAATTACACCAAGTAACAAAGACACACATTTACACCAAGTAACAAAGACAGACACTGATACCCAGTAACACAGACACAAACTTCCACCAAGTAACAAAGACATACACTGACACCCAGGAACACAAAAAAACACACACTCACACCCAGTAAGCCAGAGAAACACTAATAAACAGTAACAAAGACATACACTGACAACAAGTAACGCAGACACACACTGACACCCAGTAACAAAGACATACACTGACACCAAGTCACAAACACATACACTGATACCCAGCAACACAGACGCACACTGACACCAAGTAACAAAGACATACACTGACACCAAGTAACAAAGACATACACTTACAACAAGTAACAAAGACAGACAATTACACCAAGTAACAAAGACATACACTTACACCAAGTATTTTGACATACACTGATACCCAGTAACACAGACACACACTTACACCAAGTAACAAAGACATACACTTACACCAAGTAACAAAGACATACACTTACACCATGTAACACAGACATACACTGACACCAAGTAACAAAGACATACAATTACACCAAGTAACAAAGACACACACTTACACCAAGTAACACAGATATACATTGGAACCAATTAACAAAGACATGCACTGACACCCAGTAACACAGACACACACGTACACTAAGTAACAAAGACACACACTTACACCAAGTAACACAGACACAACCTGACACCCAGTAACACAGACACACACTTACACCAAGTAACACAGACAAACAATGACACCAAGTAACAAAGACATACACTGATAACGAGTAACACAGACACACACTTACACCAAGTAACACAGACACACACTTACACCAAGTAACAAAGACGTACACTGACACCAAGTAACAAAGACATACATTGATGCCCAGTAACACAGACACACACTTACACCAAGTAACACAGACATACACTGACACCAAGTAACAAAGACAGACACTGATACCCAGTAACACAGACACACACGTACACCAAGTAACAAAGACATACACTGATACCCAGTATCACAGACACACACTTACACCAAGTAACAAAGACATACACTGACACCAAGTCACAAAGACACACACTGACACCCAGTAACAAAGACATACACTGACACCAAGTCACAAAGACATACACTGATACCCAGTAACACAGACACACACTTACACCAAGTAACACAGACATACACTGTCTCCAAGTAACAAAGACATACACTGACACCAAGTAACAAAGACATACACTTACACCAAGTAACATAGACAGACAATTACACCAAGTAACAAAGACATACACTAACACCAAGTATTTTAACATACACCGACACCAAGTAACAAAGACACACACTGACACCAAGTCACAAAGACACACACTGACACCCAGTAACAAAGACATACACTGACACCAAGTCACAAAGACATACACTGATACACAGTAACACAGACACACACTTACACCAAGTAACACAGACATACACTGACACCAAGTTACAATGACATACACTGATACCCAGTAACACAGACACACACTTACACCAAGTAACAAAGACAGACACTGATACCCAGTAACACAGACACACACTTACACCAAGTAACAAAGACATACACTGACACAGAGTAACAAAGACATACACTGACATCCAGTAACACAGACATACACGGACACCAAGTAACAAAGACACACACTTACACCAAGTAACACAGACACACACTGACACCCAGTAACAAAGACACACACTTACACCAAGTAACACAGACGTACACTGACACCAAGTAACAAAGACATACACTGATACCCAGTAACGCAGACACACACTTACACCAAGTAACACAGACATACACTGGCACCAAGTAACAAAGACATACACTGATACCCAGGAACACAGACACACACTTACACCAAGTAATTCAGACATACACTTACACCAAGTAACAAAGACATACACTTACACCAAGTAACACAGACTGACACTGACACCAAGTAACAAAGACATACAATTACACCAAGTAACAAAGACAAGCACTTACACCAAGTAACACAGATATTTCTTTCTTTTGGGCCTGGAGTGGCTATAAAGGCCAATTCTGGAGTGACAGGCTCTTCCACAGGTGCTGCAGAGAAATTTGTTTGTTGGGGCTGTTGCACAGTTGGCTCTCCCCTTGCGCCTCTGTCTTTTTTCCTGCCAACTACTAAGTCTCTTCGACTCGCCACAATTTAGCCCTGTCTTTATGGCTGCCCGCCAGCTCTGGCGAATGCTGGCAACTGACTCCCACGACTTGTGATCAATGTCACACGATTTCATGTCGCGTTTGCAGACGTCTTTATAACGGAGACATGGACGGCCGGTGGGTCTGATACCAGTGGCGAGCTCGCTGTACAATGTGTCTTTGGGGATCCTGCCATCTTCCATGCGGCTCACATGGCCAAGCCATCTCAAGCGCCGCTGACTCAGTAGTGTGTATAAGCTGGGGATGTTGGCCGCTTCAAGGACTTCTGTGTTGGAGATATAGTCCTGCCACCTGATGCCAAGTATTCTCCGAAGGCAGCGAAGATGGAATGAATTGAGACGTCGCTCTTGGCTGGCATACGTTGTCCAGGCCTCGCTGCCGTAGAGCAAGGTACTGAGGACACAGGCCTGATACACTCGGACTTTTGTGTTCCGTGTCAGTGCGCCATTTTCCCACACTCTCTTGGCCAGTCTGAACATAGCAGTGGAAGCCTTACCCATGCGCTTGTTGATTTCTGCATCTAGAGACAGGTTACTGGTGATAGTTGAGCCTAGGTAGGTGAACTCTTGAACCACTTCCAGAGCGTGGTCGCCAATATTGATGGATGGAGCATTTCTGACATCCTGCCCCATGATGTTCGTTTTCTTGAGGCTGATGGTTAGGCCAAATTCATTGCAGGCAGACGCAAACCTGTCGATGAGACTCTGCAGGCATTCTTCAGTGTGAGATGTTAAAGCAGCATCGTCAGCAAAGAGGAGTTCTCTGATGAGGACTTTCCGTACTTTGGACTTCGCTCTTAGACGGGCAAGGTTGAACAACCTGCCCCCTGATCTTGTGTGGAGGAAAATTCCTTCTTCAGAGGATTTGAACGCATGTGAAAGCAGCAGGGAGAAGAAAATCCCAAAAAGTGTGGGTGCGAGAACACAGCCCTGTTTCACACCACTCAGGATAGGAAAGGGCTCTGATGAGGAGCCACCATGTTGAATTGTGCCTTTCATATTGTCATGGAATGAGGTGATGATACTTAGTAGCTTTGGTGGACATCCGATCTTTTCTAGTAGTCTGAAGAGACCACGTCTGCTGACGAGGTCAAAGGCTTTGGTGAGATCAATGAAAGCAATGTAGAGGGGCATCTGTTGTTCACGGCATTTCTCCTGTATCTGACGAAGGGAGAACAGCATGTCAATAGTCGATCTCTCTGCACGAAAGCCACACTGTGCCTCAGGGTAGACGCGCTCGGCCAGCTTCTGGAGCCTGTTCAGAGCGACTCGAGCAAAGACTTTCCCCACTATGCTGAGCAGGGAGATTCCACGGTAGTTGTTGCAGTCACCGCGGTCACCTTTGTTTTTATAGAGGGTGATGATGTTGGCATCGCGCATGTCCTGGGGTACTGCTCCCTCGTCCCAGCACAGGCATAGCAGTTCATGTAGTGCTGAGAGTATAGCAGGCTTGGCACTCTTGATTATTTCAGGGGTAATGCTGTCCTTCCCAGGGGCTTTTCCGCTGGCTAGGGAATCAATGGCATCACTGAGTTCCGATTTGGTTGGCTGTATGTCCAGCTCATCCATGACTGGTAGAGGCTGGGCTGCATTGAGGGCAGTCTCAGTGACAGCATTCTCCCTGGAGTACAGTTCTAGGTAGTGCTCAACCCAGCGGTCCATCTGTTTGCGTTGGTCAGTGATTATGTCCCCCGATTTAGATTTGAGGGGGGTGATCTTCTTGATGGTTGGCCCAAGAGCTCTCTTCATGCCATCATACATTCCTCTGATGTTTCCGGTGTCTGAGGCCAGCTGAATATGGCTGCATAGGTGTTGCCAGTAGTCGTTTGCGCAACGCCTAGCTGTTCTTTGTGCAGTACTTCTGGCTGCTTTAAGTGCTGCGGATGTTAAATCGCTGGGGGCTTTCTTGTAGTTCAAAAGTGCAATGCGCTTAGCGGCTATGACAGGTTCCAGCTCTTCATTATGAGATTGAAACCAGTCTGCATTTCTCTTCGCACTTTTGCCGTAGGTGGTCAAAGCTGACTCATAGATGGCGTCTCTGATGTGGGCCCACTTGGTCTCAGCATCCCCTGTGGGAGTGTTTTGAAGGGCTGTTACAAGTGAATTTAGAAATTTTTGTAACAGCTGTGGGTGAGAAATTCTGCTCGTGTTGATGCGCGGGTGGCCCTTCTGCTTGGAATGATGCAACTTCTTTGGTCTGAGTCTAACCTTGCTGCACACCAGGGAGTGGTCGGTGTCGCAGTCCGCACTGTGGAAGCTGCGTGTGATTTGAACACTGTTTAAGGCGGCTCGCCTTGTGACAATGAGGTCTAGCTGGTGCCAACGACGTGATCTTGGGTGCCTCCATGAAACCTGGTGACAGGGTTTAGTGTGAAAGAACGAGTTGGTGATGCAGAGGTTATGATAGGTACACAACTCAAGCAGTCTCTGCCCGTTCTCATTCATCCTTCCAACGCCATAGCGCCCAAGGCAGGAGGGCCATGAGTCATGGTCGGCCCCAACCCTGGCATTAAAGTCCCCCAGCAGGAATAGGTGTTCGGTGTTGGGGATGCTGCTAATGATGTTATGGAGTTGTTCATAGAACTGGTCTTTAGCTTCAGGTGCGGAACAGAGTGTTGGAGCATAGATGCTGAGTAGGTGTACTGGACCAGAGGTGGTGAGCAGTCGGATGGACAGTATGCGTTCCGAGCCATTTGAGGGAGGCTCTATCATGCTGAGCAAGGAGTTTCTGATGGCGAAGCCCACTCCATGCTGTCTTGGTTCTTCAGGATCCCTGCCCTGCCAGAAGAAGGTGTAGTCTTGCTCTGCTAGAGAGCCACTCGCGGGGAGGCGAGTCTCCTGAAGTGCTGCAATGTCCACATTGAGTCTACTGAGCTCGTTGTTAATGATGGCGGTCTTCCGAGAATCGTTGATTTGTGTAAGGTCTTCCGACAGGCCAGGACACATAGTTCTGACGTTCCAGCTTGCAAAGCGAAGGGCTGGTACCTTCTTTCCTTTTTTCATGTTGTTTGGTGCGGTGTATCAGTCCACCTTTCGGGCAATGACCCTGAGCTCCAAGCACCCATTGAAGCAGGCAGACTGTGGCGGGACAGAACCTTATTGACCGGGGGCTGCCCGGTTTGAGGCGGGCGGTAGCTGTCCAGTGAGGTGCAATGACCTCTCCCACCGACAAAGGCAACCCGTGGCGCCCAGTTTCTACGCCAATTTATCTGGACTTATAACCCGTAACTGCTGCCTTCCGTGTTGTTTCAGTCGCTGTGAGGCAACTATGGAGTGACCTCTCCATGGCGCATGCCTGGGCAAATTTATGGAGGTTGAGAGTTGCCCAGTCGTCAAAACCCCCCTCTCGGCCTTTCTGGTGGGGTCCAAAGGAGTGCAGGACACGACGTTTGGCACCAGTATGGCTGCAGGAACTGCCGGAAACATGCCAAAGGTGACACATGACCGCCTACGGGGTTCCGCTCCGGATTTTCTGTTAGGGTTTACTCCCTTAGCCTTGGTCTCTCCCGAGACGCCCACAAGGCAGTGGGGTTGTTGGGGCCCCTACACAGGTGTAGGATGGTGCCGGTGGGAGGAGGGGATGCAAGGGGGAGGGGTAGAGGGAGGGGGTGGGGGGGGGTGCAGGGGAAGGGGGTGCGGGGTGAAGATGGTGCGGGGGGGGGCGGGCTGGGACGGGGTTGTGAGGGGGTGAGCTGAGAGGGTGGAGCAGGGAAGGGGACGGGGGTGGGGGGGTGGAAGGGGGGTAAAGGGGGTTAGGGGGGGGTGGAATCTGGTGCAGGTAATAAGCCATTTCCTCAGTGCCCACCATCGACGTCCGGAAAGCTCATCTACGTCCTTCGGGAGGTGAAGCATCATTTGGCAGACTTAGAGGTGATTACATTTGTAAGGGTTTTTTTTTTGCAGTGGTTTAAATAAAGGCATGCAGCATTGCCGACAGTGCGCTGCAGATGCTCTCCGAGCCATCTCCCGCGGGCGCTTTGAAGTTGCGGCCGGGGGGGCCGTTCGTGGATGTTTTGGGTGTTCGGGGCACCTTTTCACAGGACTTCTCTCGGGTCCCGCAGCTCCTTCTTCACCTCAATGGACTTACCGCATGCCGTGGCTGCAGACACTCTGGACTGTGAAGACAGCAGGATCGGAGATTAAAGTATCGACAGCTGTTCTCGTCAGTTTCATCCGGATCAATTTCATTGAGAAAACAAAGAGCAGGTGTGGCTGGGGGAGGGCAGTGGGCCCAGGTAACATACACTAAACTAACTGTTAACTTTTAGATAGGGCTAAAATGAACTGATTTAAAGAGCCAGGGGAATTTAAACAGTTTAAGAGGGCAGATTGGGGGAGAAAACGTTAGGGATGGGAGCAGATGGCCATGGATAGAGTTGAACAGCTAGGGAGCTTCCAGCCCAGGAGCCATCTTGAAAGCAATTTAACAACACAGATATACTCTGGCAACAAGTAACAAAGACATGCACTGACACCCAGTAACACAGACACACACGGACACCAAGTAGCAAAGACACACACTTACCACAAGTAACACAGACACACAATGACACCCAGTAACACAGACACACACTTACACCAAGTAACACAGACATCCACTGACACCAAGTAACAAAGACATACACTGACACCCAGTAACACAGACACACTCTTACATCAAGTAACACAGACATACACTGACACCAAGTAACAAAGACATACAATGATACCCAGGAACACAGACACACACTTACACCAAGTAACACAGACACACACTTACACCAAGTAACAAAGACATACACTTACACCAAGTAACACAGACATACACTTACACCAAGTAACAAAGACATACAATTACACCAAGTAACAAAGACACACATTTACACCAAGTAACAAAGACAGACACTGATACCCAGTAACACAGACACAAATTTCCACCAAGTAACAAAGACATACACTGACACCCAGTAACACAGAAAAACACACACTCACACCCAGTAAGCCAGAGAAACACTAATAAACAGTAACAAAGACATACACTGACAACAAGTAACGCAGACACACACTGACACCCAGTAACAAAGACATACACTGACACCAAGTCACAAACACATACACTGATACCCAGCAACACAGACGCACACTGACACCAAGTAACAAAGACATACACTGACACCAAGTAACAAAGACATACACTTACAACAAGTAACAAAGACAGACAATTACACCAAGTAACAAAGACATACACTTACACCAAGTATTTTGACATACACTGATACCCAGTAACACGGACACTCACTTACACCAAGTAACAAAGACGTACACTGACACCAAGTAACAAAGACATACACTGATACCCAGTAACACAGACACACACTGATACCCAGTAACACAGACACACACTAACACCAAGTAACAAAGACAGACACTGATACCCAGTAACACAGACACACACTTACACCAAGTAACAAAGACATACACTGACACCCAGTAACAAAGACATACACTGACACCCAGTAACACAGACACACATGGACACCAAGTAACAAAGACACACACTTACAGCAAGTAACACAGACACACACTTACACCCAGTAACACAGACACACATTTACACCAAGTAACACAGACATACACTGACACCAAGTAACAAAGACATACACTGATACCCAGTAACACAGACACACACTTACACCAAGGAACAAAGACATACACTGATACCCAGGAACACAGACACACACTTACACCAAGTAACACAGACGCACACTTACACCAAGTAACAAAGACATACACTTACACCAAGTAACACAGACATACACTGACACCAAGTAACAAAGACATACAATTACACCAAGTAACAAAGACACACACTTACACCAAGTAACACAGATATACATTGGCACCAAGTAACAAAGACATGCACTGACACCCAGTAACACAGACACACACGTACACTAAGTAACAAAGACACACACTTACACCAAGTAACACAGACACAACCTGACACCCAGTAACACAGACACACACTTACTCCAAGTAACGCAGACATACACTGACACCAAGAAACAAAGACATACAATGATACCCAGTAACACAGACACACACTTACACCAAGTAACACAGACACACACTTACACCAAGTAACAAAGACGTACACTGACACCAAATAACAAAGACATGCACTGATACCCTGGAACACAGACACACACTGACACCAAGTCACAAAGAAACACACTGAAACCCAGTAACAAAGACATACACTGACACCAAGTCACAAAGACATACACTGATACACAGACACACACTTACACCAAGTAACAAAGACATACACTGACACCAAGTAACAAAGACATACACTGACACCCAGTATCACAGAAACACACTTACAACAAGTAACAAAGACATACACTGACACCCAGTAACAAAGACATGCACTGACACCCAGTAACACAGACACACATGGACACCAAGTAACAAAGACACACACTTACAGCAAGTAACACAGACACACACTGACACCCAGTAACACAGACACACATTTACACCAAGTAACACAGACATACACTGACACCAAGTAACAAAGACATACACTGATACCCAGGAACACAGACACACACTTACACCAAGTAACACAGACGCACACTTACACCAAGTAACAAAGACATACACTTACACCAAGTAACACAGACATACACTGACACCAAGTAACAAAGACATACAATTACACCAAGTAACAAAGACACACACTTACACCAAGTAACACAGATATACATTGGCACCAAGTAACAAAGACATGCACTGACACCCAGTAACACAGACACACACGTACACTAAGTAACAAAGACACACACTTACACCAAGTAACACAGACACAAAATGACACCCAGTAACACAGACACACACTTACTCCAAGTAACACAGACATACACTGACACCAAGAAACAAAGACATACACTGATGCCCAGTAACAAAGACACAAACTTACACCAAGTAACACAGACACACACTGACACCCAGTAACACAAGCAAACACACTGACACCAAGTAACAAAGACAGACACTGCTGCCCAGTAACACAGACACACACGGACACCAAGTAACAAAGACACACACTTACACCAAGTAGCACAGACACACACTGACACCCAGTAACACAAACAAACACACACTGACACCCAGTAACACAGAGAAACACTGATACACAGTAACAAAGACATACACTGACACCAAGTAACACAGACACACACTGACACCCATTAAAATAGACATGCACTGACACAAAGTAACAAAGACATACACTTACACCAAGTAACAAAGACACACACTTACACCAAGTAACACAGACATGCACTTACACCAAGTATTTTGACATAAACTGACACCAAGTAACAAAGACATACACTGATACCCAGTAACATAGACACACATTTACACCAAGTAACAAAGACATACACTGATACCCAGTAACACAGACACACACTTACACCAAGTAACACAGACATGCACTTACACCAAGTATTTTGTCATAAGCTGACACCAAGTAACACAGACATACACTGACACCAAGTAACAAAGACATGCACTGATACCCAGTAGCACAGACACACACTTACACCAAATAACACAGACATACACTGACACCAAGTAACAAAGACATACACTGATACCCAGTAACACAGATACACACTGGGAGGCACATTGGCACAGTGGTTAGCAGCCTCACAGCTCCAGGGACCCGGGCTCGATTCTGGGTACAGCCTGTGCGGAGTTTGCAAGTTCTCCCTGTGTCTGCGTGGGTTTCCTCCGGGTGCTCCGGGTTCCTCCCACATGCCAAAGACTTGCAGGTTGATAGGTTAATTGGCCATCATAAATTGTCCCTCGTATAGGTAGGTGGTAGGGAAATATATAGGGATAGGTGGGGATGTGATAGGAATACGGGATTAGTGTAGGATTAGTATAAATGGGTGGTTGATGGTCGGCACAGACTCGGTGGGCCGAAGGGCCTGTTTAAGTGCTGTATCTCTAAACTAAATTAAATACTGTCACCTAGTGTCACTGACACCCAGTAACACAAACAAACACACACTGACACCCAGTCACACAGAGAAACACTGATACACTGACACCAAGTAACACAGACACACACTGACACCCGGTAACAAAGACATACACTGATACTAAGTCACAAGGACATACACTGATACCCAGTAACACAAACAAACACTCACTGACACCTAGTAGCACAGAGAAACACTTATAAACAGTAACAAAGACATACACTGACACCAAGTAACACAGACACACACTGACACCCAGTAAAAAAGACATACACTGACACCAAGTAACAAAGACAGACAATTACACCAAGTAACAAAGACATACACTTACACGAAGTATTTTGACATACACTGACACCAAGTAACAAAGACATACACTGATACCCAGTAACACAGACGCACACTTACACCAAGTAACAAAGACATACACTGACACCAAGTCACAAAGACACGCACTGACACCCAGTAACAAAGACATACACTGACACCAAGTCACATAGACAGACACAGACACCCAGTAACACAGACACACACTTACACTAAGTAACAAAGACATACACTGACACCAAGTAACAAAGACACAAACTTACACCAAGTAACACAGACACACACTGACACCCAGTAACACAAACAAACACACTGTCACCAAGTAACACAGACATACACTGACACCAAGTAATAAAGACATGCACTGATACCCAGTAACTCAGGCAAACACTGGCGGGGGAGTGGGGGGGGGGCACATTGGCGCAGTGGTTAGCACCGCAGCCTCACAGCTCCATGGAACAGGGAACGAGTCTAGGTACTGCCTGTGCGGAGTTTGCAAGTTCTCCATGTGTCTGCGTGGGTTTCCTCCGGTTGCTCCGTTTTCCTCCCCCATGCCAAAGACTTGCAGGTTGATTGGTTAATTGGCCATCATAAATTGCCCCTAGTATAGGTAGGTGGTAGGGAAATAAATAGGGATAGGTGGGGATGTGATAGGAATACGGGATTAGTGTAGGATTAGTATAAATGGGTTGTTGATGGTCGGCACAGACTCGGTGGGCCGAAGGGCCTCTTTCAGTGCTGCTTCTCGAACTAAACTAAATACTGACACCTAGTGTCACAGACAAACACTGACACCCAGTAACACAAACAAAAACACACTGACACCCAGTAACACAGAGAAACACTGATACACAGTAACAAAGACATACACTGAAACCAAGTACACAGACACACACTGAAAGCCAGTAAAAAAGACATACACTGACACCAAGTCACAAAGACATACACTGACACCAAGTCAAAAAGACATACACTGATGCCCAGTAACACAGACATACACTTACACCAACAAAGACACACACTTACACCAAGTAACACAGACATACACTGACACCAAGTAACAAAGACAGACAATTAAACCAAGTAACAAAGACATACACTTACTCCAAGTAACAAAGACATACACTGACACCCAGTAACAAAGACACACACTTGCACCAAGTAACAAAGACAGACAATTACACCTAGTCACAAAGGCATACACTTACATCAAGTAGCACAGACACACACTGACACCCAGTAACACAAACAAACACACACTGACACCCAGTAACACAGAGAAACACTGATACACAGTAACAAAGACATACACTGACACCAAGTAACACAGACACCCACTGATACCCATTAAAATTAACATACACTGATACCAAGTCACAAAGACATACACTGACACCAAGTCAAAAAGACATACACTAATGCCCAGTAACAAAGACACAAACTTACACCAAGTAACACAGACACACACTGACACCCAGTAACACAAGCAAACACACTGACACCAAGTAACAAAGACAGACACTGCTGCCCAGTAACACAGACACACACGGACACCAAGTAACAAAGACACACACTTACACCAAGTAGCGCAGACACACACTGACACCCAGTAACACAAACAAACACACACTGACACCCAGTAACACAGAGAAACACTGATACACAGTAACAAAGACATACACTGACACCAAGTAACACAGAGACACACTGACACCCATTAAAATAGACATGCACTGACACCAAGTAACAAAGACATACACTTACACCAAGTAACAAAGACACACACTTACACCAAGTAACACAGACATGCACTTACACCAAGTATTTTGACATAAACTGACACCAAGTAACAAAGACATACACTGATACCCAGTAACATAGACACGCACTTACACCAAGTAACAAAGACATACACTGATACCCAGTAACACAGACACACACTTACACCAAGTAACACAGACATGCACTTACACCAAGTATTTTGACATAAACTGACACCAAGTAACACAGACATACACTGACACCAAGTAACAAAGACATGCACTGATACCCAGTTGCACAGACCCACACTTACACCAAATAACACAGACATAGACTGACACCAAGTAACAAAGGCATACACTGATACCCAGTAACACAGATACACACTGGGCGGCACATTGGCACAGTGGTTAGCAGCCTCACAGCTCCAGGGACCCGGGCTCGATTCTGGGTACAGCCTGTGCGGAGTTTGCAAGTTCTCCCTGTGTCTGCGTGGGTTTCCTCCGGGTGCTCCGGGTTCCTCCCACATGCCAAAGACTTGCAGGTTGATAGGTTACTTGGCCATTATAAATTGCCCCTAGTATAGGTAGGTGGTCGGGAAATATATAGGGACAGGTGGGGATGTGACAGGAATACGGGATTAGTGTAGGATAAGTATAAATGGGTGGTTGATGGTCGGCACAGACTCGGTGGGCCGAAGGGCCTGTTTAAGTGCTGTATCTCTAAACTGAACTAAATACTGACACCTCCTGTCACTGACACCCAGTAACACAAACAAACACACACTGACACCCAGTCACACAGAGAAACACTGATACACTGACGCCAAGTAACGCAGACACACACTGACACCCAGTAACAAAGACATACACTGATACCAAGTCACAAAGACATACACTGATACCCAGTAACACAAACAAACACACAATGACACCCAGTAACACAGAGAAACACTGATACACAGTAACAATGACATACACTGACACCAAGTAACACAGACACACACTGACACCCAGTAAAAAAGACATACACTGACACCAAGTCACAAAGACATACACTGATACCAAGTCACAAAGACATACACTGATACCCAGTAACACAGACACACACTGACTCCAAGTGACAAAGACATACACTTACACCAAGTATTTTGACATACACTGACACCAAGTCACAAAGACACACACTGACACCCAGTAACAAAGACATACACTGACACCAAGTCACAAAGACATGCACAGACACCCAGTAACACAGACACACACTTACACCAAGTAACAAAGACATACACTGACACCAAGTAACAAAGACATACACTGATACCCAGTAACACAGGCACACACTGGGGGGGGGGGGGGGTGTGGGGGGGTGAGGTGGCACATTGGCGCAGTGGTTAGCACCGCAGCCTCACAGCTCCACGGAACATGGAACGATTCTGGGTACTGCCTGTGCGGAGTTTGCAGTTTCTCCATGTGTCTGCGTGGGTTTCCTCCGGTTGCTCCGGTTTCCTCCCACATGCCAAAGACTTGCAGGTTGATAGGTTAATTGGCCATCATAAATTGCCCCTAGTATAGGTAGGTGGTAGGGAAATATAAAGGGATAGGTGGGGATGTGATAGGAATACGGGATTAGTGTAGGATTAGTATAAATGGGTTGTTGATGGTCGGCACAGACTCGGTGGGCCGAAGTGCCTGTTTTAGTGCTGCTTCTCGAACTAAGCTAAATACTGACACCTAGTGTCACAGACACACACTGACACCCAGTAACACAAACAAACACACACTGACACCCAGTAACACAGAGAAACACTGATACACAGTAACAAAGACATACACTGACACCAAGTAACACAGACACACACTGACACCCAGTAAAAAAGACATACACTGACACCAAGTCACAAAGACATACACTGACACCAAGTCAAAAAGACATGCACTGATGCCCAGTAACACAGACACACACTGACACCAAGTAACAAAGACATACACTGACACCAAGTAACACAGACATACACTGACACCAAGTAACAAAGACAGACAATTACACCAAGTAACAAAGACATACACTTACACCAAGTAACAGAGACATACACTGAAACCCAGTAACACAGACACACACTTACACTAAGTAACAAAGACATAAACTGACACCAAGTCACAAAGACACACACTGACACCCAGTAACAAAGAGATACACTGACACCAAGTAACAAAGACAGACACTGCTACCCAGTAACACAGACACACACGGACACGAAGTAACAAAGACACATACTTACACCAAGTAACACAGACACACACTGACACCAAGTAACACAAACAAACACACACTGACACCCAGTAACACAGAGAAACACTGATACACAGTAACAAAGACATACACTGACACCAAGTAACACAGACACCCACTGACACCCATTAAAATAGACATACACTGACACCAAGTCACAAAGACATACACTGACACCAAGTCAAAAAGACATACACTGATGCCCAGTAACAAAGACACAAACGTACACCAAGTAACACAGACACACACTGACACCCAGTTACACAAACAAACACACTGAGACCAAGTAACAAAGACAGACACTGCTGCCCAGTAACACAGACACACACGGACACCAAGTAACAAAGACAGACACTGCTTCCCAGTAACACAGACACAAACGGACACCAAGTAACAAAGACACACACTTACACCAAGTAGCACAGACACACACTGACACCCAGTAACACAAACAAACACACACTGACACCCAGTAGCACAGAGAAACACTGATACACAGTAACAAAGACATACACTGACACCAAGTAACACAGACACACACTGACACCCATTAAAATAGACATACACTGACACCAAGTAACAAAGACATACACTTACACCAAGTAACAAAGACACACACTGACACCCAGTAACACAAACAAACACACACTGACACCCAGTAACACAGAGAAACACTGATCCACAGTAACAAAGACATACACTGACACCAAGTAACACAGACACACACTGACACCCAGTAAAAAAGACATACACTGACACCAAGTAACAAAGTCATACAATTACAACAAGGAACAAAGAGACACACTTACACCAAGTAACATAGACATACACTGTCACCATGTAGCAAAGACATTCACTGATACCCAGTAACACAGACACACACTTACACCAAGTAACAGAGACATACACTGAAACCAAGTAACAAAGGCATACACTGACACCAAGACACAAAGACAGACACTGACACACAGTAACAAAGATAAACACTGACACCAAGTAACGAAGACAGACACTGACACCCAGTAACAAAGACATACAATGTCACCAAGTAACAAAGACATACAATTACACCAAGTAACAAAGACACACACTTGCACCAAGTAACACAAACATACACTGACACCAAGTAACAAAGACATACACTGTTACCCAGTCACACAGACACACACTTACACCAAGTAACAAAGACATACACTGATACCCAGTAACACAGATACACACTGGGCGGCACATTGGCACAGTGGTTAGCAGCCTCACAGCTCCAGGGACCCGGGTTCGATTCTGGGTACAGCCTGTGCGGAGCTTGCAAGTTCTCCCTGTGGCTGCGTGGGTTTCCACCGGGGGCTCCGGGTTCCTCCCACATGCCAAAGACTTGCATGTTGATAGGTTAATTGGCCATTATAAATTGCCCCTAGTATAGGTAGGTGGTCGGGAAATATATAGGGACAGGTGGGGATGTGATAGGAATACGGGATTAGTGTAGGATCAGTATAAATGGGTGGTTGATGGTCGGCACAGACTCGGTGGGCCGAAGGGCCTGTTTAAGTGCTGTATCTCAGAACTAAACTAAATACTGACACCTAGTGTCACTGAAACCCAGTAACACAAAAAAACACACACTGACACCCAGTCACACAGAGAAACACTGATACACTGACACCAAGTAACACAGACACACACTGACACCCAGTAACAAAGACATACACTGATACCAAGTCACAAAGACATACACTGATACCCAGTAACACAAACAAACACACACTGACTCCCAGTAACACAGAGAAACACTGATACACAGTAACAATGACATACACTGACACCAAGTAACACAGACGCACACTGACACCCAGTAAAAAAGACATACACTGACACCAAGTCACAAAGACATACACTGATACCAAGTCACAAAGCCAGACACTGATACCCAGTAACACAGACACACACTGACTACAAGTAACAAAGACATACACTGACACCAAGTAACAAAGACATACACTTACACCAAGTATTTTGACATACACTGACAGCAAGTCACAAAGACACACACTGACACCCAGTAACAAAGACATACACTGACACCAAGTCACAAAGACATACACAGACACCCAGTAACACAGACACACACTTACACTAAGAAACAAAGACATACACTGACACCAAGTAACAAAGACAGACACTGATACCCAGTAACAAAGGCACACACTGGGGGGGGGGTGGTGGGGTAGGGGAGGGGCACATTGGCGCAGTGGTTAGCACCGCAGCCTCACAGCTCCATGGAACATGGAACGATTCTGGGTACTGCCTGTGCGGAGTTTGCAAGTTCTCCCTGTGTCTGCGTGGGTTTCCTCCGGTTGCTCCGGTTTCCTCCCACATGCCAAAGACTTGCAGGTTGATAGGTTAATTGGCCATCATAAATTGCCCCTAGTATAGGTAGGTGGTTGGGAAATATATAGGGATAGGTGGGGATGTGATAGGAATACGGGATTAGTGTAGGATTAGTATAAATGGGTTGTTGATGGTCGGCACAGACTCGGTGGGCCGAAGGGCCTGTTCAAGTGCTGCTTCTCGAACTAAACTAAATACTGACACCTAGTGTCACAGACACACACTGACACCCAGTAACACAAACAAACACACACTGACACCCAGTAACATAGAGAAACACTGATACACAGTAACAAAGACATACACTGACACCAAGTAACACAGACACACATTGACGCCCAGTAAAAAAGACATACACTGACACCAAGTCACAAAGACATACACTGACACCAAGTCAAAAAGACATACACTGATGCCCAGTAACACAGACACACACTGACACCAAGTAACAAAGACATACACTGACACCAAGTAACAAAGACATACACTTACACCAACAAAGACGCACACTTACACCAAGCAACACAGAAATACACTGACACCAAGTAACAAAGACAGACAATTACAGCAAGTAACAAAGACATACACTTACACCAAGTAACAAAGACATACACTGATACCCAGTAACACAGACACACACTTACACTGAGTAACAAAGACATACACTGACACCAAGTCACAAAGACACACACTGACACCCAGTAACAAAGACATACACTGACACCAAGTAACAAAGACAGACACTGCTACCCAGTAACACAGACACACACGGACACCAAGTAACAAAGACAGACACTGCTACCCAGTAACACAGACACACACGGACACCAAGCAACAAAGAGACACACTTACACCAAGTAACACTGACACACACTGACACGAAGTTACACAAACAAACACACACTGACACCCATTAACACAGAGAAACACTGATACACAGTAAAAAAGACATACACTGACACCAAGTAACACAGACACACACTGACACCCATTAAAATAGACATACACTGACACCAAGTAACACAGACACCCACTGACACCCATTAAAATAGACATACACTGACACCAAGTCACAAAGACATACACTGACACCAAGTCAAAAAGGCATACACTGATGCCCAGTAACAAAGACACAAACTTACACCAAGTAACACAGACACACACTGACACCCAGTAACACAAACAAACACACTGACACCAAGTAACAAAGACAGACACTGCTGCCCAGTAACACAGACACACACGGACACCAAGTTACAAAGACAGACACTGCTACCCAATAACGCAGACACACACGGACACCAAGTAACAAAGACACACACTTACACCAATAAGCACAGACACACACTGACACCCAGTAACACAAACAAACACACACTGACACCCAGTAGCACAGAGAAACACTGATACACAGTAACACAGACATAGACTGACACCAAGTAACAAAGACATACAATTACACCAAGGAACAAAGACACACACTTACACCAAGTAACACAGACATACACTGTCACCATGTAGCAAAGACATTCACTGATACCCAGTAACACAGACACACACTTACACCAAGTAACAAAGATATACACTGATACCCAGTAACACAGACACACACTTACACCAAGTAACAAAGACATACACTGAAACCAAGTAACAAAGGCATACACTGACACCAAGTCACAAAGACAGACACTGACACACAGTAACAAAGACAACACTGACACCAAGTAACGAAGACAGACACAGCCACCCAGTAACAAAGATATACAATGACACCAAGTAACAAAGACATACAATTACACCAAGTAACAAAGACACACACTTGCACCAAGTAACACAAACATACACTGACAGCAAGTAACAAAGACATACACTGTTACCCAGTAACACAGACACACACTTACACCAAGTAACAAAGACATACACTGATACCAAGTAACAAAGACATACACTGACACCAAGTCACAAAGACACACACTGACTCCCAGTAACACAGAGAAACACTGATACACAGTAACAATGACATACACTGACACCAAGTAACACAGACGCACACTGACACCCAGTAAAAAAGACATACACTGACACCAAGTCACAAAGACATACACTGATACCAAGTCACAAAGCCAGACACTGATACCCAGTAACACAGACACACACTGACTACAAGTAACAAAGACATACACTGACACCAAGTAACAAAGACATACACTTACACCAAGTATTTTGACATACACTGACAGCAAGTCACAAAGACACACACTGACACCCAGTAACAAAGACATACACTGACACCAAGTCACAAAGACATACACAGACACCCAGTAACACAGACACACACTTACACTAAGAAACAAAGACATACACTGACACCAAGTAACAAAGACAGACACTGATACCCAGTAACAAAGGCACACACTGGGGGGGGGGGGGTGGTGGGGTAGGGGAGGGGCACATTGGCGCAGTGGTTAGCACCGCAGCCTCACAGCTCCATGGAACATGGAACGATTCTGGGTACTGCCTGTGCGGAGTTTGCAAGTTCTCCCTGTGTCTGCGTGGGTTTCCTCCGGTTGCTCCGGTTTCCTCCCACATGCCAAAGACTTGCAGGTTGATAGGTTAATTGGCCATCATAAATTGCCCCTAGTATAGGTAGGTGGTTGGGAAATATATAGGGATAGGTGGGGATGTGATAGGAATACGGGATTAGTGTAGGATTAGTATAAATGGGTTGTTGATGGTCGGCACAGACTCGGTGGGCCGAAGGGCCTGTTCAAGTGCTGCTTCTCGAACTAAACTAAATACTGACACCTAGTGTCACAGACACACACTGACACCCAGTAACACAAACAAACACACACTGACACCCAGTAACATAGAGAAACACTGATACACAGTAACAAAGACATACACTGACACCAAGTAACACAGACACACATTGACGCCCAGTAAAAAAGACATACACTGACACCAAGTCACAAAGACATACACTGACACCAAGTCAAAAAGACATACACTGATGCCCAGTAACACAGACACACACTGACACCAAGTAACAAAGACATACACTGACACCAAGTAACAAAGACATACACTTACACCAACAAAGACGCACACTTACACCAAGCAACACAGAAATACACTGACACCACGTAACAAAGACAGACAATTACAGCAAGTAACAAAGACATACACTTACACCAAGTAACAAAGACATACACTGATACCCAGTAACACAGACACACACTTACACTGAGTAACAAAGACATACACTGACACCAAGTCACAAAGACACACACTGACACCCAGTAACAAAGACATACACTGACACCAAGTAACAAAGACAGACACTGCTACCCAGTAACACAGACACACACGGACACCAAGTAACAAAGACAGACACTGCTACCCAGTAACACAGACACACACGGACACCAAGCAACAAAGAGACACACTTACACCAAGTAACACTGACACACACTGACACGAAGTTACACAAACAAACACACACTGACACCCATTAACACAGAGAAACACTGATACACAGTAAAAAAGACATACACTGACACCAAGTAACACAGACACACACTGACACCCATTAAAATAGACATACACTGACACCAAGTAACACAGACACCCACTGACACCCATTAAAATAGACATACACTGACACCAAGTCACAAAGACATACACTGACACCAAGTCAAAAAGGCATACACTGATGCCCAGTAACAAAGACACAAACTTACACCAAGTAACACAGACACACACTGACACCCAGTAACACAAACAAACACACTGACACCAAGTAACAAAGACAGACACTGCTGCCCAGTAACACAGACACACACGGACACCAAGTTACAAAGACAGACACTGCTACCCAATAACGCAGACACACACGGACACCAAGTAACAAAGACACACACTTACACCAAGTAGCACAGACACACACTGACACCCAGTAACACAAACAAACACACACTGACACCCAGTAGCACAGAGAAACACTGATACACAGTAACACAGACATAGACTGACACCAAGTAACAAAGACATACAATTACACCAAGGAACAAAGACACACACTTACACCAAGTAACACAGACATACACTGTCACCATGTAGCAAAGACATTCACTGATACCCAGTAACACAGACACACACTTACACCAAGTAACAAAGATATACACTGATACCCAGTAACACAGACACACACTTACACCAAGTAACAAAGACATACACTGAAACCAAGTAACAAAGGCATACACTGACACCAAGTCACAAAGACAGACACTGACACACAGTAACAAAGACAACACTGACACCAAGTAACGAAGACAGACACAGCCACCCAGTAACAAAGATATACAATGACACCAAGTAACAAAGACATACAATTACACCAAGTAACAAAGACACACACTTGCACCAAGTAACACAGACATACACTGACAGCAAGTAACAAAGACATACACTGTTACCCAGTAACACAGACACACACTTACACCAAGTAACAAAGACATACACTGATACCAAGTAACAAAGACATACACTGACACCAAGTCACAAAGACACACACTGACACCCAGTAACGAAGACATACACTGACACCAAGTCACAAAGACATACACAGACACCCAGTAACACAGACACACACTCACACCAAGTAACAAAGACAGACACTGACACCAAGTAACAAAGACACAATCTTACACCAAGTAACACAGACATACACTGACACCAAGTAATAAAGACATATACTGATACCCAGTAACACAGGCGCACACTGGAGGATGGGTGGGGGGCACATTGGCGCAGTGGTTAGCACCGCAGCCTCACAGCTCCATGGAACAGGGAACGATTCTGGGTACTGCCTGTGCGGAGTTTGCAAGTTCTCCCTGTGTCCCCGTGGGTTTCCTCCGGTTGCTCCGGTTTCCTCCCACATGCCAAAGACTTGCAGGTTGATAGGTTAATTGGCCATCATAAATTGCCTCGAGTATAGGAAGGTGGTAGGGAAATATATAGGCATAGGTGGGGATGTGATAGGAATACGGGATTAGTGTAGGATTAGTATAAATGGGTTGTTGATGGTCGGCACAGACTCGGTGGGCCGAAGGGCCTGTTTAAGTGCTGCTTCTCGAACTAAACTAAATACTGACACCTAGTGTCACAGACACACACTGACACCCAGTAACACAAACAAACACACACTGACACCCAGTAACACAGGGAAACACTGATACACAGTAACAAAGACATACACTAACACCAAGTAACACAGACACACACTTACACTAAGTAACAAAGACTTACACTGACACCAAGTCACAAAGACATACACGGACACCCAGTAACAAAGACATACACTGACACCAAGTAACAAAGACAGACACTGCTACCCAGTAACACAGACACACACGGACACAAAGTAACAAAGACAGACACTGCTACCCAGTAACACAGACACGCACGGACACCAAGTAACAAAGACAACCACTTACACCAAGTAAAACAGACACACACTGAAACCAAGTAACACAAACAAACACACACTGACACCCAGTAACACAGAGAAACACTAATACACAGTAACAGAGACATACACTGACACCAAATAACATATATACCCACTGACACCCATTAAAATAGACATACACTGACACCAAGTCACAAAGACATGCACTGACACCAAGTCAAAAAGACATAAACTGATGCCCAGTAACAAAGACACAAACTTACACCAAGTAACACAGACACACACTGACACCCAGTAACACAAACAAACACACTGACACCAAGTAACAAAGACAGACACTGCTGCCCAGTAACACAGAAACACACGGACACCAAGTAACAAAGACAGACACTGCTACCCAGTAACACAGACACACACGGACACCAAGTAAAAAAGACACACACTTACACCAAGTAGCACAGACACACACTGACACCCAGTAACACAAACAAACACACATTGACACCCAGTAACATAGAGAAACACTGATACACAGTAACAAAGACATACACTGACACTAAGTAACACAGACACACACTGACACCCATTAAAATAGACATACACTGACACCAAGTAACAAAGACAGACACTGCTACCCAGTAACACAGACACACACGGACACCAAGTAACAAAGACATACACTTACACCAAGTAACAAAGACACACACTTACACCAAGTAACATTGACATGCACTTACACCAAGTATTTTGACATAAACTGACACCAAGTTACAAAGACATACACTGATACCCAGTCGCATAGACACACACTTACACCAAGTAAAACAGGCAGGCACTTACACCAAGTATGTTGACATAAACTGACACCAAGTAACACAGACATACACTGACACCAAGTAACAAAGACTTACACTGATACCCAGTAACACAGACACACACTTACACCAAGTCACAAAGACATACACTGATACCCAGTAACACAGACACACACTTACACCAAGTAACACAGACATACACTGACACCAAGTAACAAAGACAGACACTGATACCCAGTAACACAGACACACACATACACCAAGTAACAAAGACATGCACTGACACCCATTAACAAAGACATACACTGACACCTAGTAACACAGACACACACGGACACCAAGTAACAAAGACACACACTTGCACCAAGTAACACAGACACATACTGACACCCAGTAACACATACACACACTTACACCAAGTAACACAGACATACACTGACACGAAGTAACAAAGACATACACTGATACCCAGTAACACAGACACACACTTACACCAAGTAACAAAGACAGACACTGATACCCAGTAACACAGACACACACTTACAGCAAGTAACAAAGACATACACTGACACCCAGTAGCAAAGACATACACTGACACCCATTAACACAGACACTCACTGACACCCAATAACAAAGACACACACTTACGCCAAGTAACACAGATATCCACTGACACCAAGTAACAGAGACATACACTGATACCCAGTAACACAGGCACACACTAGTGGGGGGTGGGCACATCGGCGCTGTGGTTAGCACCGCAGCCTCACAGCTCCAGGGACCCGGGTTCGATTCTGGGTACTGCCTGTGCGGAGTTTGCAAGTTCTCCCTGTGTCTGCGTGGGTTTCCTCCGGGTGCTCCGATTTCCTCCCACATGCCAAAGACTTGCAGGTTGATAGGTTAATTGGCCATCATAAGTTGCCCCTAGTATAGGTAGGTGATAGGGAAATATATAGGGACAGGAATGGATGTGATAGGAATACGGGAAAAAAAGCAAAATACTGCGGATGCTGGAAATCTGAAACAAAAACAAGAAATGCCGGATTCACTCCGCAGGTCTGGCAGCATCTGTGGAAAGAGAAGCAGAGTTAACGTTTCGGGTCAGTGACCCTTCTTCGGTACTGACAAATATTAGAAAAGTCACAGATTATAAACAAGTGAGGTGGGGGTAGGGCAAGAGATAACAAAGGAGAAGGTGCAGATTGGACCAGGCCACATAGCTGACCAAAAGGTCACGGAGCAAAGGCAAACAATATGTTAATGGTGTGTTGAAAGGCAAAGCATTAGTGCAGATTAGGTGTGAATGTACTGAATATTGAACATCAGCAAGTGCAAACCTGAAGAAGAACAACCTGAAAAAAACAGTGGGTAAGCAAACTGAACAAACTAAGATGAAATGAAATAAATGCCAAAAAAGATTGTAAAAAATGTAAAAAGGAATGCAAAAAAAAGGAAGAAAAAATAACTAAAAATGAAAGTAAAGTGGGGGGCTGTCATGCTCTGAAATTATTGAACTCAATGTTCAGTCCGGCAGGCTGTAGTGTGCCTAATCGGTAGATGAGATGCTGTTCCTCGAGCTTGCGTTGATGTTCACTGGAACACTGCAGCAATCCCAGGACAGAGATGTGAGCATGAGAGCAGGGGGGAGTGTTGAAATGGCAATCAACCGGAAGCTCAGGGTCCTGCTTGCGGACTGAGCGGAGATGTTCCGCAAAGCGGTCACCCAGTCTGCGCTTGGTCTCCCCAATGTAGAGGAGACCACACAGTGAGCAGCGAATACAGTATACTACATTGAAAGAAGTACAAGTAAATCGCTGCTTCACCTTGAAAGGAGTTTTTGGGGCCTGGGATAGTGAGGAGAGAGGAGGTAAATGGGCAGGTATTATACCTCCTGCGATTGCAAGGGAAGGTGCCCTGGGACGGGGACGAGGTGGTGGGGGTAATGGTGGAGTGGACCAGGGTGTCGCGGAGGGAACGATCCCTTCGGAATGCTGACTTGGGTAGGGAGGGGAAGATGTGACTGGTAGTGGCATCACGCTGGAGGTGGCGAAAATGGCGGAGGATGATCCTTTGGATATGGAGGCTGGTGGGATGAAAAGTGAGGACAAGGGGAACCCTGTCACGGTTCTGGGAGGGAGGGGAAGGGGTGAAGTAGAGGTGCGGGGAATGGGTCGGACACGGTTGAGGGCCCTGTCAACCACAGTGGGGGGAAATCCTAGGTTGATGAAAAAGGAGGTCATATCAGAAGCACCGTCATGGAAGCTAGCATCATCAGAGCAGATGCGTCGGAGACGGTGAAACTGGAAGAATGGAATGGAGTCCTTACAGGAGGTAGGGTGTGAAGAAGTGCAGTCGAGGTAGCTGTGGGAGTCAGTGGGCTTATAATGGATATTGGTAGACAACCTATCCCCAGAGATGGAGACAGAGAAGTCGAGGAAGGGAAGGGAATTGTCAGAGATGGACCATGTGAAGGTGAGAGAAGGGTGGAAATTGGAAGCAAAGTTGTTGATAGGAATACTGGATTAGTGTAGGATTCGTATAAATGGGTGGTTGATGGTCGGCAAAGACTCGGTGGGCCGTAGGGCCTGTTTCAGTGCTGCATCTCTAAACTAAACTAAATACTGACACCTAGTTTCACAGACACAAACTGATACACAGCAACAAAGACATTCACTGATACCCAGTAACACAGACACACACGGACACCAAGTAACAAAGACACACACTTACACCAAGTAACACAGACACACACTGACACCCAATAACACAAACAAACACACTGACACCCAGGAACACAGACACACACTGACACCAAGTAACAAAGACATACACTTACACCAAGTAACAAAGACATACACTGACACCAAGTAACAAAGACACACACTGACACCAAGTAACAAAGACATACACTTACACCAAGTAACAAAGACATACACTGACACCAGGTAACAAAGACATACACTGATACCCATTAACACAGACACACACTTGCACCAAGTAACAAAGACATACACTGACACCCAGTAACAAAGACATACACTGACACCAAGTCACAAACACATACACTGACACCAAGTAACAAAGACATACACTTACATCAAGTAACAAAGACATGCACTGATACCCAGTAACACAGACACACACTTACACCCAGTAACACACACACTGACACCCAGTTAGAAACACACACTGACCCCCAGTAACACAGACACACACTTACACCAAGTAACACAGAAATACACTGACACCAAGTAACAAAGACATACACTGATACCCAGTAACACAGGCACACACTGGTGTGGGGGGGGGGAGGCGGAGGCACATTGGCGCAGTGGTTAAAACCGCAGCCTCACAGGTCCAGGGACCCGGGTTCGATTCTGGGTGCTGCCTGTGCGGAGTTTGCAAGTTCTCCCTGTGTCTGCGTGAGTTTCCTCCGGGTGCTCCGGTTTCCTCCCACATGCCAAAGACTTGCAGGTTGATAGGTTAATTGGCGATCATAAATTGCCCCGAGTATAGGCAGATGGTAGGGAAATGTATAGGGACAGGTGGGGATGTGATAGGAATACGGGATTAGTGTAGGATTAGTATAAATGGGTGGTTGATGGTCGGCACAGACTCGGTGGGCCGAAGGGCCTGTTTAAGAGCTGTATCTCGAAACAATACAAAATTCTGACACCGAGTGTCACAGACACACACTGACACCCAGTAACACAAACAAACACGCACTGACACCCAGAAACACAGAGAACCACTGATACGCAGTAACAAAGACATACACTGACACCAAGTAACACAGTCACACAGTGACACCCAGTAACAAAGACATACACTGACACCAAGTCTCAAAGACATACACTGACACCAAGTAACAAAGACATACACTGACACCAAGCAACAAAGACATACACCGACACCAAGTAACAAATACATACACTTACACCAAGTAACAAAGACAGACAATTACACCAATTAACAAACACATACACTGACACCAAGTAACACAGACACGCACTTACACCAAGTAACAAAGACAGACTCTTTCACCAAGTAACAAAGACATACACCGACACCAAGTAACAAATACATACACTTACACCAAGTAACAAAGACAGACAATTACACCAAGTAACAAACACATACACTGACACCAAGTAACAAACACATACACTGACACCCAGTAACAAAGACATACACTGACACCAAGTAACAAAGACAGACACTGACACCAAGTAACATGAGATACACTTACACCAAGTAAAAAAGACACACACTTACACCAAGGAACACAGACATACACTGAAACCAAGTAACAAAGACATACACTGATTCCCAGTAACAAAGACACACACTTGCACCAAGTAAAAGACATCCACTGATACCCAGTAACACAGACACACACTTACACCAAGTAACAAAGACAGACACTGATACCCAGTAACGCAGAAGCACACTTACTCCAAGTAACAAAGACATACACTTACACCAGGTATTTTGACTTACACTTACACCAAGTAACAAAGACATACACTGACACCCAGAAACAAAGACATACACTGACACCAAGTCACAAACACATACACTGACACCAAGTAACAAAGACATACACTTACACCAAAAACAAAGACACACACTGACACCCAGTTAGAAACACACACTGACCCCCAGTAACACAGACATACACTGACCCCCAGTAACACAGAAATACACTGACACCAAGACACAAAGACACACACTGACACCCAGTAACAAATAGATACAATGTCACCAAGTCACAAAGACATACACTGACACCAAGTAACAAACACATACACTGATACCCAGTATCACAGACTCTCACTTACACCAAGTAACAAAGACATACACTGACACCAAGTCACAAAGACACACACTGACACCCAGTAACAAAGACATACACTGACACCAAGTCACAAAGACAGACAATTACACCAATTAACAAAGACATACACTTACACCAAGTATTTTGACATACACTGTCACCAAGTAGCAAAGACATACACTGATACCCAGGAACACAGAAACACACTTACACCAAGTAACAAAGACATACACTGATACCCAGTAACACAGGCACACACTGACACCCAGTAACACAGACATACACTGACACCAAGTCACAAAGACACACACTGATACCCAGTAACACAGACACACACTGACACCCAGTAACAAACACAGACACTGATACAAAGTCACAAAGACATACACTGATACCCAGTAACACAGACACACACTGACACCCAATAACAAAGACATACACTGACACCAAGTCACAAAGACATACACTGATACCCAGTAACACAGACGCACACTGACAACAAGTAACAAAGTCATACACTGACACCCAGTAACAATGACATACACTGACACCAAGTAACAAAGACATACACTGACACCCAGAAACAAAGACATAACCTGACACCAAGTCACAAGCACATACACTGACACCAAGTAACAAAGACATACACTTACACCAAGTAACAAATACATACACTGATACCCAGTAACACAGACACACACTGACACCCAGTTAGAAACACACACTGACCCCCAGTAACACAGACACACACTGACCCCCAGTAACACAGACATACACTGACACCAAGTCACAAAGACACACACTGACACCAACTAACAAAGACATACCCTGATACCCAGTATCACAGACTCTCACTTACACCAAGTAACAAAGACATACACTGACACCAAGTCCCAAAGACAGACACTGACACCCAGTAACAAAGACATACACTGACACCAAGTCACAAAGACAGACAATTACACCAAGTAACAAAGACATACACTTACACCAAGTATTTTGACATACACTGATACCCAGTAACACAGGCACACACTGACACCCAGTAACACAGACATACACTGACACCAGTTCACAAAGACATACACTGATACCCAGGAACACAGACACACACTGACACCCAGTAACAAAGACATACACTGATACCAAGTCACAAAGACATACACTGATACCCAGTAACACAGACACACACTGACACCCAGTAACAAACACAGACACTGATACCAAGTCACAAAGACATACACTGATACCCAGTAACACAGACACACACTGACACCCAGTAACAAAGACAAACACTTGCACCAAGTAACAAAGACATACACTGATACCCAGTAACACAGACACACTCTTCCACCAAGTAACAAAGACAGACACTGATACCCAGTAACACAGACACACACTTACTCCAAGAAACAAAGACATACACTTACACCAAGTAACACAGACATACACTTACACCAAGTATTTTGACTTACACTTAGACCAAGTAACAAAGACATACACTGACACCCAGAAACAAAGACATACACTGACACCAAGTCACAAACACATACACTGACACCAAGTAACAAAGACATACACTTACACCAAGTAACAAAGACACACACTGACACCCAGTTAGAAACACACACTGACCCCCAGTAACACAGACATACACTGACCCCCAGTAACACAGACATACACTGACACCAAGTCACAAAGACACACACTGACACCCAGTAACAAATAGATACAATGTCACCAAGTCACAAAGACATACACTGACACCAAGTAACAAACACATACACTGATACCCAGTATCACAGACTCTCAGTTACACCAAGTAACAAAGACATACACTGACACCAAGTCACAAAGACACACACTGACACCCAGTAACAAAGCCATACACTGACACCAAGTCACAAAGACAGACAATTACACCAAGTAACAAAGACATACACTTACACCAAGTATTTTGACATACTCTGACACCAAGTAACAAAGACATACACTGATACCCAGTAACACAGAAACACACTTACACCAAGTAACAAAGACATACACTGATACCCAGTAACACAGGCACACACTGACACCCAGTAACACAGACATACACTGACACCAAGTCACAAAGACACACACTGATACCCAGGAACACAGACACACACTGACACACAATAACAAAGACATACACTGATACCAAGTCACAAAGACATACACTGATACCCAGTAACACAGACACACACTGACACCAAGTCACAAAGACACACACTGACACCCAGTAACAAATAGAAACACTGTCACCAAGTCACAAAGACATACACTGACACCAAGTAACAAACACATACACTGAAACCCAGTATCACACACTCTCACTTACATCAAGTAACAAAGACATACACTGACACCAAGTCACAAAGACACACACTGACACCCAGTAATAAAGACATACACTGATACCAAGTCACAAAGACAGACACTGATACCCAGTAACACAGACACACACTGACACCCAGTAACAAACACAGACACTGATACAAAGTCACAAAGACATACACTGATACCCAGTAGCACAGACACACACTGACACCCAATAACAAAGACATACACTGACACCAAGTCACAAAGACATACACTGATACCCAGTAACACAGACGCACACTGACAACAAGTAACAAAGTCATACACTGACACCCAGTAACAATGACATACACTGACACCAAGTAACAAAGACATACACTGACACCCAGAAACAAAGACATACACTGACACCAAGTCACAAACACATACACTGACACCAAGTAACAAAGACATACAATTACACCAGGTAACAAAGACATACACTGATACCCAGTAACACAGACACACACTGACACCCAGTTAGAAACACACACTGACCCCCAGTAACACAGACACACACTGACCCCCAGTAACACAGACATACACTGACACCAAGTCACAAAGACACACACTGACACCCAGTAACAAATAGAAACACTGTCACCAAGTCACAAAGACATACACTGACACCAAGTAACAAACACATACACTGATACCCAGTATCACAGACTCTCACTTACATCAAGTAACAAAGACATACACTGACACCAAGTCACAAGGACACACACTGACACCCAGTAATAAAGACATACACTGACACCAAGTCACAAAGACAGACAATTACACCAAGTAACAAAGACATACACTTACACCAAGTATTTTGACATACACTGACACCAAGTAACAAAGACATACACTGATACCCAGTAACACAGAAACACACTTACACCAAGTAACAAAGACATACACTGATACCCAGTAACACAGGCACACACTGACACCCAGTAACACAGACATACACTGACACCAAGTCACAAAGACACACACTGATACCCAGGAACACAGACACACACTGACACACAATAACAAAGACATACACTGATACCAAGTCACAAAGACATACACTGATACCCAGTAACACAGACACACACTGACACCCAGTAACAAACACAGACACTGATACAAAGTCACAAAGACATACACTGATACTCAGTAACACAGACACACACTGACACCCAATAACAAAGACATACACTGACACCAAGTCACAAAGACATACACTGATACCCAGTAACACAGACGCACACTGACAACAAGTAACAAAGTCATACACTGACACCCAGTAACAATGACATACACTGACACCAAGTAACAAAGACATACACTGACACCCAGAAACAAAGACATACACTGACACCAAGTCACAAACACATACACTGACACAAAGTAACAAAGACATACACTTACACCAGGTAACAAAGACATACACTGACACCAAGTCACAAAGACACACACTGACACCCAGTAACAAATAGATACAATGTCACCAAGTCACAAAGACATACACTGACACCAAGTAACAAACACATACACTGATACCCAGTATCACAGACTCTCACTTACACCAAGTAACAAAGACATACACTGACACCAAGTCACAAAGACACACACTGACACCCAGTAACAAAGACATACACTGACACCAAGTCACAAAGACAGACAATTACACCAAGTAACAAAGACATACACTTACACCAAGTATTCTGACATACTCTGACACCAAGTAACAAAGACATACACTGATACCCAGTAACACAGAAACACACTTACACCAAGTAACAAAGACATACACTGATACCCAGTAACACAGGCACACACTGACACCCAGTAACACAGACATACACTGACACCAAGTCACAAAGACACACACTGATACCCAGTAACACAGACACACACTGACACCAAGTCACAAAGACACACACTGACACCCAGTAACAAATAGAAACACTGCCACCAAGTCACAAAGACATACACTGACACCAAGTAACAAACACATACACTGAAACCCAGTATCACAGACTCTCACTTACATCAAGTAACAAAGACATACACTGACACCAAGTCACAAAAACACACACTGACACCCAGTAATAAAGACATACACTGATACCAAGTCACAAAGACAGACACTGATACCCAGTAACACAGACACACACTGACACCCAGTAACAAACACAGACACTGATACAAAGTCACAAAGACATACACTGATACCCAGTAACACAGACACACACTGACACCCAATAACAAAGACATACACTGACACCAAGTCACAAAGACATACACTGATACCCAGTAACACAGACGCACACTGACAACAAGTAACAAAGTCATACACTGACACCCAGTAACAATGACATACACTGACACCAAGTAACAAAGACATACACTGACACCCAGAAACAAAGACATACACTGACACCAAGTCACAAACACATACACTGACACCAAGTAACAAAGACATACACTTACACCAGGTAACAAAGACATACACTGATACCCAGTAACACAGACACACACTGACACCCAGTTAGAAACACACACTGAACCCCAGTAACACAGACACACACTGACCCGCAGTAACACAGACATACACTGACACCAAGTCACAAAGACACACACTGACACCCAGTAACAAATAGATACACTGTCACCAAGACACAAAGACATACACTGACACCAACTAACAAAGACATACACTGACACCAAGTCTCAAAGACACACACTGACACCCTGTAACAAAGACATACACTGACACCAAGTCACAAAGACAGACAATTACACCAAGAAACAAAGACATACACTTGCACCAAGTATTTTGACATACACTGACACCAAGTAACAAAGACATACACTGATACCCAGTAACACAGGCACACACTGACACCCAGTAACACAGACATACACCGACACCATTTCACAAAGACATACACTGATACCCAGGAACACAGACACACACTGACACCCAGTAACAAAGACATACACTGATACCAAGTCACAAAGACATACACTGATACCCAGTAACACAGACACACTCTGACACCCAGTAACAAACACAGACACTGATACCAAGTCACAAAGACATACACTGATATCCTGAAACACAGACACACACTGACACCCAGTAAAAAAGACATACACTGACACCAAGTAACAAAGACATACACTGATACCCAGTAACACAGGCACACACTGGGGGGGGGGGGGGGGGGGGAGGGGGAGGCACATTGGCGTAGTGGTTAGCACCGCAGCCTCACAGCTCCAGGGCCCCGAGTTCGATTCTGGGTACTGCCTGTGCGGAGTTTGCAAGTTCTCCCTGTGTCTGCGTGGGTTTCCTCCGGGTGCTCCGGTTTCCTCCCACATGCCAAAGACTTGCAGGTTGATAGGATAATTGGCCATCATAAATTGCCCCTAATATAGGCAGGTGGTAGGGAAATATATAGGGACAGGTGGGGATGTGATAGGAATACGGGATTAGTGTAGGATTAGTATACATGCGTGGTTGATGGTCGGCACAGACTCGGTGGGCCGGCGTGCCTGTTTTAGTGCTGTATCTCTAAACTAAACTAAATACTGGCACCTTGTGTCACAGACACACACTGACACCCAGTAACAAAAACAAACACACACTGACACCCAGCAACACAGAGAACCACTGATGCACAGTAACAAAGACATACACTGACACCAAGTCACAAAGACATGCACTGACACCAAGTAACAGAGACATACACTGACACCAAGTAACAAAGACATACACTTACACCAGGTAACAAAGACATACACTGATACCCAGTAACACAGACACACACTGACACCCAGTTAGAAACACACACTGACCCCCAGTAACACAGACACACTCTGACCCCCAGTAACACAGACATACACTGACACCAAGTCACAAAGACACACACTGACACCCAGTAACAAATAGAAACACTGTCACCAAGTCACAAAGACATACACTGACACCAAGTAACAAACACATACACTGATACCCAGTATCACAGACTCTCACTTACATCAAGTAACAAAGACATACACTGACACCAAGTCACAAAGACACACACTGACACCCAGTAATAAAGACATACACTGACACCAAGTCACAAAGACAGACAATTACACCAAGTAACAAAGACATACACTTACACCAAGTATTTTGACATACACTGACACCAAGTAACAAAGACATACACTGATACCCAGTAACACAGAAACACACTTACACCAAGTAACAAAGACATACACTGATACCCAGTAACACAGGCACACACTGACACCCAGTAACACAGACATACACTGACACCAAGTCACAAAGACACACACTGATACCCAGGAACACAGACACACACTGACACACAATAACAAAGACATACACTGATACCAAGTCACAAAGACATACACTGATACCCAGTAACACAGACACACACTGACACCCAGTAACAAACACAGACACTGATACAAAGTCACAAAGACATACACTGATACTCAGTAACACAGACACACACTGACACCCAATAACAAAGACATACACTGACACCAAGTCACAAAGACATACACTGATACCCAGTAACACAGACGCACACTGACAACAAGTAACAAAGTCATACACTGACACCCAGTAACAATGACATACACTGACACCAAGTAACAAAGACATACACTGACACCCAGAAACAAAGACATACACTGACACCAAGTCACAAACACATACACTGACACAAAGTAACAAAGACATACACTTACACCAGGTAACAAAGACATACACTGACACCAAGTCACAAAGACACACACTGACACCCAGTAACAAATAGATACAATGTCACCAAGTCACAAAGACATACACTGACACCAAGTAACAAACACATACACTGATACCCAGTATCACAGACTCTCACTTACACCAAGTAACAAAGACATACACTGACACCAAGTCACAAAGACACACACTGACACCCAGTAACAAAGACATACACTGACACCAAGTCACAAAGACAGACAATTACACCAAGTAACAAAGACATACACTGATACCCAGTAACACAGAAACACACTTACACCAAGTAACAAAGACATACACTGATACCCAGTAACACAGGCACACACTGACACCCAGTAACACAGACATACACTGACACCAAGTCACAAAGACACACACTGATACCCAGTAACACAGACACACACTGACACCAAGTCACAAAGACACACACTGACACCCAGTAACAAATAGAAACACTGCCACCAAGTCACAAAGACATACACTGACACCAAGTAACAAACACATACACTGAAACCCAGTATCACAGACTCTCACTTACATCAAGTAACAAAGACATACACTGACACCAAGTCACAAAAACACACACTGACACCCAGTAATAAAGACATACACTGATACCAAGTCACAAAGACAGACACTGATACCCAGTAACACAGACACACACTGACACCCAGTAACAAACACAGACACTGATACAAAGTCACAAAGACATACACTGATACCCAGTAACACAGACACACACTGACACCCAATAACAAAGACATACACTGACACCAAGTCACAAAAACATACACTGATACCCAGTAACACAGACGCACACTGACAACAAGTAACAAAGTCATACACTGACACCCAGTAACAATGACATACACTGACACCAAGTAACAAAGACATACACTGACACCCAGAAACAAAGACATACACTGACACCAAGTCACAAACACATACACTGACACCAAGTAACAAAGACATACACTTACACCAGGTAACAAAGACATACACTGATACCCAGTAACACAGACACACACTGACACCCAGTTAGAAACACACACTGAACCCCAGTAACACAGACACACACTGACCCGCAGTAACACAGACATACACTGACACCAAGTCACAAAGACACACACTGACACCCAGTAACAAATAGATACACTGTCACCAAGACACAAAGACATACACTGACACCAACTAACAAAGACATACACTGACACCAAGTCTCAAAGACACACACTGACACCCTGTAACAAAGACATACACTGACACCAAGTCACAAAGACAGACAATTACACCAAGAAACAAAGACATACACTTGCACCAAGTATTTTGACATACACTGACACCAAGTAACAAAGACATACACTGATACCCAGTAACACAGGCACACACTGACACCCAGTAACACAGACATACACCGACACCATTTCACAAAGACATACACTGATACCCAGGAACACAGACACACACTGACACCCAGTAACAAAGACATACACTGATACCAAGTCACAAAGACATACACTGATACCCAGTAACACAGACACACTCTGACACCCAGTAACAAACACAGACACTGATACCAAGTCACAAAGACATACACTGATATCCTGAAACACAGACACACACTGACACCCAGTAAAAAAGACATACACTGACACCAAGTAACAAAGACATACACTGATACCCAGTAACACAGGCACACACTGGGGGGGGGGGGGGGGGGAGGGGGAGGCACATTGGCGTAGTGGTTAGCACCGCAGCCTCACAGCTCCAGGGCCCCGAGTTCGATTCTGGGTACTGCCTGTGCGGAGTTTGCAAGTTCTCCCTGTGTCTGCGTGGGTTTCCTCCGGGTGCTCCGGTTTCCTCCCACATGCCAAAGACTTGCAGGTTGATAGGATAATTGGCCATCATAAATTGCCCCTAATATAGGCAGGTGGTAGGGAAATATATAGGGACAGGTGGGGATGTGATAGGAATACGGGATTAGTGTAGGATTAGTATACATGCGTGGTTGATGGTCGGCACAGACTCGGTGGGCCGGCGTGCCTGTTTTAGTGCTGTATCTCTAAACTAAACTAAATACTGGCACCTTGTGTCACAGACACACACTGACACCCAGTAACAAAAACAAACACACACTGACACCCAGCAACACAGAGAACCACTGATGCACAGTAACAAAGACATACACTGACACCAAGTCACAAAGACATGCACTGACACCAAGTAACAGAGACATACACTGACACCAAGTAACAAAGACAGACACTTACACCAAGTAGCAAAGACACACACTTACACCAAGTAAACAGACATACACTGACACTAAGTAACAAAGACATACACTGATCCCCAGTAGCACAGACACACATTTACACCAAGTAACAATGACAGACACTGATACCCAGAAACACAGACACACACTGACACCAAGTAACAAAGACATACACTTACACCAATTAACACAGACATACACATACACCAAGTATTTTGACTGACATTTACACCAAGTAACAAAGACATACACTAACACCCAGTAACAAAGACATACACTGACACCAAGTCACAAACACATACACTGACACCAACTAACAACGACATAAACTTACACCAAGTAACAAAGACATACACTGATACACAGTAACACAGACACACACTGACATCCAGTTAGAACCACACACTGACCCACAGTAACACAGACACACACTGACCCCCAGTAACACAGACATACACTGACACCAAGTCACAAAGACACACACTGACACCCAGTAACAAAGACATACAATGACACCAAGTCACAAAGACATACACTGATACACAGACACACACTTACACCAAGTAACAAAGACATACACTGACACCAAGTAACAAAGACATACACTGATACCCAGTATCACAGACAAACACATACAACAAGTAACAAAGACATACACTGACACCAAGTCACAAAGACACACACTGACACCCAGTAACAAAGACATACACTGACACCAAGTCACAAAGACATACACTGATACCCAGGAACACAGACACACACTGACACCCAGTAACAAAGACATACACTGATACCAAGTCACAAAGACATAGACTGATACCCAGTATCACAGACACACACTGACACTCGGTAACAAAGACATACACTGATACCAAGTCACAAAGATATACACTGATACCCAGTAACACAGACACACACTGACACCGAGTAACAAAGACATACACTGACACCAAGTAACAAAGACATACACTGTCACCAAGTAACATGACATACACTTACACCAAGTAAAAAAGACACACACTTACACCAAGGAACAAAGACAGACAATTAAACCAACTAACAAAGACATAAACTTACACCGAGTATTTTGACATACACTGACACCAAGTAACACAGAGAACCACTGATACACAGTAACAAAGACATACACTGGCACCAAGTAACACAGGCACGCACTGACACCCAGTAACAAAGACATGCACTGACACCAAGTAACAAAGACATACACTGATACCCAGTAACACAGACACACACTTACACCAAGTAACAAAGACAGACACTGATACCCAGTAACACAGACACACACTTACACCAAGTAACAAAGACATACACTTAGACCAAGTAACACAGACATACACTGATACCCAGTAACACAGACACACACTTACACCAAGTAACAGAGACAGACACTTACACCAAGTAACAAAGGCATACACTGACACCAAGGAACAAAGACAGAAACTTATACCAAGTAAAAAAGACAGACAATTACATCAAGTAACAAACACATACAGTGACACCAAGTAACAAACACACCCACTGATACCCAGTAACACAGACACACACTTACACCAAGTAACAAAGACAGACACTGATACCCAGTAACACAGACATACACTTACACCAAGTAACAAAGACATACACTTAGACCAAGTAACACAGACATACACTGATACCCAGTAACACAGACACACACTTACACCAAGTAACAGAGACAGACACTTACACCAAGTAACAAAGGCATACACTGACACCAAGGAACAAAGACAGAAACTTATACCAAGTAAAAAAGACAGACAATTACATCAAGTAACAAACACATACACTGACACCAAGTAACAAACACATACACTGATACCCAGTAACACAGACACACACTTACACCAAGTTACAAAGACAGACACTGATACCCAGTAACACAGACACACACTTACACCAAGTAACAAAGACATACACTTACACCAAGTAACACAGACATACACTGACACCAAGTCACAAAGACATACACTGACACCAAGTCACAAAGACATACACTAATACACAGAAACACACTTACACCAAGTAACACAGACATACACTGACATCAAGTAACAATGACATACACAGATACCCAGTATCACAGAGACACACTTACACCAAGTAACAAAGACATACACTGACACCAAGCCACAAAGACACACACTGACACCCAGTAACAAAGACATACACTGACATCAAGTCACAAAGGCATACACTGATACCCAGGAACACAGACACACACTGACACCCAGTAACAAAGACATACATTTGTACCAAGTCACAAAGACATACACTGAAACACAGTAACACAGACACACACTGACACCCAGTGACAAAGACATACACTGATACCAAGTCACAAAGACATACACTGATACCCAGTAACACAGACACACACTTACACCAAGTAACAGAGACAGACACTTACACCAAGTAACAAAGGCATACACTGACACCAAGGAACAAAGACAGACACTGTCACCAAGTAACAAAGACAGACAATTAGATCAAATAACAAACACATACACTGACACCAAGTAACAAACACATACACTGATACCCAGTAACACAGACACACACTTACACCAAGTTACAAAGACAGACACTGATACCCAGTAACACAGACACACACTTACACCAAGTAACAAAGACATACACTTACACCAAGTAACACAGACATACACTTACACCAAGTATTTTGACATACACTTACACCAAGTAACAAAGACATACACTGACACCCAGTAACACAGACACACACTGACACCCAGTTAGAAACACACACTGACCCAGTAACACAGACACACACTGACACCCAGTAACAAAGACATACACTGACACCAAGTCACAAAGGCACACACTGACACCCAGAAACAAAGACATACACTGACACCAAGTCACAAAGACATACACTAATACACAGACACACACTTACACCAAGTAACACAGACATGCACTGACATCAAGTAACAATGATATACACTGATACCCAGTATCACAGAGACACACTTACACCAAGTAACAAAGACATGCACTGACACCAAGTCATAAAGACATACACTTAGACCAAGTAACACAGACATACACTGATACCCAGTAACACAGACACACACTTACACCAAGTAACAGAGACAGACACTTACACCAAGTAACAAAGGCATACACTGACACCAAGGAACAAAGACAGACACTTATACCAAGTAACAAAGACAGACAATTACATCAAGTAACAAACACATACACTAACACCAAGTAACAAACACATACACTGATACCCAGTAACACAGACACACACTTACACCAAGTTACAAAGACAGACACTGATACCCAGTAACACAGACACACACTGACACCAAGTAACAAAGACATACACTTACACCAAGTAACACAGACATACACTGACACCAAGTCACAAAGACATAAACTGACACCAAGTCACAAAGACATACACTAATACACAGACACACACTTACACCAAGTAACACAGACATACACTGACTTCAAGTAACAAAGACATACACTGATACCCAGTATCACAGAGACACACTTACACCAAGTAACAAAGACATACACTGACACCAAGTCACAAAGACACACACTGACACCCAGTAACAAAGACATGCACTGACTTCAAGTATCAAAGTCATACACTGATACCCAGTAACACAGACACACACTTACACCAAGTAACAAAGACACACACTGACACCCAGTAACAAAGACATACACTGACACCAAGTCACAAAGACATACACTAATACACAGACACACACTAACACCAAGGAACACAGACATACACTAACATCAAGTAACAAAGACATATACTTACACCAAGTAACAAAGACAGACAATTACACCAAGTAACAAAGACATACACTTACACCAATTATTTTGACATAAACTGACACCAAGTAACAAAGACATACACTGACACCAAGCCACAAAGACACACACTGACACCCAGTAACAAAGACATACACTGACATCAAGTCACAAAGGCATACACTGATACCCAGGAACACAGACACACACTGACACCCAGTAACAAAGACACACACTGACACCCAGTAACACAGACATACACTGACACCAAGTAACAAACACACATACTTACACCAAGTAACGCAGACATACACTGACACCAAGTAACAAAGACATACACTTACACCATGTAACAAAGACAGACAATTGCACCAAGTAACAAAGACATACACTTACACCAAGTATTTTGACATACACTTGCACCAAGTAACAACGACATACACTGACACCCAGTAACTAAGAGATACAATGACACCAAGTCACAAACACATACACTGACACCAAGTAACAAAGACATACATTGATACCCAGTAACACAGACACACACTGACACCAAGTAACAAAGACACACACTTACACCAAGTAACAAAGACATACACTGATAAGAAATAACAAAGACACACACTGACCCCCAGTAACACAGACACACACGTACACCAAGTAAGAAAGACATACACTGACACCCAGGAACACAGACACACACTGACACCAAGTAACAAAGACACACACTTACACCAAGTAACAAAGACATACACTGACAAGAAATAACAAAGACACACACTTACACCAAGTAACACAGACATACACACTGACACCCAGTAACACAGACACACACTTACACCAAGTAACAAAGACACACACTGACACCCAGTAATAAAGACATACACTGACACCAAGTCACAAAGACATACACTAATACACAGACACACACTAACACCAAGGAACACAGACATACACTAACATCAAGTAACAAAGACAATACTTACACCAAGTAACAAAGACAGACAATTACACCAAGTAACAAAGACACACACTTACACCAATTATTTTGACATAAACTGACACCAAGTAACAAAGACATACACTGATACCCAGTAACACAGACACACACTTAAACCAAGTAAAAAAGACATACACAGACACCAAGTCACAAAGACACACACTGACACTGAGTAACAAAGACATACACTGACACCAAGTCACAAAGACATACACTGATACCCAGTAACAAAGACATACACTTACACCAAGTAACAAACACACATACTTACACCAAGTAACGCAGACATACACTGACACCAAGTAACAAAGACATACACTTACACCATGTAACAAAGACAGACAATTGCACCAAGTAACAAAGACATACACTTACACCAAGTATTTTGACATACACTTGCACCAAGTAACAACGACATACACTGACACCCAGTAACTAAGAGATACAATGACACCAAGTCACAAACACATACACTGACACCAAGTAACAAAGACATACATTGATACCCAGTAACACAGACACACACTGACCCCCAGTAACACAGACACACACGTACACCAAGTAACAAAGACATACACTGACACCAAGTAACAAAGACATACTCTGATACCCAGTAACACAGACGCACACTTACACCAAGGAACAAAGACATACACTGACACCAAGTAACAAAGACATACACCGATACCCAGTAACACAGACGCACACTGACACCAAGTAACAAAGACATACACTTACACCAAGTAACGCAGACATACACTTACACCAAGTATTTTGACATACACTTACACCAAGTAACAAAGACATACACTGACACCCAGTAACAAAGAAATCCACTGACAACAAGTCACAAACACATACACTGACACCAAGTAACAAAGACAAACACTTACTCCAAGTAACAAAGACATATAACTGACACCCAGGAACACAGACACACACTGACACCAAGTAACAAAGACACACACTTACACCAAGTAACAAAGACATACACTGACAAGAAATAACAAAGACACACACTTACACAAAGTAACACAGACATACACTGACACCAAGTAACAAAGACAGACAATTACACCAAGTAACAAAGACATACACTTACACCAAGTATTTTGACATACACTGACACCAAGTAACAAAGACATACAATGATACCCAGAAACACAGACACACACTTACACCATGTAACAAAGATGTACACTGGCACCAAGTCACAAAGACACACACTGACACCCAGTAACAAAGACATGCACTGACACCAAGTATCAAAGACATACACTGATACCCAGTAACACAGACACACACTTACACCAAGTAACAAAGACATACACTGACACCAATTCACAAAGACACACACTGATACCCAGTAACACAGACGCACACTTACACCAAGTAACAAAGACATACACTTACACCAATTAACACAGACATTCACTGACACGAAATATTTTGACATACACTTGCACCAAGTAACAAAGACATACACTGACACCCAGTAACAAAGACACACACTTACACCAAGTAACAAAGACACACACTTACACCAAGTAACAAAGACATACACTGAAAACAAGTAACAAAGACACACACTTACACCAAGTAACACAGACATACACTGACACCAAGTAACAAAGACAGACAATTACACCAAGTAACAAAGACATACACCTGCACCAAGTATTTTCACATACACTTACACCAAGTATCAAAGACATCCACTGATACCCAGTAACACAGACACACACTTATACCAAGTAACAAAGACATACACTGACACCAAGTCACAAAGACACACACTGACACCCAGTAACAAAGACATAAGCTGACACCAAGTAACAAAGACATACACTGATAACCAGTAACACAGACAAACATTTACACCAAGTAACAAAGACATACACTGACACCAAGTCACAAAGACACACACTGACACCCAGTAACAAAGACATACACTGACACCAAGTCACAAAGACAATCACTGATACCCAGTATCAAAGACATACACTGATACCCAGTAACACAGACACACACTTAGACCAAGTTACAAAGACATACACTGACACCCAGTAACACAGACACACACTTGCAACAAGAAACAAAGACATACACTGACAACCAGTATCAAAGACATACACTGACACCCAGTAGCACAGACACACACGGACAACAAGTAACAAAGACACACACTGACACCCAGTAACACAAACAAACACACTGACACCCAGAAACATAGACACACACTGACACTAGGTAACAAAGACATACACTGATACCCAGTAACACAGACGCACACTTACACCAAGTAATAAAGACATACACTGACACCAAGTAACAAAGACAGACGCTGATACCCAGTAACACAGACGCACACTTACACCAAGGAACAAAGACATAAACTTACACAAAGTAACACAGACACACACTTACACCAAGTAACAAAGACATACACTGACACCCAGTAACAAAGACATACACTGACACCCAGTAACACAGACACACGCGGACACCAAGTAACAAAGACACACACTTACACCAAGTAACAAAGACATACACTGACACCAAGTCACAAAGACACACACTGACACCCAGTAACAAAGACATACACTGACACCAAGTCACAAAGACATACACTGATACACAGTAACAAAGGCATACACTGATACCCAGTAACGCAGACGCACACTTACACCAAGTAACAAAGACATACACTGACACCCAGTAATACAGACACACACGGACACCAAGTAACAAAGACATACACTTACACGAAGTATTTTGACATACAATGCCACCAAGTAACAAAGACATACACTGATACACAGTAACACAGACAGACACTTACACCAGGTAACAAAGACACACACTGACACAAAGTCACAAAGACACACACTGACACCCAGTAACAAAGACATACACTGATACCCAGTAACACAGACATACACTTACACCAAGTAACAAAGACACATACCTACACCAAGAAACACAGACATACACTGACACCAACTAACAAAGACATACACTTACACCGTGTAACAAAGACACACAATTACACCAAGTAACAAAAACATACACTTACACCAAGTATTTTGACATACACTTGCACCAAGTAACCAAGACATACAATGACACCAAGTCACAAACACATACACTGACACCAAGTAACAAAGACATACACTTACACCAAGTAACAAAGACATACATTGATACCCAGTAACAAAGACATACACTGATACCCAGTAACACAGACATACACTGACACCAACTAACAAAGACATACACTGACACCAACTAACAAAGACATACACTTACACCGTGTAACAAAGACACACAATTACACCAAGTAACAAAGACATACACTTACACCAAGTATTTTGACATACATTTGCACCCAGTAACTAAGACATACAATGGCACCAAGTCACAAACACATACACTGACACCAAGTAACAAAGACATACACTTACACCAAGTAACAAAGACATACATTGATACCCAGTAACAAAGACACACACTGACACCCAGTAACACAGACACACACTGACCCCCAGTAACACAGACACACACTTACACCAAGTAACAAAGACATACACTGACACGAAGTAACAGAGACATACACTGATACCCAGTAACTCAGACGCACACTTACACCATGTAAAAAAGACATACAATGACACCATGTCACAAAGACATACACTGATACCCAGTAACACAGACGCACACTTACACCTAGTAACAAAGACATACACATACACCAAGTAACACAGACATACACTTACACCAAGTATTTTGACATACACTTACACCAAGTAACAAAGACATACACTGACACCCAGTAACATAGAAATCCACTGACACCAATTAACAAAGACATACACTGACACCCAGGAACACGAACAAACACTGACACCAAGTAACAAAGACACACACTTACACCAAGTAACAAAGACATGCACATACACCAAGTATTTTGTCATACACTGCCACCAAGTAACAAAGACATACACTGATACACAGTAACACAGACACACACTTACACCAAGTAACAAAGACTTACACTGACACCAAGTCACAAAGACACACACTGACACCCAGTAACAAAGACATACACTGACACCAAGTAACAAAGACATACACTGATACCCAGTAACACAGACACACACTTACACCAAGTAACAAAGACATACACTGACACCAAGTCACAAAGACACACACTGACACCCAGTAACAAAGACATACACTGATACCCAGTAACACAGAAGCACACTTACACCAAGTAACAAAGACACATACTTACACCAAGTAACACAGACATACACTGACACCAAGTAACAAAGACATCCACTTACACCAAGTAACAAAGACAGACAATTACACCAAGTAACAAAGACATACACTTACACCAAGTATTTTGACATACACTTGCACCAAGGAACAAAAACATACACTGACAACCAGGAACTAAGACATACAATGATACCAAGTCACAAACACATACACTGACAACAAGTAACAAAGACATACTCTTACACCCAGTAACAAAGACATACATTGATAGCCAGTAACACAAACACACACTGACACCCAGTTAGAAACACAATGACCCCCAGTAACACAGACACACACTTAACCCCAGTAACACAGACACACACTTACACCAAGAAACAAAGACATACACTGACACCAAGTAACAAAGACATACTCTGATACCCAGTAACACAGACGCACACTTACACCAAGGAACAAAGACTTACACTGACACCAAGTAACTAAGACATACACCGATACCCAGTAACACAGACGCACACTGACACCAAGTAACAAAGACATCCACTTACACCAAGTAACGCAGACATACACTTACACCAAGTATTTTGACATACACTTACACCAAGTAACAGAGACATACACTGACACCCAGTAACAAAGAAATCCACAGACAACAAGTCACAAACACATACACTGACACCAAGTAACAAAGACAAACACTTACACCAAGTATCAAAGACATACACTGACACCCAGGAACACAGACACACACTGACACCAAGTAACAAAGACATACACTTACACCAAGTAACAGAGACATACACTGACAAGAAATAACAAAGACACACACTTACACCAAGTAACACAGACATACACTGACACCAAGTAACAAAGACAGACAATTACTCCAAGTAACAAAGACATACACTTACACCAAGTATTTTGATATACACTGACACCAAGTAACAAAGACATACACTGATACCCAGAAACACAGATGCACACTTACACCAGGTAACAAAGACGTACATTGGCGCCAAGTCACAAAGACACACACTGACACCCAGTAACAAAGACATGCACTGACACCAAGTATCAAAGACATACACTGATACCCAGTAACACAGACACACACTTACACCAAGTAACAAAGACATACACTGACACCAAGTCACAAAAACACATACTGACACCCAGTAACACAGACATACACTGACACCAAGTCACAAAGACATACACTGATACCCAGTAACAAAGACATACACTGATACCCAGTAACACAGACGCACACTTACACCAAGTAACAAAGACATACACTTACACCAATTAACACAGACATACACTTACACAACTATTTTGACATACACTTACACCAAGTAACAAAGACATACACTGACACCCAGTAACAAAGACATTCACTGACAACAAGTCACAAACACATACAAAGACACCAAGTAACAAAGAGATACACTTACACCAAGTAACAAAGACACACACTTACACGAAGTAACACAGACATATACTGACAACAAGTAACAAAGACACACACTTACACCAAGTAACACAGACATACACTGACACCAAGTAACAAAGACAGACAATTACACCAAGTAACAAAGACATACACCTACACCAAGTATTTTGACATACACTTACACCAAGTAACAAAGACATACACTGATACCCAGTAACACAGACACACACTTACACCAAGTAACAAAGACATACACTGACACCAAGTCACAAAGACACACACTGACACCCAGTAACAAAGACATACGCTGACACCAAGTAACAAAGACATACACTGATAACCAGTAACACAGACAACCATTTACACCAACTAACAAAGACATACACCGACACCAAGTCACAAAGACACACACTGACACCCAGTAACAAAGACATACACTGACACCAAGTTACAAAGACATACACTGATACCCAGTAACAAAGACATGCACTGCTACCCAGTAACACAGACATACACTTACACCAAGTAACAAAGATGCACACTGATACCCAGTAACACAGACACACACTTGCAACAAGTAACAAAGACATACACTGACACCCAGTAACAAAGACATACACTGACACCCAGTAACACAGACACACACGGACACCAAGTAACAAAGACACGCACTTACACCAAATAACGCAGACACACACGGACACCCTTTAACACAAACAAACACACTGAAACCCATAAAAACACAGACGCACACTTACACCAAGTAATAAAGACATACACTGACACCAAGTAACAAAGACATACACTGATACCCACTAACACAGACGCACACTTACACCAAGTAACAAAGACATACACTTACACCAAGTAACACAGACATCCACTTACACCAAGTATTTTGACATACACTTACACCAAGTAGCAAAGACATACACTGACACCCAGTAACACAGACACAAACTTACACCCAGTAACACAGACACACACTTACACCAAGTAACAAAGACATACACTGACACCCAGTAACAAAGACATACACTGACACCCAGTAACACAGACAGACACGGACACCAAGTAACAAAGACACACACTTACACCAAGTAACAAAGACATACACTGACACCAAGTCACAAAGATACACACGGACAACCAGTAACAAAGACATACACTGACACCAAGTCACAAAGACATACACTGATACCCAGTAACAAAGGCATACACTGATACCCAGTAACACAGACGCACACTTACACCAAGTAACAAAGACATACACTTACACCAAGTAACACAGACGCACACTGACACCCAGTAACAAAGACATACACTGACACCCAGTAACTCAGACACACACGGACACCAAGTAACAAAGACATACACTTACACCAAGTATTTTGACATACACTGCCACCAAGTAACAAAGACATACACAGATACACAGTAACACAGACACACACTTTCACCAGGAAACAAAGACACACACTGACACCAAGTCACAAAGACACACACTGACACCCAGTAACAAAGACATACACTGATACCCAGTAACACAGACATACACTTACACCAAGTAACAAAGACACAGACTTAAACCAAGTAACACAGACAGACACTGACACCAACTAACAAAGACATACACTTACACCATGTAACAAAGACACACAATTACACCAAGTAACAAAGACATACACTTATACCAAGTATTTTGACATAAACTTGCACCAAGTAACAGAGACATACACTGACACCCAGTAACTAAGACATACAATGACACCAAGTCACAAACACATACACTGACACCAAGTAACAAAGACATACACTTACACCAAGTAACAAAGACATACATTGATACCCAGTAACAAAGACACACACTGACACCCAGTTAGAAACACACAATGACCCCCAGTAACACAGACACACACTGACCCCCAATAACACAGACACACACTTACACCAAGTAACAAAGACATGCACTGACACGGAGTAACAGAGACATACAATGATACCCAGTAACTCAGACGCACACTTACACCAAGTAACAAAGACATACAATGACACCAAGTCACAAAGACATACACTGATACCCAGGAACACAGACACACACTGACACCCAGTAACAAAGACATACACTGATGCCAAGTCACAAAGACATACACTGATATCGAGGAACACAGACACAGACTGACATCCAGTAACAAAGACATACACTTACACCAAGTAACAGAGACAGACAATTACACCAAGTAACAAAGACATACACTTACACCAAGAATTTTGACATACACATACACCAAGTATCAAAGACATAGACTGATACCCAGTAACACAGACGCACACTTACGCCAAGTAACAAAGACATACAATGACACCAAGTCACAAAGACACACACTGACACCCAGTAACAAAGACATACACTTACACCAAGTAACAAAGACATGCACTGACACGGAGTAACAGAGACATACAATGATACCCAGTAACTCAGACGCACACTTACACCAAGTAACAAAGACATACAATGACACCAAGTCACAAAGACATACACTGATACCCAGGAACACAGACACACACTGACACCCAGTCACAAAGACATACACTGATATCGAGTAACACAGACACACACTGACATCCAGTAACAAAGACATACACTTACACCAAGTAACAGAGACAGACAATTACACCAAGTAACAAAGACATACACTTACACCAAGAATTTTGACATACACTTACACCAAGTATCAAAGACATAGACTGATACCCAGTAACACAGACGCACACTTACGCCAAGTAACAAAGACATACAATGACACCAAGTCACAAAGACACACACTGACACCCAGTAACAAAGACATACACTGATACCCAGTGACACAGACACACACTTACACCAAGTAACAAAGAAACACACAGATACCCAGTAACACAGACACACACTTGCATCAAGTAACACATACACACACTGACACCCAGTAACACAGACACACTCTTACACACATTAACACAGACACACACGGACACCAAGTAACAAAGACACACACTTGCACCAAGTAACACAGACACACACTGAAACCCAGTAACACAAACAAACACACTGACACCATTGAACACAGACATACACTGACAGCAAGTTACAAAGGCATACACTGATACCCAGTAACACAGGCACACGTTGGGGGGCACATTGGCGCAGTGGTTAACACCGCTGCCTCACAGCTCCAGGGACCCGGGTTCGATGCTGGGTACTGCCTGTGCGGAGTTTGCAAGTTCTCCCTGTGTCTGCGTGGGTTTCCTCCGGGTGCTCCGGCTTCCTCCCACATGCCAAAGACTTGCAGGTTGGTAGGTTAATTGGCCATCATAAATTGCCGCTAGTATCGGCAGGTGGTAGGGAAATATATAGGGACAGTTGGGGATGTGATTGGAATACAGGATTAGTGTAGGATTATTATAAATGGTTGGTTGATGGTCGGCACAGACTCGGTGGGCCGAAGGGCCTGTTAAAGTGCTGTCTCTCGAAACTAAACTAAATACTGACACCTAGTGTCACAGATAAACACTGACACCCAGTGACACAAACAAACACACACTGACATGCAGTAACACAGAGAAACACTAATAAACAGTAACAAAGACATACACTGACACCAAGTAACAAAGACATGCACTGATACACAGACACACACTGACACCAAGTAACACAGACATACACTGACCCCAAGTTAGAAAAACACACTGACCCACAGTAAAACAGACACACACTGACGCCCAGTAACACAGACATACACTGACACCAAGTCACAAAGACATACACTGATACACAGACACACACTTACACCAAGTAACACAGACATACACTGACACCAAGTAACAAAGACATACACTGATACCCAGTAACACAGACATACACTGACACCAAGTCACAAAGACACACACTGACACCCAGTAACAAAGACATGCACTGACACCAAGTCACAAAGACATACACTGATACCCAGGAACACAGACAAACACTGACACCCTGGAACAAAGACATACACTGATACCCAGTAACACAGACACACACTGACACCCTGGAACAAAGACATACACTGATACCCAGTAACACAGACACACACTGACACCCAGTAACAAAGACATACACTGATACCAAGTCACAAAGACACTCACTGACACCCAGTAACAAAGACATACACTGATACTAAGTCACAAAGACATACACTGATACCCAGTAACACAGATACACACTGACACCAAGTCACAAAGACACACACTGACACCCAGTAACAAAGACATACACTGATACCCAGTAACAAAGACATACACTGATACCCAGTAACACAGACATACACTTACTCCAAGTAACAAAGACACACACTGATACCCAGTAACACAGACACACACTTACACCAAGTAACAAAGACATACACTGACACCCAGTCACAAAGACATGCACTGACACCCAGTAACACAGACACACACGGACACCAAGTAACAAAGACAGACACTTACACCAAGTTACACAGACACACACTGACAGCCAGTAAGACAAACAAACACACTGACACCCAGTTGCAGAGACACACACTGACAACAAGTAACACAGATACACACTGGGCGGCACAGTGGCGCAGTGGTTAGCACTACAGCCTCACAGCTCCAGGGACCCGGGTTCGATTCTGGGTACTGCCTGTGCGGAGTTTGCAAGTTCTCCCTGTGTCTCCGTGGGTTTCCTTCGGGTGCTCCGGTTTCCTCCCACATGCCAAAGACTTGCAGGTTGGCAGGTAAATTGGCCATTATCAATTGCCCCTAGTATAGGTAGGTGGTCGGGAAATATATAGGGACCGGTGGTGATGTTATTGGAATATGCGATTCGTGTAGCATTACGATAAGTGGTTCGTTGATGGTCGGCACAGACTCGGTGGGCCGAAGGGCCTGTTTCAGTGCGGTATCTCCAAACAAAAGTAAATACTGACACCTAGTGTCACAGACACACGCGGAAACCCAATAAAACGCACTGACACCAAGTAACACAGGCATACACTTACACCAAGTAACACAGACATACACCTACACCAAGTATTTTGACATACACTTACACCATTTAACACAGACATACACAGATACCCAGTAACACAGACGCACACTTACACCAAGTAACAAAGACATACAATTACACCAAGTAACACAGACATACACCTACACCAAGTATTTTGACATACACTTACACCAAGTAACAAAGACATACACTGACACCCAGTAACAATTAAGTCCACTGACACCAAGTAACAAAGACATACAATGACACCCAGGAACACAGTCACACACTGACACCAAGTTACAAAGACACACAATTACACCAAGTAACAAAGACATACACTGATTCAAAGTAACACAGAGACACACTTACACCAAGTAACAAAGTAACACAGACACACACTTACACCAAGTAACAAAGACACACACTGATACCCAGTAACACAGACACAAACAACACCAAGTAACAAAGACACACACTTACACCAAGTAACAAAGACATACACTGACACCAAGTCACAAAGACACACACTGATACCCAGTAACAAAGACATACACTGACACCAAGTCACAAAGATATACTCTGATACCAAGTAACAAAGACAGACACTGACACCCAGTCAGAAACACACAATGACCCCCAGTAACACAGACACAGACTGACCCCCAGTAACACAGACACACACTTACACCAAGTAACAAAGACACACACTGACACCAAGTAACAAAGACATACACTGATACCCAGTAACACAGACATACACCTACACCAAGTATTTTGACATCCACTTACACCAAGTAACAAAAACATACACTGACACCCAGTAACAAAGAAATCCACTGACACCAAGTAACAAAGACATACACTGACACCCAGGAACACAGACACACACTGACACCAAGTAACAAAGACACACAATTACACCAAGTAACAAAGACATACACTGATTCAAAGTAACACAGATACACACTTACACCAAGTAACAAAGTAACACAGACACACACTTACACCAAGTAACAAAGACATACACTGACACCAAGTCACAAAGACACACACTGATACCCAGTAACAAAGACATACACTGACACCAAGTCACAAAGATATACTCTGATACCAAGTAACAAAGACAGACACTGACACCCAGTCAGAAACACACAATGACCCCCAGTAACACAGACACAGACTGACCCCCAGTAACACAGACACACACTTACACCAAGTAACAAAGACACACACTGACACCAAGTAACAAAGACATACACTGATACCCAGTAACACAGACATACACCTACACCAAGTATTTTGACATCCACTTACACCAAGTAACAAAAACATACACTGACACCCAGTAACAAAGAAATCCACTGACACCAAGTAACAAAGACATACACTGACACCCAGGAACACAGACACACACTGACACCAAGTAACAAAGACACACACTTACACCAAGTAACAAAGACATACAATTACACCAAGTATTTTGACATACACTGCCATCAAGTAACAAAGACATACACTGATACACAGTAACACAGACACACTCTGACACCAAGTAACAAAGACATACACTGACACCAAGTCACAAAGATACACACTGACAACCAGTAACAAAGACATACACTGACACCAAGTAACAAAGACATACACTGATACCCAGTAACACAGACACACACTTACACCAAGTAACAAAGACATACACTGACACCAAGTCACAAAGATACACACTGAAACTCAGTAACAAAGACATACAATGACACCAAGTGACAAAGACATACACTGATACCCAGTAACACAGACACACACAAAACCAAGTAACAAAGACACACACTTACACCAAGTAACAAAGACATACACTGACACCAAGTCACAAAGACACACACTGATACCCAGTAACAAAGACATACACTGACACCAAGTCACAAAGATATACTCTGATACCAAGTAACAAAGACAGACACTGACTCCCAGTCAGAAACACACAATGACCCCCAGTAACACAGACACACACTGACCCCCAGAAACACAGACACACACTTACACCAAGTAACAAAGACACACACTGACACCAAGTAACAAAGACATACACTGATACCCAGTAACACAGACATACACCTACACCAAGTATTTTGACATCCACTTACACCAAGTAACAAAGAAATCCACTGACACCAAGTAACAAAGACATACACTGACACCCAGGAACACAGACACACACTGACACCAAGTAACAAAGACACACACTTACACCAAGTAACAAAGACATACAATTACACCAAGTATTTTGACATACACTGCCATCAAGTAACAAAGACATACACTGATACACAGTAACACAGACACACTCTGACACCAAGTAACAAAGACATACACTGACACCAAGTCACAAAGATACACACTGACAACCAGTAACAAAGACATACACTGACACCAAGTAACAAAGACATACACTGATACCCAGTAACACAGACACACACTTACACCAAGTAACAAAGACTTACACTGACACCAAGTCACAAAGACACACACTGACACCCAGTAACAAAGACATACACTGACACCAAGTCACAAAGACATACACTGGACCCAGTAACAAAGACATACACTGATACCCAGTAACACAGACGCAGACTTACACCAATAACAAAGATATACACTTACACCAAGTAACAAAGACGCATACTTACACCAAGTAACACAGACATACACTGACACCAAGTAACAAAGACATACACTTACACCAAGTAACAAAGACAGACAATTACACCAAGTAACAAAGACATACACTTACAACAAGTATTTTGACATACACTTGCACCAAGTAACAAAGACATACACTGACACCCAGTAACAAAGACATCCAATGACACCAAGTCACAAACACATACACTGACTCCAAGTAACAAAGACATTCACTTACACCCAGTAACAAAGACATACATTGATAACCAGTAACACAGGCTCACACTGACACCCAGTTAGAAACACACAATGACCCCCAGGAACACAGACACTCACTGACCCCCAGTAACACAGACACACACTTACACCAAGTAACAAAGACATACACTGACACCAAGTAACAAAGACATACACTGATACCCAGTAACACAGGCGCACACTTACACCAAGTATTTTGACATACACTTACACCCAGTAACAAAGACATACACTGACACCCAGTAACAAAGTAATCCACTGACAACAAGTCACAAACACATTCACTGACACCAAGTAACAAAGACATACACTTACACCAAGTAACAAAGACATACACTGACACCCAGGAACACAGACACACACTGACACCAAGTAACAAAGACACACATTTACACCAAGTAACAAAGACATACACTGACAAGAAATAACAAAGTCACACAATTACACCAAGTAACACAGACATGCACTGACACCAAGTAACAAAGACAGACAATTACACCAAGTATTTTGACCGACACTGACACCAAGTAACAAAGACATACACTGAAACCCAGTAACACAGACACACACTTACAAAAAGTAACAAAGACGTACACTGGCACCAAGTCACAAAGACACACACTGACACCCAATAACAAAGACATACACTGACACCAAGTATCAAAGACATACTCTGATCCCCTTTAATACAGACACACACTTACACCAAGTAACAAAGACATACACTGACACCAAGTCACAAAGACACACACTGACACCCAGTAACAAAGACATACACTGACACCAAGTCACAAAGACATACACTGATACCCAGTAACAAAGACAGACACTGATACCCAGTAACACAGACGCACACTTACACCAAGTAACAAAGACATCCACTTACACCAAGTAACGCAGACATACACTTACACCAAGTATTTTGACATACACTTACACCAAGTAACAGAGACATACACTGACACCCAGTAACAAAGAAATCCACAGACAACAAGTCACAAACACATACACTGACACCAAGTAACAAAGACAAACACTTACACCAAGTATCAAAGACATACACTGACACCCAGGAACACAGACACACACTGACACCAAGTAACAAAGACATACACTTACACCAAGTAACAGAGACATACACTGACAAGAAATAACAAAGACACACACTTACACCAAGTAACACAGACATACACTGACACCAAGTAACAAAGACAGACAATTACTCCAAGTAACAAAGACATACACTTACACCAAGTATTTTGATATACACTGACACCAAGTAACAAAGACATACACTGATACCCAGAAACACAGATGCACACTTACACCAGTTAACAAAGACGTACATTGGCGCCAAGTCACAAAGACACACACTGACACCCAGTAACAAAGACATGCACTGACACCAAGTATCAAAGACATACACTGATACCCAGTAACACAGACACACACTTACACCAAGTAACAAAGACATACACTGACACCAAGTCACAAAAACACATACTGACACCCAGTAACACAGACATACACTGACACCAAGTCACAAAGACATACACTGATACCCAGTAACAAAGACATACACTGATACCCAGTAACAAAGACGCACACTTACACCAAGTAACAAAGACATACACTTACACCAATTAACACAGACATACACTTACACAAGTATTTTGACATACACTTACACCAAGTAACAAAGACATACACTGACACCCAGTAACAAAGACATTCACTGACAACAAGTCACAAACACATACAAAGACACCAAGTAACAAAGAGATACACTTACACCAAGTAACAAAGACACACACTTACACGAAGTAACAAAGACATATACTGACAACAAGTAACAAAGACACACACTTACACCAAGTAACACAGACATACACTGACACCAAGTAACAAAGACAGACAATTACACCAAGTAACAAAGACATACACCTACACCAAGTATTTTGACATACACTTACACCAAGTAACAAAGACATACACTGATACCCAGTAACACAGACACACACTTACACCAAGTAACAAAGACATAAACTGACACCAAGTCACAAAGACACACACTGACACCCAGTAACAAAGACATACGCTGACACCAAGTAACAAAGACATACACTGATAACCAGTAACACAGACAACCATTAACACCAAGTAACAAAGACATACACTGACACCAAGTCACAAAGACACACACTGACACCCAGTAACAAAGACATACACTGACACCAAGTTACAAAGACATACACTGATACCCAGTTATAAAGACATGCACTGCTACCCAGTAACACAGACATACACTTACACCAAGTAACAAAGATGCACACTGATACCCAGTAACACAGACACACACTTGCAACAAGTAACAAAGACATACACTGACACCCAGTAACAAAGACATACACTGACACCCAGTAACACAGACACACACGGACACCAAGTAACAAAGACACGCACTTACACCAAATAACGCAGACACACACGGACACCCATTAACACAAACAAACACACTGAAACCCAGAAACACAGACGCACACTTACACCAAGTAATAAAGACATACACTGACACCAAGTAACAAAGACATACACTGATACCCACTAACACAGACGCACACTTACACCAAGTAACAAAGACATACACTTACACCAAGTAACACAGACATACACTTACACCAAGTATTTTGACATACACTTACACCAAGTGGCAAAGACATACACTGACACCCAGTAACACAGACAGACACGGACACCAAGTAACAAAGACACACACTTACACCAAGTAACAAAGACATACACTGACACCAAGTCACAAAGATACACACTGACAACCAGTAACAAAGGCATACACTGACACCAAGTCACAAAGACATACACTGATACCCAGTAACAAAGGCATACACTGATACCCAGTAACACAGACGCACACTTACACCAAGTAACAAAGACATACACTTACACCAAGTAACACAGACGCACACTGACACCCAGTAACAAAGACATACACTGACACCCAGTAACACAGACACACACGGACACCAAGTAACAAAGACATACACTTACACCAAGTATTTTGACATACACTGCCACCAAGTAACAAAGACATACACTGATACACAGTAACACAGACACACACTTTCACCAGGAAACAAAGACACACACTGACACCAAGTCACAAAGACACACACTGACACCCAGTAACAAAGACATACACTGATACCCAGTAACACAGACATACACTTACACCAAGTAACAAAGACACAGACTTAAACCAAGTAACACAGACAGACACTGACACCAACTAACAAAGACATACACTTACACCATGTAACAAAGACACACAATTACATCAAGTAACAAAGACATACACTTATACCAAGTATTTTGACATAAACTTGCACCAAGTAACAGAGACATACACTGACACCCAGTAACTAAGACATACAATGACACCAAGTCACAAACACATACACTGACACCAAGTAACAAAGACATACACTTACACCAAGTAACAAAGACATACATTGATACCCAGTAACAAAGACACACACTGACACCCAGTTAGAAACACACAATGACCCCCAGTAACACAGACACACACTGACCCCCAATAACACAGACACACACTTACACCAAGTAACAAAGAAATGCACTGACACGGAGTAACAGAGACATACAATGATACCCAGTAACTCAGACGCACACTTACACCAAGTAACAAAGACATACAATGACACCAAGTCACAAAGACATACACTGATACCCAGGAACACAGACACACACTGACACCCAGTAACAAAGACATACACTGATGCCAAGTCACAAAGACATACACTGATATCGAGGAACACAGACACAGACTGACATCCAGTAACAAAGACATACACTTACACCAAGTAACAGAGACAGACAATTACACCAAGTAACAAAGACATACACTTACACCAAGAATTTTGACATACACATACACCAAGTATCAAAGACATAGACTGATACCCAGTAACACAGACGCACACTTACGCCAAGTAACAAAGACATACAATGACACCAAGTCACAAAGACACACACTGACACCCAGTAACAAAGACATACACTTACACCAAGTAACAAAGACATGCACTGACACGGAGTAACAGAGACATACAATGATACCCAGTAACTCAGACGCACACTTACACCAAGTAACAAAGACATACAATGACACCAAGTCACAAAGACATACACTGATACCCAGGAACACAGACACACACTGACACCCAGTCACAAAGACATACACTGATATCGAGTAACACAGACACACACTGACATCCAGTAACAAAGACATACACTTACACCAAGTAACAGAGACAGACAATTACACCAAGTAACAAAGACATACACTTACACCAAGAATTTTGACATACACTTACACCAAGTATCAAAGACATAGACTGATACCCAGTAACACAGACGCACACTTACGCCAAGTAACAAAGACATACAATGACACCAAGTCACAAAGACACACACTGACACCCAGTAACAAAGACATACACTGATACCCAGTGACACAGACACACACTTACACCAAGTAACAAAGAAACACACAGATACCCAGTAACACAGACACACACTTGCATCAAGTAACACATACACACACTGACACCCAGTAACACAGACACACTCTTACACACATTAACACAGACACACACGGACACCAAGTAACAAAGACACACACTTGCACCAAGTAACACAGACACACACTGAAACCCAGTAACACAAACAAACACACTGACACCATTGAACACAGACATACACTGACAGCAAGTTACAAAGGCATACACTGATACCCAGTAACACAGGCACACGTTGGGGGGCACATTGGCGCAGTGGTTAACACCGCTGCCTCACAGCTCCAGGGACCCGGGTTCGATGCTGGGTACTGCCTGTGCGGAGTTTGCAAGTTCTCCCTGTGTCTGCGTGGGTTTCCTCCGGGTGCTCCGGCTTCCTCCCACATGCCAAAGACTTGCAGGTTGGTAGGTTAATTGGCCATCATAAATTGCCGCTAGTATCGGCAGGTGGTAGGGAAATATATAGGGACAGTTGGGGATGTGATTGGAATACAGGATTAGTGTAGGATTATTATAAATGGTTGGTTGATGGTCGGCACAGACTCGGTGGGCCGAAGGGCCTGTTAAAGTGCTGTCTCTCGAAACTAAACTAAATACTGACACCTAGTGTCACAGATAAACACTGACACCCAGTGACACAAACAAACACACACTGACATGCAGTAACACAGAGAAACACTAATAAACAGTAACAAAGACATACACTGACACCAAGTAACAAAGACATGCACTGATACACAGACACACACTGACACCAAGTAACACAGACATACACTGACACCAAGTCACAAAGACATACACTGATACACAGACACACACTTACACCAAGTAACACAGACATACACTGACACCAAGTAACAAAGACATACACTGATACCCAGTAACACAGACATACACTGACACCAAGTCACAAAGACACACACTGACACCCAGTAACAAAGACATGCACTGACACCAAGTCACAAAGACATACACTGATACCCAGGAACACAGACACACACTGACACCCTGGAACAAAGACATACACTGATACCCAGTAACACAGACACACACTGACAGCCTGGAACAAAGACATACACTGATACCCAGTAACACAGACACACACTGACACCCAGTAACAAAGACATACACTGATACCAAGTCACAAAGACACTCACTGACACCCAGTAACAAAGACATACACTGATACTAAGTCACAAAGACATACACTGATACCCAGTAACACAGATACACACTGACACCAAGTCACAAAGACACACACTGACACCCAGTAACAAAGACATACACTGATACCCAGTAACAAAGACATACACTGATACCCAGTAACACAGACATACACTTACTCCAAGTAACAAAGACACACACTGATACCCAGTAACACAGACACACACTTACACCAAGTAACAAAGACATACACTGACACCCAGTCACAAAGACATGCACTGACACCCAGTAACACAGACACACACGGACACCAAGTAACAAAGACAGACACTTACACCAAGTTACACAGACACACACTGACAGCCAGTAAGACAAACAAACACACTGACACCCAGTTGCAGAGACACACACTGACAACAAGTAACACAGATACACACTGGGCGGCACAGTGGCGCAGTGGTTAGCACTACAGCCTCACAGCTCCAGGGACCCGGGTTCGATTCTGGGTACTGCCTGTGCGGAGTTTGCAAGTTCTCCCTGTGTCTCCGTGGGTTTCCTTCGGGTGCTCCGGTTTCCTCCCACATGCCAAAGACTTGCAGGTTGGCAGGTTAATTGGCCATTATCAATTGCCCCTAGTATAGGTAGGTGGTCGGGAAATATATAGGGACCGGTGGTGATGTTATTGGAATATGCGATTCGTGTAGCATTACGATAAGTGGTTCGTTGATGGTCGGCACAGACTCGGTGGGCCGAAGGGCCTGTTTCAGTGCGGTATCTCCAAACAAAACTAAATACTGACACCTAGTGTCACAGACACACACGGAAACCCAATAAAACGCACTGACACCAAGTAACACAGGCATACACTTACACCAAGTAACACAGACATACACCTACACCAAGTATTTTGACATACACTTACACCAAGTAACACAGACATACACAGATACCCAGTAACACAGACGCACACTTACACCAAGTAACAAAGACATACAATTACACCAAGTAACACAGACATACACCTACACCAAGTATTTTGACATACACTTACACCAAGTAACAAAGACATACACTGACACCCAGTAACAATTAAGTCCACTGACACCAAGTAACAAAGACATACAATTACACCAAGTAACAAAGACATACACTGATTCAAAGTAACACAGAGACACACTTACACCAAGTAACAAAGTAACACAGACACACACTTACACCAAGTAACAAAGACATACACTGACACCAAGTGACAAAGACACACACTGATACCCAGTAACACAGACACACACAACACCAAGTAACAAAGACACACACTTACACCAAGTAACAAAGACATACACTGACACCAAGTCACAAAGATATACTCTGATACCAAGTAACAAAGACAGACACTGACACCCAGTCAGAAACACACAATGACCCCCAGTAACACAGACACACACTGACCCCCAGTAACACAGACACACACTTACACCAAGTAACAAAGACACACACTGACACCAAGTAACAAAGACATACACTGATACCCAGTAACACAGACATACACCTACACCAAGTATTTTGACATCCACTTACACCAAGTAACAAAGACATACACTGACACCCAGTAACAAAGAAATCCACTGACACCAAGTAACAAAGACATACACTGACACCCAGGAACACAGACACACACTGACACCAAGTAACAAAGACACACACTTACACCAAGTAACAAAGACATACAATTACACCAAGTATTTTGACATACACTGCCATCAAGTAACAAAGACATACACTGATACACAGTAACACAGACACACTCTGACACCAAGTAACAAAGACATACACTGACACCAAGTCACAAAGATACACACTGACAACCAGTAACAAAGACATACACTGACACCAAGTAACAAAGACATACACTGATACCCAGTAACACAGACACACACTTACACCAAGTAACAAAGACATACACTGACACCAAGTCACAAAGATACACACTGACACTCAGTAACAAAGACATACAATGACACCAAGTGACAAAGACATACACTGATACCCAGTAACACAGACACACACAACACCAAGTAACAAAGACACACACTTACACCAAGTAACAAAGACATACACTGACACCAAGTCACAAAGACACACACTGATACCCAGTAACAAAGACATACACTGACACCAAGTCACAAAGATATACTCTGATACCAAGTAACAAAGACAGACACTGACTCCCAGTCAGAAACACACAATGACCCCCAGTAACACAGACACACACTGACCCCCAGAAACACAGACACACACTTACACCAAGTAACAAAGACACACACTGACACCAAGTGACAAAGACATACACTGATACCCAGTAACACAGACATACACCTACACCAAGTATTTTGACATCCACTTACACCAAGTAACAAAGACATACACTGACACCCAGTAACAAAGAAATCCACTGACACCAAGTAACAAAGACATACACTGACACCCAGGAACACAGACACACACTGACACCAAGTAACAAAGACACACACTTACACCAAGTAACAAAGACATACAATTACACCAAGTATTTTGACATACACTGCCATCAAGTAACAAAGACATACACTGATACACAGTAACACAGACACACTCTGACACCAAGTAACAAAGACATACACTGACACCAAGTCACAAAGATACACACTGACAACCAGTAACAAAGACATACACTGACACCAAGTAACAAAGACATACACTGATACCCAGTAACACAGACACACACTTACACCAAGTAACAAAGACATACACTGACACCAAGTCACAAAGATACACACTGACACTCAGTAACAAAGACATACAATGACACCAAGTGACAAAGACATACACTGTTACCCAGTAACACAGACACACACAACACCAAGTAACAAAGACACACACTTACACCAAGTAACAAAGACATACACTGACACCAAGTCACAAAGACACACACTGATACCCAGTAACAAAGACATACACTGACACCAAGTCACAAAGATATACTCTGATACCAAGTAACAAAGACAGACACTGACTCCCAGTCAGAAACACACAATGACCCCCAGTAACACAGACACACACTGACCCCCAGAAACACAGACACACACTTACACCAAGTAACAAAGACACACACTGACACCAAGTAACAAAGACATACACTGATACCCAGTAACACAGACATACACCTACACCAAGTATTTTGACATCCACTTACACCAAGTAACAAAGAAATCCACTGACACCAAGTAACAAAGACATACACTGACACCCAGGAACACAGACACACACTGACACCAAGTAACAAAGACACACACTTACACCAAGTAACAAAGACATACAATTACACCAAGTATTTTGACATACACTGCCATCAAGTAACAAAGACATACACTGATACACAGTAACAGAGACACACTCTGACACCAAGTAACAAAGACATACACTGACACCAAGTCACAAAGATACACACTGACAACCAGTAACAAAGACATACACTGACACCAAGTAACAAAGACATACACTGATACCCAGTAACACAGACACACACTTACACCAAGTAACAAAGACTTACACTGACACCAAGTCACAAAGACACACACTGACACCCAGTAACAAAGACATACACTGACACCAAGTCACAAAGACATACACTGGACCCAGTAACAAAGACATACACTGATACCCAGTAACACAGACGCAGACTTACACCAATAACAAAGATATACACTTACACCAAGTAACAAAGACGCATACTTACACCAAGTAACACAGACATACACTGACACCAAGTAACAAAGACATACACTTACACCAAGTAACAAAGACAGACAATTACACCAAGTAACAAAGACATACACTTACAACAAGTATTTTGACATACACTTGCACCAAGTAACAAAGACATACACTGACACCCAGTAACAAAGACATCCAATGACACCAAGTCACAAACACATACACTGACTCCAAGTAACAAAGACATTCACTTACACCCAGTAACAAAGACATACATTGATACCCAGTAACACAGGCTCACACTGACACCCAGTTAGAAACACACAATGACCCCCAGGAACACAGACACTCACTGACCCCCAGTAACACAGACACACACTTACACCAAGTAACAAAGACATACACTGACACCAAGTAACAAAGACATACACTGATACCCAGTAACACAGACGCACACTTACACCAAGTAACAAAGACATACACTGACACCAAGTAACAAAGACATACACTGATACCCAGTTACACAGGCGCACACTTACACCAAGTATTTTGACATACACTTACACCCAGTAACAAAGACATACACTGACACCCAGTAACAAAGTAATCCACTGACAACAAGTCACAAACACATTCACTGACACCAAGTAACAAAGACATACACTTACACCAAGTAACAAAGACATACACTGACACCCAGGAACACAGACACACACTGACACCAAGTAACAAAGACACACATTTACACCAAGTAACAAAGACATACACTGACAAGAAATAACAAAGTCACACAATTACACCAAGTAACACAGACATGCACTGACACCAAGTAACAAAGACAGACAATTACACCAGGTATTTTGACCGACACTGACACCAAGTAACAAAGACATACACTGAAACCCAGTAACACAGACACACACTTACAAAAAGTAACAAAGACGTACACTGGCACCAAGTCACAAAGACACACACTGACACCCAATAACAAAGACATACACTGACACCAAGTATCAAAGACATACTCTGATCCCCTTTAATACAGACACACACTTACACCAAGTAACAAAGACATACACTGACACCAAGTCACAAAGACACACACTGACACCCAGTAACAAAGACATACACTGACACCAAGTCACAATGACATACACTGATACCCAGTAACAAAGACAGACACTAATACCCAGTAACACAGACGCACACTTACACCAAGTAACAAAGACATACACTTACACCAAGTAACACAGACATACACTTACACCAAGTATTTTGACCTACACTTACACCAAGTAACAAAGACATACACTGACACGCAGTAACAAAGACATCCACTGACAACAAGTCACAAACACATACACTGACACCAAGTAACAAAGACATACACTTACACCAAGTAACAAAGACATAAACTGACACCAAGTAACAAAGACATACACTAACACCAAGTATTTTGACATGCACTGCCACCAAGTAGCAAATAAATACACTGATACACAATCACACAGACACACACTTACACCAAGAAACAAAGACATACACTGACACCCAGGAACACAGACACACACTGACACCAAGTAACAAAGACACACACTTACACCAAGTAACAAAGACATACACTGATACACAGTAACACAGACACACACTTACACCAAGTGACAAAGACATACACTGACACCAAGTAACAAAGACATACACTGACACCAAGTCTCAAAGACACACACTGACACCCAGTAACAAAGACATACACTGACACCAAGTCTCAAAGACATACACTGATACCCAGGAAAAAAGACATACACTGATATCCAGTAACACAGACGCACACTTACACCAAGTAACAAAGACATACACTTACACCAAGTAACAAAGACACACACTGATACACAGTAACACAGACACACACTTACACCAAGTAACAAAGACATACACTGACACCAAGTCACAAAGACACACACTGACACCCAGTAACAAAGACACACGCTGACACCAAGTCACAAAGACACACACTGACACCCAGTAACAAAGACATACACTGACACCAAGTCACAAATACATACACTGATACCCAGTAAAAAAGACATACACTGATACCCAGTAACACAGACGCACACTTACACCAAGTAACAAAGACACATACTTACACCAAGTAACACAGACATACACTGACACCAATTAACAAAGACATACACTTACACAAAGTAACAAAGACAGACAATTACATCAAGTAACAAAGACATACAATTACGCCAAGTATTTTGACATACACTTGCACCAAGTAACAAAGACATACACTGGCACCCAGTAACTAAGACATACAATGACACCAAGTCACAAACACATACACTGACACCAAGTAACAAAGACATACACTTACACCCAGTAACAAAGACATACATTGATACCCAGTAACACAGACACACACTGACACCCAGTTAGAAACACAAAAAGACCCCCAGTAACACAGACACTCACGGACCCCCAGTAACACAGACATACACTTACACCAAGTAACAAAGACATACACCGATACCCAGTAACACAGACGCACACTTACACCAAGTAACAAAGACATACACTTACACCAAGTAACACTGACGTACACCTGCACCAAGTATTTTGACATACACTTACACCAAGTAGCAAAGACATACACTGACACCCAGTGACAAAGAAATCCACTGACACCAAGTAACAAAGACATACACTGACACCCAGGAGCACAGACACACACTGACACCAAGTAACAAAGACACACACTTACACCAAGTAACAAAGACATACACTGATACACAGTAACACAGACACACACTTACACCAAGTAACAAAGACATACACTGACACCAAGTCACAAAGACACACACTGACACCCAGTAATAAAGACATACACTGACACCAAGTAACAAAGACATACACTGATACCCAGTAACACAGACACACACTTACACCAAGTAACAAAGACATGCGCTGACACCAAGTCACAAAGACACACACTGACACCCAGTAACAAAGACATACACTGACACCAAGTAACAAAGACATACATTGATACCAAGTCACAAAGACATACACTGATACCCAGTAACACAGACACACAGTGACACCAAGTAACAAAGACAAAAACTGACACCAAGTAACAAAGGCATACACTTACACCAAGTAACAAAGACACACACTTACACCAAGTAACAAAGGCATACACTTACACCAAGTATTTTGACATACACTGACACCAAGTCACAAAGACATACACTGATACCCAGTAAAAAAGACATACACTGATACCCAGTAACACAGACGCACACTTACACCTAGTAACACAGACATACACTTACACCAAGTATTTTGAAATACACTTACACCAGGTCACAAAGACACAGACTGACACCCAGTAACAAAGACATACACTGACACCAAGTCACAAAGACATACACTGATACCCAGTAAAAAAGACATACACTGATACCCAGTAACACAGACGCACACTTGCACCAAGTAACAAAGACATAGACTTACACCAAGTAACAAAGACAGACGATTACATCAAGTAACAAAGACATACAGTTACACCAAGTATTTTGACATACACTTGCACCAAGTAACAAAGACATACACTGTCACCCAGGAACACAGACACACACTGACACCAAGTAACAAAGACACACACTTACACCAAGTAACAAAGACATACACTGATACAGAGTAACACAGACACACACTTACACCAAGTAACAAAGACATACACTGACACCAAGTCACAAAGACACACACTGACACCCAGTAATAAAGACATACACTGACAGCAAGTAACAAAGACATACACTGATACCCAGTAACACAGACACACACTTACACCAAGTAACAAATACATGCGCTGACACCAAGTCACAAAGACACACACTGACACCCAGTAACAAAGACATACACTGACACCAAGTAACAAAGACATACATTGATACCAAGTCACAAAGACATACACTGATACCCAGTAACACAGACACACAGTGACACCAAGTAACAAAGACAAACACTGACACCAAGTAACAAAGGCATACACTTACACCAAGTAACAAAGACACACACTTACACCAAGTAACAAAGACATACACTTACACCAAGTATTTTGACATACACTGACACCAAGTCACAAAGACATACACTGATACCCAGTAAAAAAGACATACACTGATACCCAGTAACACAGACGCACACTTACACCTAGTAACACAGACATACACTTACACCAAGTATTTTGAAATACACTTACACCAGGTCACAAAGACACACACTGACACCCAGTAACAAAGTCATACACTGACACCAAGTCACAAAGACATACACTGATACCCAGTAAAAAAGACATACACTGATACCCAGTAACACAGAGGCACACTTGCACCAAGTAACAAAGACATACACTTACACCAAGTAACAAAGACAGACAATTACATCAAGTAACAAAGACATACACTTACACCAAGTATTTTGACATACACTTGCACCAAGTAACAAAGACATACACTGTCACCCAGGAACACAGACACACAATGACACCAAGTAACAAAGACACACACTTACACCAAGTAACAAAGACATACACTGATACACAGTAACAACGACACACACTTACACCAAGTGACAAAGACATACACTGACACCAAGAAACAAAGACATACACTGACACCCAGTAACAAAGACATACACTGACACCAAGTCTCAAAGACACACACTGACACCCAGTAACAAAGACATACACTGACACCAAGTCTCAAAGACATACACTGATACCCAGGATAAAAGACATACACTGATACCCAGTAACACAGACGCACACTTACACCAAGTAACAAAGACATACACTTACACCAAGTAACAAAGACACATACTTACACCAAGTAACACAGACATACACTGACACCAATGAACAAATAAATCCACTGACACCAAGTAACAAAGACATACACTGACACCCAGGAACACAGACACACACTGACACCAATTAACAAAGACACACACTTAAACCAAGTAACATAGACATACACTTACACCAAGTATTTTGACATACACTGCAACCAAGTAACAAAGACACACACTGATACACAGTAACACAGACACACACTTACACCAAGTAACAAAGACATACACTGACACCAAGTCACAAAGACACACACTGACACCCAGTAACAAAGAGATACACTGACACCAAGTCACAAAGACACACACTGACACCCAGTAACAAAGACATACACTGACACCAAGTCACAAATACATACACTGATACCCAGTAAAAAAGACATACACTGATACCCAGTAACACAGACGCACACTTACACCAAGTAACAAAGATATACACTTACACCAAGTAACAAAGACACATACTTACACCATGTAACACAGACATACACTGACACCAATTAACAAAGACATACACTTACACAAAGTAACAAAGACAGACAATTACATCAAGTAACAAATACATACAATTACACCAAGTATTTTGACATACACTTGCACCAAGTAACAAAGACATACACTGACACCCAGTAACTAAGACATACAATGACACCAAGTCACAAACACATACACTGACACCAAGTAACAAAGACATACACTTACACCCAGTAACAAAGACATACATTGATGCCCAGTAACACAGACACACACTGACACCCAGTTAGAAACACAAAAAGACCCCCAGTAACACAGAAACTCATGGACCCCCAGTAACACAGACACACACTTACACCAAGTGACAAAGACATACAATGACAACAAGTAACAAAGACATACACTTACACCAAGTAACACTGACGTACACCTGCACCAAGTATTTTGACATACACTTACACCAAGTAGCAAAGACATACACTGACACCCAGTGACAAAGAAATCCACTGACACCAAGTAACAAAGACATACACTGACACCCAGGAGCACAGACACACACTGACACCAAGTAACAAAGACACACACTTACACCAAGTAACAAAGACATACACTGATACCAAGTATTTTGACATACACTTACACCAAGTAGCAAAGACATACACTGACACCAAGTAACAAAGACATACACTTACACCAAGTAACAAAGACATACATTGATACCCAGTAACACAGACACTCACTGACCCCCAGTAACACAGACACACACTTACACCAAGTAACAAAGACATACACTGACACCAAGTAACAAAGACATACACTGATACCCAGTAACACAGACGCACACTTACACCAAGTAACAAAGACATACACTGACACCAAGTAACAAAGACATACACTGATACGCAGTAACACAGGCGCACACTTACACCAAGTATTTTGACATACACTTACACCCAGTAACAAAGACATACACTGACACCCAGTAACAAAGTAATCCACTGACAACAAGTCACAAACACATTCACTGACACCAAGTAACAAAGACATACACTTACACCAAGTAACAAAGACATACACTGACACCCAGGAACACAGAAACACACTGACACCAAGTAACAAAGTCACACACTTACACCAAGTAACACAGACATACACTGACACCAAGAAACAAAGACAGACAATTACACCAAGTATTTTGACAAACACTAACACCAAGTAACAAAGACATACACTGAAACCCAGTAACACAGACACACACTTACACCAATTAACAAAGACGTACACTGGCACCAAGTATCAAAGACATACTCTGATACCCAGTAACAAATACAGACACTGATACCCAGTAACACAGACGCACACTTACACCAAGTAACAAAGACATACACTTACACCAAGTAACACAGACATACACTTACACCCAGTAACAAAGACATCCACTGACAACTAGTCACAAACACATACACTGACACCAAGTAACAAAGACATACACTTACACCAAGTAACAAAGACATAAACTGACACCAAGTAACAAAGACATACACTAACACCAAGTATTTTGACATGCACTGCCACCAAGTAGCAAAGAAATACACTGATACACAATCAAACAGACACACACTTACACCAAGTAACAAAGACATACACTGACACCCAGGAACACTGACACACACTGACACCAAGTAACAAAGACACACACTTACACCAAGTAACAAAGACATACACTTACACCAAGTATTTTGACATACACTGACACCAAGTCACAAAGACATACACTGATACCCAGTAAAAAAGTCATACACTGATACCCAGTAACACAGACGCACACTTACACCAAGTAACACAGACATACACTGACACCAAGTATTTTGAAATACACTTACACCAGGTCACAAAGACACACACTGACACCCAGTAACAAAGACATACACTGACACCAAGTCACAAAGACATACACTGATACCCAGTAAAAAAGACATACACTGATACCCAGTAACACAGACGCACACTTGCACCAAGTAACAAAGGCATGCACTTACACCAAGTAACAAAGACAGACAATTACATCAAGTAACAAAGACATACACTTACACCAAGTATTTTGACATACACGTGCACCAAGTAACAAAGACATACACTGATACACAGTAACACAGACACACAAGTACACCAAGTGACAAAGACATACACTGACACCAAGTAACAAAGACATACACTGACACCCAGTAACAAAGACATACACTGACACCAAGTTTCAAAGACACACACTGAAACCCAGTAACAAAGACATACACTGACACCAAGTCTCAAAGACATACACTGATACCCAGGAAAAAAGACATACACTGATACCCAGTAACACAGACGCACACTTACACCAAGTAACAAAGACATACACTTACACCAAGTAACAAAGACACATACTTACACCAAGTAACACAGACATACACTGACACCAATGAACAAAGAAATCCACTGACACCAAGTAACAAAGACATACACTGACACCCAGGAACACAGACACACACTGACACCAAGTAACAAAGACACACACTTACACCAAGTAACAAAGACATACACTTACACCAAGTATTTTGACATACACTGCCACCAAGTAACAAAGACACACACTGATACACAGTAACACAGACACACACTTACACCAAGTAACAAAGACATACACTGACACCAAGTCATAAAGACACACACTGACACCCAGTAACAAAGACATACACTGACACCAAGTCACAAATACATACACTGATACCCAGTAAAAAAGACATACACGTACACCCAGTAACACAGACGCACACTTACACCAAGTAACAAAGATATACACTTACACCAAGTAACATAGACACATACTTACACCAGGTAACACAGACATACACTGACACCAATTAACAAAGACATACACGTACACAAAGTAACAAAGACAGACAATTACATCAAGTAACAAAGACATACAATTACACGAAGTATTTTGACATACACTTGCACCAAGTAACAAAGACATACACTGACACCCAGTAACTAAGACATACAGTGACACCAAGTCACAAACACATACACTGACACCAAGTAACAAAGACATACACTTACACCCAGTAACAAAGACATACATTGATACCCAGTATCACAGACACACACTGACACCCAGTTAGAAACACAAAAAGACCCCCAGTAACACAGACACTCACGGACCCCCAGTAACACAGACACACACTTACACCAAGTGACAAAGACATACAATGACACCAAGTAACAAAGACATACACTGATACCCAGTAACACAGACGCACACTTACACCAAGTAACAAAGACATACACTTACACCAAGTAACACTGACGTACAACTGCACCAAGTATTTTGACATACACTTACACCAAGTAGCAAAGACATACACAGACACCCAGTGACAAAGAAATCCACTGACACCAAGTAACAAAGACATACACTGACACCCAGGAGCACAGACACACACTGACACCAAGTAACAAAGACACACACTTACACCAAGTAACAAAGACATACACTTACACCAAGTATTTTGACATACACTGCCACCAAGTAACAAAGACATACACTGATACACAGTTACACAGACACACACTTACACCAAGTAACAAAGACATACACTGACACCAAGTCACAAAGACACATACTGACACCCAGTAATAAAGACATACACTGACACCAAGTAACAAAGACATGCACTGATACCCAGTAACACAGACACACAATTACACCAAGTAACACAGACACGCGCTGACACCAAGTCACAAAGACACACACTGACACCCAGTAACAAAGACATACACTGACATCAAGTCACAAAGACATGCAATGATACCCAGTTAAAAATACATACACTGATACCCAGTAACACAGACGCACACTTACACCAAGTAACAAAGACATACACTTACACCAAGTAACAAAGACACATACTTACACCAAGTAACACAGACAAACACTGACACCAAGTAACAAAGACATACACTTACACCAAGTAACAAAGACATACACTTACACCAAGTATTTTGACATACACTTGCACCAAGTAACAAAGACATACACTGACACCCAGTGACTAAGACATACAATGACACCAAGTCACAAACACATACACTGACACCAAGTAACAAAGACATACATTGAATCCCAGTAACACAGACACACACTGACACCCAGTTAGAAACACACAATGACCCGCAGTAACACAGACACACACTGACCCCCAGTAACACAGAAACACACTTACACCAAGTAACAAAGACATACACTGACACCTAGTAACGAAGACATACACTGATACCAAGTAACACAGACGCACACTTACACCAAGTAACAAAGACATACACTGACAACAAGTAACAAAGACATACACTGATACCCAGTAACACAGGCGCACACTTACACCAAGTAACAAAGACATACACTTACACCAAGTAACACAGACATGCACTTACACCAAGTATTTTGACAACACTTACACCAAGTAACAAAGCCTTACACTAACACCCAGTAACAAAGAAATCCACTGACAACAAGTCACAAACACATACACTTACACCAAGTAACAAAGACACACACTTACACCAAGTAACAAAGACAAACACTGACAAGAAATAACAAAGACACACACTTACACCAAGTAACACAGACATACACTGACACCAAGTAACAAAGACAGACAAATACACCAAGTAACAAAGACATACACTTAAACCAAGTATTTTGACATACACTGACACCAAGTCACAAAGACTTACACTGATACCCAGTAACACAGACACACACTTACACGAAGTAACAAAGACGTACACTGGCACCAAGTCACAAAGACACACACTGACACACAGTAACAAAAACATACACTGACACCAAGTCACAAAGACATACACTGATACCCAGTAACAAAGACATACATTGATACCCAGTAACACAGACACACACTGACACCCAGTTAGAGACACACAATGACCCCCAGTAACAAAGACACACACTGACCCCCAGTAACACAGACACACACTTACACCAAGTCACAAAGACATACACTGAACCCAGTTAAAAAGACATACACTGATACCCAGTAACACAGACGCACACTTACGGCAAGAAACAAAGACATACACTTACACCAAGTAACAAAGACACATACTTACACCAAGTAACAAAGACATACACTGACACCAATTAACAAAGACATACACTTACACCAAGTAACAAGGACAGACAATTACATCAAGTAACAAAGACATACACTTACACCAAGTATTTTGACAAACACTTGCACCAAGTAACAAAGACATACACTGACAGCCAGTAACTAAGACAGACAATGACACCAAGTCACAAACACATACACTGACACCAAGTAACAAAGACATACACTTACACCCAGTAACAAAGACATACATTGATACCCAGTAACACAGACACACACTGACACCCAGTTAGAAACACACAATGACCCCCTGTAACACAGACACACACTGACCCCCAGTAACAAAAACACACACTTACACCAAGTAACAAAGACATAAACTGACACCAAGTAACAAAGACATACACTTACACCCAGTAACAAATACATACATTGATACCCAGTAACACAGACACACCCTGCACCCAGTTAGAAACACACAATGACCCCCAGTAACACAGACACACACTGAACCCCAGTAACACAGACACACACTTACACCAAGTAACAAAGACAAACAGTGATACCCAGTAACACAGGCGCACACTTACACCAAGTAACAAAGACATACACTTACACCAAGTAACACAGACATACACTTGCACCAAGTAACAAAGACATACACTGATACCCAGGAACACAGACACACACTTACACCAAGTAACAAAGACGTACACTGGCACCAAGTCACAAAGACACACACTGATACCCAGTCACAAAGACATACAATGACACCAAGTCACAAAGACATACACTGATACCCAAAACAAAGACATACACTGTACCCAGTAACACAGACGCGCACTTACACCAAGTAACAAAGACATACACTGACACCAAGTAACAAAGACATACACTGATACCCAGTAACACAGGCGCACACTTACACCAAGTAACAAAGAAATGCACTTACACCAAGTAACACAGACATACACTTACAGCAACTATTTTGACATACACTTGCACCAAGTAACAAAGACAGACACTGACACCCAATAACAAAGAAATCCACTGACAACAAGTCACAAACACATACACTGACACCAAGTAACAAAGACATACACTTACACCAAGTAACAAAGACATCCACTGACACCGAGGAACACAGACACACACTGACACCAATTAACAAAGACACACATTTACACCAAGTAACAAAGACATACACTGACAAGAAATAACAAAGACACACACTTACACCAAGTAACACAGACATACACTGACACCAAGTAACAAAGACAGACAATTACACCAAGTAACAAAGACATACACTTACACAAAGTATTTTGACATACACTGTCACCAAGTAACAAAGACATACACTGATACCCAGTAACACAAACAAACACTTACACCAAGTAACAAAGACGTACACTGGCACCAAGTCACAAAGACACACAATGACACCCAGTAACAAAGACATACACTGACAGCAAGTCACAAAGACATACACTGATACCCAGTGATACAGACAAACACTTACACCAAGTAACAAAGATATACACTGACACCAAGTCACAAAGACACACACTGACACCCAGTAACAAAGACATACACTGACACCAAGTCACAAAGACATACACTGATACCCAGTAACAAAGACATACACTGATACCCAGTACCACAGACGCACACTTACACCAAGTAACAGAGACAGACATTACAACAAGTAACAAAGACATACACTTACACCAAGAATTTTGACAGACACTGACACCAAGTATCAAACACATACACTGATACCCAGTAACACAGACACACTGACACCCAGTAACAAAGACATACACTGACACCAAGTAACAAAGACATACACTTACACCAATTAACACAGACACACACTTACACCAAGTAACAAAGACATACACTGACACCACGTCACAAAGACAGACACTGACACCCGGTAACAAAGACATACACTGACACCAACTCACAAAGACATACACTGATACCCAGTAAAAAAAGACATACACTGATACCCAGTAACACAGACGCACACTGACACCAAGTAACAAAGACATACACTTACACCAAGTAACAAAGACACACACTGACACCAAGTAACACAGACATACACTGACACCAGGTAACAAAGACATACACTGACACCAGGTAACAAAGACAGACAATTACACCAAGTAACAAAGACATACACTTACACCAAGTATTTTGACATACACTGACACCATGGAACAGAGACATACACTGATACCCAGTAACACAGACATACACTGACACCAAGTAACAAAGACATACACTGACACCAAGTCACAAAGACACACATTGACACCCAGTAACAAAGACATACACTGACACCTAGTAACACAGACATACACTGACACCAAGTAACAAAGACATGCACTGATACCCAGTAACACAGGCACACATGGGGGGGGGGGCACATTGGCGCAGTGGTTAGCACAGCAGCCTCACAGCTCCAGGGACCCGGGTTCGATTCTGGGTACTGCCTGTGCGGCGTTTTCAAGTTCTCCCTGTGCCAGCGTGAGTTTCCTTCTGGTGCTCCGGTTTCCTCCCACATGCCAAAGACTTGCAGGTTGATAGGTTAATTGGCCATCATAAATTGCCCCTAGTATAGGTAGGTGGTAGGGAAATATATAGGGATAGGTGGGGATGTGATAGGAATACGGAATTAGTGTAGGATTAGCATAAATGGGTGGTTGATGGTCGGCACAAACTCGGTGGGCCGAAGGGCCTGTTTAGTGCTGTGTCTCCAAACTAAACTAAGTGCTGACACCTAGTGTCACAGACACACACTGACAGCCAGTAACACAAACATACACACACTGACACCCAGTAACACAGAGAACCACTGATACACAGTAACAAAGACATACACTGACACCAAGTAACACAGACACACACTGACACCCAGTAACAAAGACATACACTGACTCCAAGTAACAAAGACATACATTGATACCAAGTCACAAAGACATACACTGATACCCAGTAACACAGACACACAGTGACACCAAGTAACAAAGACAAACACTGACACCAAGTAACAAAGGCATACACTTACACCAAGTAACAAAGACACACACTTACACCAAGTAACACAGACATACACTGACACCAAGTAACAAAGACAGACACTTACACCAAGTAACACAGACACACACTGACACACAGTAACACAGACACACACTTACACCAAGTAACAAAGACATACACTGACACCAAGTAACAAAGACATACACTTACACCAAGTGACAAAGACATACACTGACACCAGTTAACAAAGACATACACTGATACCCAGTAACACAGACACACACTTACACCAAGTAACAAAGACATACACTGATACCCAGTAACTCAGACACACACTTACACCATGTAACACAGACATACACTGACACCAAGTAACAAAGACATACACTGACACCAAGTGACAAAGACATACACTTACACCAAGTAACAAAGACACACACTTACACCAAGTAACACAGACATACACTGACACCAGGTAACAAAGACATACACTGACACCAGGTAACAAAGACAGACAATTACACCAAGTAACAAAGACATAGACTTACACCAAGTATTTTGACATACACTGACACCATGGAACAGAGACATACACTGATACGCAGTAACACAGACATACACTTACACCAAGTAACAAAGACATACACTGACACCAAGTCACAAAGACACACACTGACACCCAGTAACAAAGACATACACTGACACCAAGTAACACAGACATACACTGACACCAAGTAACAAAGACATGCACTGATACCCAGTAACACAGGCACACATGGGGGGGGGGGAGGGCACATTGGCGCAGTGGTTAGCACCGCAGCCTCACAGCTCCAGGGACCCGGGTTCGATTCTGGGTCCTGCTTGTGCGGCGTTTTCAAGTTCTCCCTGTGCCAGCGTGAGTTTCCTCCTGGTGGTCCGGTTTCCTCCCACATGCCAAAGACTTGCAGGTTGATAGGTTAATTGGCCATCATAAATTGCCCCTAGTATTGGTAGGTGGTAGGGAAATATATAGGGATAGGTGGGGATGTGATAGGAATACGGAATTAGTGTAGGATTAGCATAAATGGGTGGCTGATGGTCGGCACAGACTCGGTGGGCCGAAGGGCCTGTATCTCTAACCAAAACTAAATACTGACACCTAGTGTCACAGACACACACTGACACCCAGTAACACAAACAAACACACTGACACCATGTAACACAGACATACACTTACACCAAGTAACAAAGAATTAGAATTAGAATATTACAGCGCAGTACAGGCCCTTCGGCCCTCGATGTTGCGCCGATCATCTGACCTACACTATTCCATTTACATCCATATGTCTATCCAATGACCACTTAAATGCCCTTAAAGTTGGCGAGTCTACTACTGTTGCAGGCAGGGCGTTCCACGCCCCTACTACTCTCTGCGTAAAGAAACTACCTCTGACATCTGTCCTATATCTTTCACCCCTCAACTTAAAGCTATGTCCCCTCGTGTTTGCCATCCTCATCCGAGGAAAAAGACTCTCACTATCCACCCTATCTAACCCTCTGATTATCTTGTATGTCTCTATTAAGTCACCTCTCCTCCTCCTTCTCTCTAACGAAAACAACCCCAAGTCCCTCAGCCTTTCCTCGTAAGACCTTCCTTCCATACCAGGCAACATCCTAGTAAATCTCCTCTGCACCCTTTCCAAAGCTTCCACATCCTTCCTATAATGCGGTGACCAGAACTGCACGCAATACTCCAGGTGCGGCCTCACCAGAGTTTTGTACAGCTGCATCATGACCCCGTGGCTCTGAAACTCGATCCCCCTACTAATAAAGGCTAACACACCATATGCCTTCTTAACAGCCCTATTAACCTGGGTAGCAACTTTCAGGGATTTATGTACCTGGATACCAAGATCTCTCTGCTCATCTACACTACCAAGAATCTTCCCATTAGCCCAGTACTCTGCATTGCTGTTACTCCTTCCAAAGTGAATCACCTCACACTTCTCCGCATTAAACTCCATTTGCCATCTCTCAGCAAGGCTCTGCAGCCTATCTATGTCCCTCTGTACCCTCCAACACCCTTCGACACTATCCACAACTCCACCGACCTTCGTGTCATCCGCAAATTTACTAACCCACCCTGCTACACCCTCATCCAGGTCGTTTATAAAAATGACAAACAGCAGTGGCCCCAAAACAGAACCTTGCGGGACACCACTAGTAACTAAAATCCAGGATGAACATTTGCCATCAACCAAAGACATACACTGACACCCAGTAACAAAGACATACACTGACACCCAGTAACATAGACGCACACGGACACCAAGTAACAAAGACACACACTTTCACCAAGTTACACAGACACACACTTACACCAAGTAACAAAGACATACACTGACACCAAGTAACAAAGACGTACACTGACAACCAGTAACAAAGACACACACGGACACCAAGTAACAAAGACACACACTTACACCACGTTACACAGACACACACTGACACCCAGTAACACAAACGAACACACTGACACCATGCAACACAGACATACACTGACACCAAGTAACAAAGACATCCACTTCCACCAAGTAACAAAGACACACACTTGCACCAAGTAACACAGGCATACACTGACACCAAGTAACAAAGACATACACTTACACCAAGTATTTTGACATGCACTGACACCAAGTCACAAAGACATACACTGATACCCAGTAACGCAGACATATACTTACACCAAGTAACACAGACATACACTGACACCAAGTAACAAAGACATACACTGATACCCAGTAACACAGACACACACTTACACCAAGTAACAAAGACAGACACTGATACCCAGTAACACAGACACACACTTACACCATGTAACACAGACATACACTTACACCAAGTAACAAAGACATACACTGACACCAAGTGACAAAGACATACACTTACAACAAGTAACAAAGACATACACTGACACCCAGTAACAAAGACATACACTGACACCACGTAACAAAGACAGACAATTACACCAAGTAACAAAGACATACACTTACACCAAGTATTTTGACATACACTGACACCATGGAACAAAGAGATACACTGATACCCAGTGACACAGACATACACTTACACCAAGTAACAAAGCCATACACTGACACCAAGACTCAAAGACACACACTGACACCCAATAACAAAGACATAGACTGACACCAAGCAACACAGACATACACTGACACCAAGTCACAAAGACAGACACTGATACCCAGTAACACAGACACACAGTGACACCAAGTAACAAAGACAATCATTGACACCAAGTAACACGGACATACACTGATACCCAGTAACACAGACACACACTTGCACCAAGTAACAAAGACATACACTGACACCAAGTCACAAAGACACACACTGACACCCAGTAACAAAGACATACACTGACACCAAGTCATAAAGACATACACTGATACCCAGTAACACAGACACACACGGACACCAAGTAACACAGACATACACTGACTCCAAGCTACAAAGACATACACTGATACCCAGTAACACAGACTCACACTTACACCAAGTTACAAAGACATACACTGACACCAAGTCACAAAGACACACACTGACACCCAGTAACAAAGACATTCACTGACACCAAGTCACAAAGACATACACTGATACCCAGTAACAAAGTAATCCACTGACAACAAGTCACAAACACATTCACTGACACCAGGTAACAAAGACATACAATTACACCAAGCAACAAAGACATACACTGACACCCAGGAACACAGACACACACTGACACCAAGTAACAAAGACACACATTTACACCAAGTAACAAAGACATACACTGACAAGAAATAACAAAGTCACACACTTACACCAAGTAACACAGACATACACTGACACCAAGTAACAAAGAGAGACAATTACACCAAGTATTTTGACATACACTGACACCAAGTAACAAAGACATACACTGAAACCCAGTAACACAGACACACACTTACACCAAGTAACAAAGACGTACACTGGCACCAAGTCACAAAGACACACACTGACACCCAGTAACAAAGACATACACTGACACCAAGTATCAAAGACATACTCTGATACCCATTAATACAGACACACACTTACACCAAGTAACAAAGACATACACTGACACCAAGTCACAAAGACACACACTGACACCCAGTAACAAAGACATTCACTGACACCAAGTCACAAAGACATACACTGATACCCAGTAACAAAGACAGACACTGATACCCAGTAACACAGACGCACACTTACACCAAGTAACAAAGACATACACTTACACCAAGTAACACAGACATACACTTACACCAAGTATTTTGACCTACACTTACACCAAGTAACAAAGACATACACTGACACCCAGTAACAAAGACATCCACTGACACCAAGTCACAAACACATACACTGACACCAAGTAACAAAGACATACACTTACACCAAGTAACAAAGACTTAAACTGACACCAAGTAACAAAGACATACACTAACACCAAGTATTTTGACATGCACTGCCACCAAGTAGCAAAGAAATACACTGATACACAATCACACAGACACACACGTACACCAAGTAACAAAGACATACACTGACACCCAGGAACACAGACACACACTGACACCAAGTAACAAAGACACACACTTACACCAAGTAACAAAGACATACACTTACACCAAGTATTTTGACATACACTGACACCAAGTCACAAAGACATACACTGATAACCAGTAAAAAAGACATACACTGATACCCAGTAACACAGACGCACACTTACACCAAGTAACAGAGACATACACTTACACCAAGTATTTTGAAATACACTTACACCAGGTCACAAAGACACACACTGACAGCCAGTAACAAAGACATACACTGATACCCAGTAACACAGACGCACACTTGCACCAAGTAACAAAGACATACACTTACACCAAGTAACAAAGACAGACAATTACATCAAGTGACAAAGACATGCACTTACACCAAGTATTTTGACATACACTTGCACCAAGTAACAAAGACATAGACTGATACACAGTAACACAGACACACACTTACACCAAGTGACAAAGACATACACTGACACCAAGTAACAAAGACATACACTGACACCCAGTAACAAAGACATACACTGACACCAAGTCTCAAAGACATACACTGATACACAGTAACACAGACACACACTTACACCAAGTAACAAAGACATACACTTACACCAAGTATTTTGACATACACTGCCACCAAGTAACAAAGACATACACTGATACACAGTAACACAGACACACACTTACACCAAGTAACAAAGACATACACTGACACCAAGTCACAAAGACACACACTGACACCCAGTAATAAAGACATACACTGACACCAAGTAACAAAGACATACACTGATACCCAGTAACACAGACACACACTTACACCAGGTAACAAAGACATGCGCTGACACCAAGTCACAAAGACACACACTGACACCCAGTAACAAAGACATACACTGACACCAAGTCACAAAGACATGCACTGATACCCAGTAAAAAATACATACACTGATACCCAGTAACACAGACGCACACTTACACCAAGTAACAAAGACATACAATTACACCAAGTAACAAAGACACATACTTACACCAAGTAACAGAGACAAACACTGACACCAAGTAACAAAGACATACACTTACACCAAGTAACAAAGACATACATTGATACCCAGTAACACAGACACTCACTGACCCCCAGTAACACAGACACACACTTACACCAAGTAACAAAGACATACACTGACACCAAGTAACAAAGACATACACTGATACCCAGTAACACAGACGCACACTTACACCAAGTAACAAAGACATACACTGACACCAAGTAACAAAGACATACACTGATACCCAGTAGCACAGGCGCACACTTACACCAAGTATTTTGACAAACACTTACACCCAGTAACAAAGACATACACTGACACCAAGTCTCAAAGACACACACAGATACCCAGTAACAAAGACATACACTGACACCAAGTCTCAAAGACATACATTGATACCCAGGAAAAAAGACAGACACTGATACCCAGTAACACAGACGCACTCTTACACCAAGTAACAAAGACATACACTTACACCAAGTAACAAAGACACAGACTTACACCAAGTAACACAGACATACACTGACACCAATGAACAAAGAAATCCACTGACACCAAGTAACAAAGGCATACACTGACACGCAGGAACACAGACACACACTGACACCAAGTAACAAAGACACACACTTACACCAAGTAACAAAGACATACACTTACACCAAGTATTTTGACATACACTGCCACCAAGTAACAAAGACACACACTGATACACAGTAACACAGACACACACTTACACCAAGTAACAAAGACATACACTGACACCAAGTCATAAAGACACACACTTACACCAAGTAACAGACATACGCTGACACCAAGTCACAAAGACACACACTGACACCCAGCAACAAACACATACACTGACACCAAGTCACAAAGACATACACTGATACCCAGTAATAAAGACACACACTGATACCCAGTAACACAGACGCACACTTACACCAAGTAACAAAGACATACACTTACACCAAGTAACAAAGACACATACTTACACCAAGTAACAAAGACAGACCCTGACACCAAGTAACAAAGACATACACTTACACCAAGTATTTTGACAAACACTTGCACCAATTAACACAGACATACACTGACACCCAGTAACTAAGACATACAATGACACCAAGTCACAAACACATACACTGACACCAAGTAACAAAGACATATACTTACATCCAGTAACAAAGACATACATTGATACCCAGTAACACAGACACACACTGACACCCGGTTGGAAACACACAATGACCCCCAGTAACACAGACACACACTGACCCCCGGTAACACAGACACATACTGACACCAAGTCACAAAGACATACACTGATACCCAGTAAAAAAGACATACACTGATACCCAGTAACACAGACGCACACTTACGCCAATTAACAAAGACATACACTTACACCAAGTAACACAGACATACACTGACACCAATTAACAAAGACGTACACTTACACCAAGTAACAAAGACAGACAATTACATCAAGTAACAAAGACATACACTTACACCAAGTATTTTGACAAACACTTGCACCAAGTAACAAAGACATACACTGACACCCAGTAACTAAGACATACAATGACACCAAGTCACAAACACATACACTGACACCAAGTAACAAAGACATAAACTTACACCCAGTAACAAAGACATACATTGATACCCAGCAACACAGACACACACTGACACCCAGTTAGAAACACACAATGACCCCTAGTAACACAGACACACACTGTCCCCCAGTAACACAGACACACACTTACACCAAGTAACAAAGACATACACTGACACCAAGTAACAAAGAAATACACTGATACCCAGTAACACAGACGCACAGTTGCACAAAGTAACAAAGACATACAATGACACCAAGTAACAAAGACATACACCGATACCCAGTAACAGAGACGCACACTAACACCAAGTAACAAAGACATACACTTACACCAAGTAACACTGACATACACCTACACCAAGTATTTTGACATACACTTACACCAAGTAACAAAGACATACACTGACACCCTGTAACAAAGAAATCCACTGACACCAAGTAACAAAGACATACACTGATACCCAGTAACACAGACGCACACTTACACCAAGTAACAAAGACATACACTGACACCAAGTAACAAAGACATACACTGATACCCAGTAGCACAGGCGCACACTTACACCAAGTATTTTGACAAACACTTACACCCAGTAACAAAGACATACACTGACACCAAGTCTCAAAGACACACACAGATACCCAGTAACAAAGACATACACTGACACCAAGTCTCAAAGACATACATTGATACCCAGGAAAAAAGACAGACACTGATACCCAGTAACACAGACGCACTCTTACACCAAGTAACAAAGACATACACTTACACCAAGTAACAAAGACACAGACTTACACCAAGTAACACAGACATACACTGACACCAATGAACAATGAAATCCACTGACACCAAGTAACAAAGGCATACACTGACACGCAGGAACACAGACACACACTGACACCAAGTAACAAAGACACACACTTACACCAAGTAACAAAGACATACACTTACACCAAGTATTTTGACATACACTGCCACCAAGTAACAAAGACACACACTGATACACAGTAACACAGACACACACTTACACCAAGTAACAAAGACATACACTGACACCAAGTCATAAAGACACACACTTACACCAAGTAACAGACATACGCTGACACCAAGTCACAAAGACACACACTGACACCCAGCAACAAACACATACACTGACACCAAGTCACAAAGACATACACTGATACCCAGTAATAAAGACACACACTGATACCCAGTAACACAGACGCACACTTACACCAAGTAACAAAGACATACACTTACACCAAGTAACAAAGACACATACTTACACCAAGTAACAAAGACAGACCCTGACACCAAGTAACAAAGACATACACTTACACCAAGTATTTTGACATACACTGCCACCAAGTAACAAAGACATACACAGACACCAAATCACAAAGACACAAACTGACACCCAGTAATAAAGACATACACTGACACCAAGTAACAAAGACATACAGTGAGACCCAGTAACTGAGACACACACTTGCACCAAGTAACAAAGACATACGCTGACACCAAGTCACAAAAACACACACTGACACCCAGTAACAAAGACATACACTGACACCAAGTCACAATGACATACACTGATACCCAGTAAAAAATACATACACTGATACCCAGTAACACAGACGCACACTTACACCAAGTAACAAAGACATACAATTACACCAAGTAACTAAGACACAGACTTCCACCAAGTAACACAGACATACACTGACACCAAGTAACAAAGACATACACTGACACCAAGTAACAAAGACATACACTTACACCCAGTTACAAATACATACATTGATACCCAGTAACACAGACACACACTGACACCCAGTTAGACAGACACACACTGACCCCCAGTAACACAGGCACACACTGACACCCAGTAACACAGACACACACTGACACCAAGTAACAAAGACATGCACTTACACCAAGTAACAAAGACACACACTTACACCAAATAACACAGACATGCACTGACAACAAGTAACAAAGACAGACAATTACAACAAGTAACAAAGACATACAATTACACCAAGAATTTTGACATAAACTCCACCAAGTAACAAAGACATACACTGATACCCAGTAACACAGACGCACACTTACACCAAGTAACATAGACATACAATGACACCCAGTAACAAAGTCAGTCACTGGTACCCAGTAACACAGACACAAACTTACAACAAGTAACAAAGACATACACTGACACCCATTAACAAAGACATACTCTGGCACCCAGTAACACAGACACACACCGACACCAAGTAACAAAGACACACACTTCCACCAAGTAACACAGACACACACTGACACCCAGTAACACAAACAAACACACTGACACCAATTAACACAGACATAAACTGACACCAAGTAACAAAGACATCCACTGACACCCAGTAACACAGACACACACAGACACCAAGTCACAAAGACATACACTTACACCAAGTAACACAGACACACACTGACACCCAGTAACACAGACACACACTTACACCAAGTAACACAGACATGCACTGACACCAAGCAACAAAGACATACACTGATATCCAGTAACACAGACACACACTTACACCAAGTAAAAAACACAGAAAATGATACCCAGGAACACAGAAACACCCTTACACCAAGTAACAAAGTCATACACTGACACACAGTATCAAGGACATACTCTGACACCGAGTAACACAGACACACACGGACACCAAGTAACAAAGACATACACTTACACCAAGTAACACAGGCACACACTTACACCAAGTAACACAGACACACACTTACACCAAGTAACACAGACATACACTGACACCAAGCAACAAAGTCATACACAGATACCCAGTAACACAGGCACACACTGGGCGGGCACATTGGCGCAATGGTTAGCACCGCAGCCTCACAGCTCAAGGGACACGGGTTCGATTATGGGTAATGCCTGTGCGGAGTTTGCAAGTTCTCCCTGTGTCTGCGTGGGTTTACTCCCGGTGCTCCGGTTTCCTCCCACATGCCAAAGACTTGCAGGTTGATAGGTTAATTGGCCATCATAAATTGCCCCCAGTATAGGTAGGAGATAGGGAAATATATAGGGATATGTGGGGATGTGATAGGAATACGGGATTAGTGTAGGATTAGTATAAATGGGTTGTTGATGGTCGGCACAGTCTCGGTGGACTGAAGGGCCTGTTGATCTGCTGTTTCTCTAAACTAAACTAAATACTGACACCTAGTGTCACAGACACAATCTGACACCCAGTAACAAAGACAGACACTGATACCCAGTAACAAAGACTCACACTTCCACCAAATAACAAAGACATACACTGACACCCAGTAACAAAGACATATTCTGACACCCATTAACACAGACACACACCGACACCAAGTAACAAAGACACACACTTACACCAAGTAACACAGACACACACTGACACCCAGTAACACAAACAAATACACTGACACCAAGTAACACAGACATAAACTGACACCAAGTAACAAAGACATACACTGACACCCAGTAACACAGACACACACGGACACCAAGTAACAAAGACATACACTTACACCAAGTAACACAGACAGACACTGACACCCAGTAACACAGACACACACTTACACCAAGTAACACAGACAAACACTGACACCAAGCAACAAAGACATACACTGATACCCAGTAACACAGGCACACACTGGGCGGGTACATCGGCGCAATGGTTAGCACCGCAGCCTCTCAGCTCTAGGGACCCGGGTTCGATTATGGGTAATGCCTGTGCGGAGTTTGCAAGTTCTCCCTGTGTCTGCGTGGGTTTACTCCCGGTGCTCCGGTTTCCTCCCACATGCCAATGACTTGCAGGTTGATAGGTTAATTGGCCATCATAAATTGCCCTTAGTATAGGTTGGTGATAGGGAAATATATAGGGATAGGTGGGGATGTGATAGGAATACGGGATTAGTGTAGGATTAGTATAAATGGGTTGTTGATGGTCGGCACAGTCTCTGTGGACCGAAGGGCCTGTTGAGGTGCTGTTTCTCTGAACTAAACTAAATACTGACACCTAGTGTCACAGACACACACTGACACCCAGTAACACAACCAAACACACACTGACACCCAGTAACACAGAGAAACACTGATGCACAGCAGCAAAGACATGTACTAACAACAAGTAACACAGACATACACTGACACCAAGTCACAAAGACAGACAATTACACCAAGTAACAAAGACATACACTGACACCAAGTATTTTGACATACACTGACACTAAGTAACAAAGACATACACTGATACCAAGTAACAAAGACATACATTTACACCAAGTAACAAAGACACACACTTACACCAAGTAACACAGACCTACACTGACACCAAGTAACAAAGACATACAATTACACCAAGTAACAAAGACAGACACTTACACCAAGTATTTTGACATACACTTACACCAAGTAACAAAGACATGCACTGATACCCAGTAACACAGACACACACTTACACCAAGTAACACAGACATATACTGAAACCAAGTAACAAAGACATGCACCGATACCCAGTAACACAGGCACACGCTTGCAACAAGTAAAAAAGACAGACACTGATAACCAGTAACACAGACACACACTTACACCCAGTAACACAGGCACACACTGACACCAAGTCACAAAGACATACACTGACACCAAGTAACAAAGACATACACTTACACCAAGTAACAAAGACACACACTTACACCAAGTAACACAGACCTACACTGTCACCAAGTAACAAAGACATACAATTACACCAAGTAACAAAGACATACACTTACACCAAGTATTTTGACATACACTGACACCAAGTAACAAAGACATGCACTGATACCCAGTAACACAGACACACACTTACACCAAGTAACACAGACATATGCTGACACCAAGTAACAAAGACATGCACTGATACCCAGTAACACAGACACACGCTTGCACCAAGTAAAAAAGACAGACACTGATACCCAGTAACACAGACACACACTTGCACCAAGTAACAAAGACATACACTGACACCCAGTAACAAAGACATAGATTGACACCCAGTAACACAGACACACACGGACACCCAGTAAAAAAGACATACACCGACACCAAGTCACAAAGACATACACTGATACCAAGTCACAAAGACATACACTGATGCCCAGTAACACAGACAGACACTGACACCAAGTTACAAAGACATACACTGACACCAAGTAACGAAGACAAACACTTACACCAAGTAACAAAGACACGCACTTACACCAAGTAACACAGACATACACTGACACCAAGTAACAAAGACAGACACTGATACCCAGTAACACAGACACACACTTACACCAAGTAACAAAGACATACACTGACACCCAGTAACAAAGACATATTCTGACACCCAGTAACACAGACACACACCGACACCAAGTAACAAAGACACACACTTACACCAAGTAACACAGACACACACTGACACCCAGTAACACAAACAAACACACTGACACCAAGTAACACAGACATAAACTGACACCAAGTAACAAAGACATACACTGACACCCAGTAACACAGACACACACGGACAAAAAGTAACAAAGACATACACTTACACCAAGTAACACAGACACACACTGACACCCAGCAACACAGACACACACTTACACCAAGTAACACAGACATACACTGACACCAAGCAACAAAGACATACACTGATACCCAGTAACACAGGCACACACTGGGCGGGCACATTGGCGCAATGGTTAGCACCGCAGCCTCACAGCTCCAGGGACCCGGGTTCGATTATGGGTAATGCCTGTGCGGAGTTTGCAAGTTCTCCCTGTGTCTGCGTGGGTTTACTCCCGGTGCTCCGGTTTCCCCCCACATGCCAAAGACTTGCAGGTTGATAGGTTAATTGGCCATCATAAATTGCCCCTAGTATAGGTAGGTGATAGGGAAATATATAGGGATAGGTGGGGATGTGATAGGATTACGGGATTAGTGTAGGATTAGTATAAATGGGTTGTTGATAGTCGGCACAGTCTCGGTGGACCGAAGGGCCTGTTTCGGTGCTATTTCTCTAAACTAAACTAAATACTGACACCTAGTGTCACAGACACACAGTGACACCCAGTAACACAAACAAACACACACTGACACCCAGTAACACAGAGAAACACTGATGCACAGTAACAAAGACACACACTGACACCCAGGAAAAAAGACATACACTGACACCAAGTCACAAAGACATACACTGATACCAAATATCAAAGACATACACTGATACGCAGGAACACAGACACACACTTACACCAAGTAACAAAGACATACACTGATAACCAATATTGCAGACACACACTTACACCCAGTAACACAGACACACACTGACACCAAGTAACAAAGACATACACTGACACAGCTTTGACCATCTACGGCAAAAGTGCGAAGAGAAATGCAGACTGGTTTCAATCTCATAATGAAGAGCTGGAACCTGTCATAGCCGCTAAGCGCATTGCACTTTTGAACTACAAGAAAGCCCCCAGCGATTTAACATCCGCAGCACTTAAAGCAGCCAGAAGTACTGCACAAAGAACAGCTAGGCGTTGCGCAAACGACTACTGGCAACACCTATGCAGCCATATTCAGCTGGCCTCAGACACTGGAAACATCAGAGGAATGTATGATGGCATGAAGAGAGCTCTTGGGCCAACCATCAAGAAGAGCACCCCCCTCAAATCTAAATCGGGGGACATAATCACTGACCAACGCAAACAGATGGACCGCTGGGTTGAGCACTACCTAGAACTGTACTCCAGGGAGAATGCTGTCACTGAGACTGCCCTCAATGCAGCCCAGCCTCTACCAGTCATGGATGAGCTGGACATACAGCCAACCAAATCGGAACTCAGTGATGCCATTGATTCCCTAGCAAGCGGAAAAGCCCCTGGGAAGGACAGCATTACCCCTGAAATAATCAAGAGTGCCAAGCCTGCTATACTCTCAGCACTACATGAACTGCTATGCCTGTGCTGGGACGAGGGAGCAGTACCCCAGGACATGCGTGATGCCAACATCATCACCCTCTATAAAAACAAAGGTGACCGCGGTGACTGCAACAACTACCGTGGAATCTCCCTGCTCAGCATAGTGGGGAAAGTCTTTGCTCGAGTCGCTCTGAACTCCAGAAGCTGGCCGAGCGCGTCTACCCTGAGGCACAGTGTGGCTTTCGTGCAGAGAGATCGACTATTGACATGCTGTTCTCCCTTCGTCAGATACAGGAGAAATGCCGTGAACAACAGATGCCCCTCTACATTGCTTTCATTGATCTCACCAAAGCCTTTGACCTCGTCAGCAGACGTGGTCTCTTCAGACTACTGGAAAAGATCGGATGTCCACCAAAGCTACTAAGTATCATCACCTCATTCCATGACAATATGAAAGGCACAATTCAACATGGTGGCTCCTCATCAGAGCCCTTTCCTATCCTGAGTGGTGTGAAACAGGGCTGTGTTCTCGCACCCACACTTTTTGGGATTTTCTTCTCCCTGCTGCTTTCACATGCGTTCAAATCCTCTGAAGAAGGAATTTTCCTCCACACAAGATCAGGGGGCAGGTTGTTCAACCTTGCCCGTCTAAGAGCGAAGTCCAAAGTACGGAAAGTCCTCATCAGAGAACTCCTCTTTGCTGACGATGCTGCTTTAACATCTCACACTGAAGAATGCCTGCAGAGTCTCATCGACAGGTTTGCATCTGCCTGCAATGAATTTGGCCTAACCATCAGCCTCAAGAAAACGAACATCATGGGGCAGGATGTCAGAAATGCTCCATCCATCAATATTGGCGACCACGCTCTGGAAGTGGTTCAAGAGTTCACCTACCTAGGCTCAACTATCACCAGTAACCTGTCTCTAGATGCAGAAATCAACAAGCGCATGGGTAAGGCTTCCACTGCTATGTTCAGACTGGCCAAGAGAGTGTGGGAAAATGGCGCACTGACACGGAACACAAAAGTCCGAGTGTATCAGGCCTGTGTCCTCAGTACCTTGCTCTACGGCAGCGAGGCCTGGACAACGTATGCCAGCCAAGAGCGACGTCTCAATTCATTCCATCTTCGCTGCCTTCGGAGAATACTTGGCATCAGGTGGCAGGACTATATCTCCAACACAGAAGTCCTTGAAGCGGCCAACATCCCCAGCTTATACACACTACTGAGTCAGCGGCGCTTGAGATGGCTTGGCCATGTGAGCCGCATGGAAGATGGCAGGATCCCCAAAGACACATTGTACAGCGAGCTCGCCACTGGTATCAGACCCACCGGCCGTCCATGTCTCCGTTATAAAGACGTCTGCAAACGCGACATGAAATCGTGTGACATTGATCACAAGTCGTGGGAGTCAGTTGCCAGCATTCGCCAGAGCTGGCGGGCAGCCAGAAAGACGGGGCTAAATTGTGGCGAGTCGAAGAGACTTAGTAGTTGGCAGGAAAAAAGACAGAGGCGCAAGGGGAGAGCCAACTGTGCAACAGCCCCAACAAACAAATTTCTCTGCAGCACCTGTGGAAGAGCCTGTCACTCCAGAATTGGCCTTTATAGCCACTCCAGGCGCTGCTTCACAAACCACTGACCACCTCCAGGCGCGTATCCATTGTCTCTCGAGATAAGGAGGCCGAAAAGAAGAACAATGACACCAAGTCACAAAGACATACACTGACACCAAGTAACAAAGACATACACTTACACCAAGTAACAAAGACACACACTTACACCAAGTAACACAGACCTGCACTGACACCAAGTAACAAAGACATACAATTACAACAAGTAACAAAGTCATACACTTACACCAAGTATTTTGACATACACTGACACCAAGTAACAAAGACATGCACTGATACCCAGTAACACAGACACACACTTACACCAAGTAACACAGACATATACTGACACCAAGTAACAAAGACATGCACTGATACCCAGTAACACAGACACACACTTACACCAAGTAACACAGACATATACTGACACCAAGTAACAAATACATGCACTGATACCCAGCAACACAGACACACACGGACACCCAGTGAAAAAGACATACACCGACACCAAGTCACAAAGACATACACTGATACCCAGTAACACAGACACACACTGACACCAAGTAACAAAGACATACACTGACACCAAGTAACGAAGACAAACACTTGCACCAAGTAACAAAGGCACGCACTTACACCAAGTAACACAGACATACACAGACACCAAGTAACAAAGACAGACACTGATACCCAGTAACACAGACACACACTTACACCAAGTAACAAAGACATACGCTGACACCCAGTAACAAAGACATATTCTGACACCCAGTAACACAGACACACACCGACACCAAGTAACAAAGACACACACTTACACCAAGTAACACAGACACACACTGACACCCAGGAACACAAACAAACACACTGACACCAAGTAACACAGACATAAACTGACACCAAGTAACAAAGACATACACTGACACCCAGTAACACAGACACACACGGACACCAAGTAACAAAGACATACACTTACACCAAGTAACAGACACACACTGACACCCAGCAACACAGACACACACTTACACCAAGTAACACAGACATACACTGACACCAAGCAACAAAGACATACACTGATACACAGTAACACAGGCACACACTGGGCGGGCACATTGGCGCAATGGTTAGCACCGCAGCTTCACAGCTCCAGGGCCCCGGGTTCGATTATGGGTAATGCCTGTGCGGAGTTTGCAAGTTCTCCCTGTGTCTGCGTGGGTTTACTCCCGGTACTCCGGTTTCCTCCCACATGCCAAAGACTTGCAGGGTGATAGGTTAATTGGCCATCATAAATTGCCTCTAGTATAGGTAGGTGATAGGGAAATATATAGGGATAGGTGGGGATGTGATAGGATTACGGGATTAGTGTAGGATTAGTATAAATGGGTTGTTGATGGTCGGCACAGTCTCGGTGGACCGAAGGGCCTGTTTTGGTGCTATTTCTCTAAACTAAACTAAATACTGACACCTAGTGTCACAGACACACAGTGACACCCAGTAACACAAACAAACACACACTGACACCCAGTAACACAGAGAAACACTGATGCACAGTAACAAAGACACACACTGACACCCAGTAAAAAAGACATACACTGACACCAAGTCACAAAGACATACACTGATACCAAATATCAAAGACATACACTGATACGCAGGAACACAGACACACACATACACCAAGTAACACAGACATACTCTGACAACAAGTAACAAAGACAGGCACTGATACCCAGTACCACAGACACACACTGACACCAAGTAACAAAGACATACACTGACAAAAGTAACAAAGACATACACTTACACCAAGTAACAAAGACACGCACTTACTCCAAGTAACACAGACATACACTGACACCAAGTAACAAAGACAGACAATTACACCAAGTAACAAAGACATACATTTAAACCAAATATTTTGACATACACTGATACCCAGTAACACAGACACACACTTACACCAAGTAACACAGACATACACTGACACCAAGTAACAAAGTCATGCACTGATACCCAGTAACACAGACACACACTTACACCAAGGAAAAAAGACAGACACTGATACCCAGTACCACAGACACAAACTTACAACAAGTAGCAAAGACATACACTGACACCAATTAACACAGACATACACTGACACCAAGTAACAAAGACAAACACTGATACCAAGTAACAAAGACATACACTTACACCAAGTAACAAAGACACACACTTACACCAATTATCACAGACACACACTTACACCAAGTAAAAAAGACAGACACTGATACCCAGTAACACAGACACACACTTACACCAAGTAACAAAGACATACACTGACACCCAGTAACACAGACACACACGGACACCAAGTAACAAAGACACACACTTACATCAAGTAACACAGACACACACTGACACCCAGTAACACAAACAAACACACTGACACCAAGTAACACAGACATATACTGACACCAAGTAACAAAGACATACACTGATACCAAGTAACAAAAACATACACTGATACCCATTAACACAGACACACACTTCCACCAAATAACAAAGACATACACTGACACCCAGTAACAAAGACATATTCTGACACCCATTAACACAGACACACACCGACACCAAGTAACAAAGACACACACTTACACCAAGTAACACAGACACACACTGATACCCAGTAACACAAACAAATACACTGACACCAAGTAACACAGACATAAACTGACACCAAGTAACAAAGACATACACTGACACCCAGTAACACAGACACACACGGACACCAAGTAACAAAGACATACACTTACACCAAGTAACACAGACAGACACTGACACCCAGTAACACAGACACACACTTACACCAAGTAACACAGACAAACACTGACACCAAGCAACACAGACATACACTGATACCCAGTAACACAGACACACACTTACACCAATAACACAGACATATACTGACACCAAGTAACAAAGCAATGCACTGATACCCAGTAACACAGACACACACTTACACCAAGTAACACAGACATATACTGACACCAAGTAACAAAGACATGCACTGATACCCAGTAACACAGACACACGCTTGCACCAAGTAAAAAAGACAGACACTGATACCCAGTAACACAGACACACACTTGCACCAAGTAACAAAGACATACACTGACACCCAGTAACAAAGACATACATTGACACCCAGTAACACAGACACACACGGACACCCAGTAAAAAAGACATACACCGACACCAAGTCACAAAGACATACACTGATACCAAGTCACAAAGACATACACTGATGCCCAGTAACACAGACACACACTGACACCAAGTAACAAAGACATACACTGACACCAAGTAACGAAGACAAACACTTACACCAAGTAACAAAGACACGCACTTACACCAAGTAACACAGACATACACAGACACCAAGTAACAAAGACAGGCACTGATACCCAGTAACACAGACACACACTTACACCAAGTAACAAAGACATACACTGACACCCAGTAACAAAGACATATTCTGACACCCAGTAACACAGACACACACCGACACCAAGTAACAAAGACACACACTTACACCAAGTAACACAGACACACACTGAAACCCAGTAACACAAACAAACACACTGATACCAAGTAACACAGACATAAACTGACACCAAGTAACAAAGACATACACTGACACCCAGTAACACAGACACACACGGACACCAAGCAACAAAGACATACACTTACACCCAGCAACACAGACACACACTTACACCAAGTAACACAGACATACACTGACACCAAGCAACAAAGACATACACTGATACACAGTAACACAGGCACACACTGGGCGGGCACATTGGCGCAATGGTTAGCACCGCAGCCTCACAGCTCCAGGGACGCGGGTTCGATTATGGGTAATGCCTGTGCGGAGTTTGCAAGTTCTCCCTGTGTCTGCGTGGGTTTACTCCCGGTACTCCGGTTTCCTCCCACATGCCAAAGACTTGCAGGTTGATAGGTTAATTGGCCATCATAAATTGCCCCTAGTATAGGTAGGTGATAGGGAAATATATAGGGATAGGTGGGGATGTGATAGGAATACGGGATTAGTGTAGGATTAGTATAAATGGGTTGTTGATGGTCGGCACAGTCTCGGTGGACCGAAGGGCCTGTTTTGGTGCTGTTTCTCTAAACTAAACTAAATACTGACACCTAGTGTCACAGACACACAGTGACACCCAGTAACGCAAACAAACACACACTGACACCCAGTAACACAGAGAAACACTGATGCACAGTAACAAATACACACACTGACACCCAGTAAAAAAGACATACACTGACACCAAGTCACAAAGACATACACTGATACCAAGTATCAAAGACATGCACTGATACCCAGTAACACAGACACACACTTACACCAAGTAACACAGACATACACTGACAACAAGTAACAAAGACATGCACTGATACCCAGTAACACAGACACTCACTTGCACCAAGTAACAAAGACATACACTGACAACCAGTAACAAAGACATACATTGACACCCAGTAACACAGACACACACGGACACCCAGTAAAAAAGACATACACTGACACCAAGTCACAAAGACATACAGTGATACCAAGTCACAAAGACATACACTGATGCCCAGTAACACAAACAAACACACTGACACCAAGTAACACAGACATATACTGACACCAAGTAACAAAGACATACACTGATACCAAGTAACAAAGACATACACTGACACCAAGTAACAAAGACACACATTTACACCAAGTAACACAGACATACACTGACACCAAGTAACAAAGACAGATAATTACACCAAGTAACACAGACATACATTTAAACCAAATATTTTGACATACACTGATACCCAGTAACACAGACACACACTGACACCAAGTAACAAAGTCATGCACTGATACCCAGTAACACAGACACCCACTTACACCAAGGAAAAAAGACAGACACTGATACCCAGTACCACAGACACAAACTTACAGCAAGTAGCAAAGACATACACTGACACCAAGTAACACAGACATACACTGACACCAAGTAACAAAGACAAACACTGACACCAAGTAACAAAGACATGCACTTACACCAAGTAACAAAGACACACACTTACACCAAGTATCACAGACACACACTTACACCAAGTAAAAAAGACAGACACTGATACCCAGTAACACAGACACACACTTACACCAAGTAACAAAGACATACACTGACACCCAGTAACACAGCCACACACGGACACCAAGTAACAAAGACACACACTTACATCAAGTAACACAGACACACACTGACACCCAGTAACACAAACAAACACACTGACACCAAGTAACACAGACATATACTGACACCAAGTAACAAAGACATACACTGATACCAAGTAACAAAGACATACACTGACACCAAGTAACAAAGACACACATTTACACCAAGTAACACAGACATACACTGACACCAAGTAACAAAGACAGATAATTACACCAAGTAACACAGACATACACTTACACCAAGTATTTTGACATCCACTGACACCAAGTAACAAAGACATACACTGATACCCAGTAACACAGGCACAAACTGGGGTGTGTGCACATTTGCGCAGTGGTTAGGACCGCAGCCTCACAGCTCCAGGGAACCGGGTCCGATTCTGGGTACTGCCTGTGCGGAGTTTGCAAGTTCTCCCTGTGTCTGCGTGGGTTTCCCCCGGTGCTCCGGTTTCCTCCCACATGCCAAAGACTTGCAGGTTGATATGTTAATTGGCCATCATAAATTGCCCCGAGTATAGGTAGGTGGTAGGGAAATATATAGGGATAGGTGGGGATGTGATAGGAATACGGGATTAGTGTAGGATTAGTGTAAATGGGTGGTTGATGGTCGGCACAGACTCGGGGGGCCGAAGGGCCTGTTTAAGTGCTGTATCTCTAAACTAAACTAAATACTGACACCTCGTGTCACAGACACACACTGACACACAGTAAAAAAGACATACACTGACACCAAGTCACAAAGACATACACTTACACCAAGTAACAAAGACACACAATTACACCAAGTAACAAAGACATACACTGACACCAAGTAACAAAGACAGACAATTGCACCAAGTAACAAAGACATACACTTACACCAAGTATTTTGACATACACTGACACCAATTAACAAAGACATACACTGATACCCAGTAACACAGACACACACTTACACCAAGTAACACAGACATACAATGACACCAAGTAACAAAGACATGCACTGATACCCAGTAACGCAGACACACACTTACACCCAGTAACACAGACACACACTGACACCAAGTCACAAAGACATACACTGACACCAAGTAACAAAGACATACACTTACACCAAGTAACAAAGACACACACTTACACCAAGTAATACAGACATACACTGACACCATGTAACAAAGACATACAATTACACCAAGTAACAAAGACATACACTTACACCAAGTATTTTGACATACACTGACACCAATTAACAAAGACATACACTGATACCCAGTAACACAGACACACACTTACACCAAGTAACACAGACATACAATGACACCAAGTAACGAAGACATGCACTGATACCCAATAACAGAGTCACACACTTACACCAAGTAACACAGACATTCTTTTGGGCCTCCTTATCTCGAGAGACAATGGATACGCGCCTGGAGGTGGTCAGTGGTTTGTGAAGCAGCGCCTGGAGTGGCTATAAAGGCCAATTCTGGAGTGACAGGCTCTTCCACAGGTGCTGCAGAGAAATTTGTTTGTTGGGGCTGTTGCACAGTTGGCTCTCCCCTTGCGCCTCTGTCTTTTTTACTGCCAACTACTAAGTCTCTTCGACTCGCCACAATTTAGCCCTGTCTTTATGGCTGCCCGCCAGCTCTGGCGAATGCTGGCAACTGACTCCCACGACTTGTGATCAATGTCACACGATTTCATGTCGCGTTTGCAGACGTCTTTATAACGGAGACATGGACGGCCGGTGGGTCTGATACCAGTGGCGAGCTCGCTGTACAATGTGTCTTTGGGGATCCTGCCATCTTCCATGCGGCTCACATGGCCAAGCCATCTCCAGCGCCGCTGACTCAGTAGTGTGTATAAGCTGGGGGTGTTGGCCGCTTCAAGGACTTCTGTGTTGGAGATATAGTCCTGCCACCTGATGCCAAGTATTCTCCGAAGGCAGCGAAGATGGAATGAATTGAGACGTCGCTCTTGGCTGGCATACGTTGTCCAGGCCTCGCTGCCGTAGAGCAAGGTACTGAGGACACAGGCCTGGTACACTCGGACTTTTGTGTTCCGTGTCAGTGCGCCATTTTCCCACACTCTCTTGGCCAGTCTGGACATAGCAGTGGAAGCCTTACCCATGCGCTTGTTGATTTCTGCATCTAGAGACAGGTTACTGGTGATAGTTGAGCCTAGGTAGGTGAACTCTTGAACCACTTCCAGAGCGTGGTCGCCAATATTGATGGATGGAGCATTTCTGACATCCTGCCCCATGATGTTCGTTTTCTTGAGGCTGATGGTTAGGCCAAATTCATTGCAGGCAGACGCAAACCTGTCGATGAGACTCTGCAGGCATTCTTCAGTGTGAGATGTTAAAGCAGCATCGTCAGCAAAGAGGAGTTCTCTGATGAGGACTTTCCGTACTTTGGACTTCGCTCTTAGACGGGCAAGGTTGACAAACCTGCCCCCTGATCTTGTGTGGAGGAAAATTCCTTCTTCAGAGGATTTGAACGCATGTGAAAGCAGCAGGGAGAAGAAAATCCCAAAAAGAGTGGGTGCGAGAACACAGCCCTGTTTCACACCACTCAGGATAGGAAAGGGCTCTGATGAGGAGCCACCATGTTGAATTGTGCCTTTCATATTGTCATGGAATGAGGTGATGATACTTAGTAGCTTTGGTGGACATCCGATCTTTTCTAGTAGTCTGAAGAGACCACTTCTGCTGACGAGGTCAAAGGCTTTGGTGAGATCAATGAAAGCAATGTAGAGGGGCATCTGTTGTTCACGGCATTTCTCCTGTATCTGACGAAGGGAGAACACAGACAACACAGACATACACTGACAACAAGTAACAAAGACATGCACTGATACCCAGTAACACAGACACACACTTACACCAAGTAAAAAAGACAGACACTGATACCCAGTAACACAGACACTCACTTGCACCAAGTAACAAAGACATACACTGACAACCAGTAACAAAGACATACATTGACACCCAGTCACACAGACACACACGGACACCCAGTAAAAAAGACATACACTGACACCAAGTCACAAAGACATCCACTGATACCAAGTCACAAAGACATACACTGATGCCCAGTAACACAGACACACACTGACACCAAGTAACAAAGACATACACTGACACAAGTAACAAAGACATACACTTACACTAAGTAACAAAGACACGCACTTACACCAAGTAACACAGACATGCACTGACACCAAGTATCAAAGACAGACAATTACACCAAGTAACAAAGACATACATTTAAACCAAATATTTTGACATACACTGATACCCAGTAACACAGACACACACTTACACCAAGTAACACAGACATACACTGACACCAAGTAACAAAGTCATGCACTGATACCCAGTAACACAGACACACACTTACACCAAGGAAAAAAGACAGACACTGATACCCAGTACCACAGACACACACTTACAGCAAGTAGCAAAGACATACACTGACACCAAGTAACACAGACATACACTGACACCAAGTAACAAAGACAAACACTGATACCAAGTAACAAAGACATACACTTACACCAAGTAACAAAGACACACACTTACACCAAGTATCACAGACAGACACTTACACCAAGTAAAAAAGACAGACACTGATACCCAGTAACACAGACACACACTTACACCAAGTAACAAAGACATACACTGACACCCAGTAACACAGACACACACGGACACCAAGTAACAAAGACACACACTTTCATCAAGTAATACAGACACACACTGACACCCAGTAACACAAACAAACACACTGACACCATGTAGCACAGACATACACTGACACCAAGTAACAAAGACATACACTGATACCAAGAAACAAAGACATACACTGACACCAAGTAACAAAGACACACATTTACACCAAGTAACACAGACATACACTGACACCAAGTAACAAAGACGGACAATTACACCAAGTAACAAAGACATACACTTACACCAAGTATTTTGACATCCACTAACAACAAGTAACAAAGACATACACTGATACCTAGTAACACAGGCACAAACTGGGGTGTGGGCACATTGGCGCAGTGGTTAGCACCGCAGCCTCACAGCTCCAGGGAACCGGGTCCGATTCTGGGTACTGCCTGTGCGGAGTTTGCAAGTTCTCCCTGTGTCTGCGTGGGTTTCCTCCCGGTGCTCCGGTTTCCTCCCACATGCCAAAGACTTGCAGGTTGATATGTTAATTGGCAATCATAAATTGCCCCTAGTATAGGTAGGTGGTAGGGAAATATATAGGGATAGGTGGGGATGTGATAGGAATACGGGATTAGTGTAGGATTAGTGTAAATGGGTGGTTGATGGTCGGCACAGACTCGGGGGTCCGAAGGGCCTGTTTAAGTGCTGTATCTCTAAACTAAACTAAATACTGACACCTCGTGTCACAGACACACACTGACACACAGTATAAAAGACATACACTGACACCAAGTCACAAAGACATACACTTACACCAAGTAACAAAGACACACAATTACACCAGGTAACACAGACATACACTGACACCAAGTAACAAAGACAGACAATTACACCAAGTAACAAAGACATACACTTACACCAAGTATTTTGACATACACTGACACCAATTAACAAAGACATACACTGATACCCAGTAACGCAGACACACACTTACACCAAGTAACACAGACATAAAATGACACCAAGTAACAAAGACATGCACTGACACCCAGTAACACAGACACACACTTACACCAAGTAACAAAGACCTACTCTGACACCCAGTAACACAGACACATACGGACACCAAGTAACAAAGACACACTCTTCCACCAAGTAACACAGACACACACTGACACCCAGTAACACTGGCACACACTGGGGTTGGGGGGGGCACATTGGCGCAGTGGTTAGCACAGCAGCCTCACAGCTCAAGGGACCCGGGTTCGATTCTCGGTACTGCCTGTGCGGAGTTTGCAAGTTCTCCCTGTGTCTGCGTGGGTTTGCTCCAGGGGCTCCGGTTTCCTCCCACATGCCAAAGACTTGCAGGTTGATAGGTTAATTGGCCATCATAAATAGCCCCAAGTATAGGTAGGTGGTAGGGAAATATATAGGGATAGGTGGGGATGTGATAGGAATACGGAATTAGTGTAGGATTAGTGTAAATTGGTGGTTGATGGTCGGCACAGACTCGGGGGGCCGAAGGGCCTGATTAAGTGCTGTATCTCTCAACTGAACTAAATATGACACCTCGTGTCACAGACACACACTGACACCCAGTACCACAAACAAACACACACTGACACCCAGTAACACAGAGAAACACTGATACAGAGTAACAAAGACATACACTGACACCAAGTAACGCAGACACACACTGACACCCAGTAAAAAAGACAGACACTGACACCAAGTCACAAAGACATACACTGATACCAAGTCACAAAGACGTACACTGATGCCCAGTAACAAAGACACACACTTTCACCAACTAACACAGACATACACTGACACCAAGTAACAAAGACAGACAATTACACTCAGTAACAAAGACAGACACTGACACCAAGTATTTTGACATACACTGACACCAAGGAACAAAGACATACACTGATACCCAGTAACGCAGACACACACTTACCCCCATTAACAGAGACACACACTGACACCAAGTAACAAAGACATACACTGACACCAAGTAACAAAGAAATACACTTACACCAAATAACAAAGACACACACTTACACCAACTAACACAGACATACACTGACACCAAGTAACAAAGACAGACAATTACACTCAGTAACAAAGACAGACACTGACACCAAGTATTTTGACATACACTGACACCAAGGAACAAAGACATACACTGATACCCAGTAACGCAGACACACACTTACCCCCATTAACAGAGACACACACTGACACCAAGTAACAAAGACATACACTGACACCAAGTAACAAAGAAATACACTTACACCAAATAACAAAGACACACACTTACACCAAGTAACACAGACATACACTGACACCAAGTAACAAAGACAGGCAATTACACCAAGTAACAAAGACATACACTTACACCAAGTATTTTGACATACACTGACACCAAGTAACAAAGACATAAACTGATACCCAGTAACACTGCACACACTGCGAGGCGGGGTGTGGGGAGTGGGCACATTGGCGCATTGGTGAGCACCGCAGCCTCACAGCTCCAGGGCCCCGGGTTCGATTCTAGGTACTGCCTGTGCGAAATTTGCAAGTTCTCCCTGTGTCTGCGTGGGTTTCCTCCCGGTGCTCCGGTTTCCTCCCACATGCCAAAGACTTGCAGGTTGATTGGTTAATAGGCCATCATAAATTGCCCCTAGTATAGGTAGGTGGTAGCGAAATATATAGGGATAGGTGGGGATGTGATAGGAATACGGGATTAGTGTAGGATTAGTATAAATGGGTTGTTGATGGTCGGCACAGACTCGGTGGGCCGAAGGGCCTGTTTAAGTGCTGGATCTCGAAACTAAACTTTTTACTGACACCTAGTGTCACAGACACACACTGACACCCAGTAACAAAGACTTACACTGACACCAAGTAGCACAGCCACACACTGACACCCAGTAAAAAAGACATACACTGACACCAAGTCACAAAGACATACACTGATGCCCAGTATGAAAGACACACACTTACACCAAGTAACACAGACATACACTGACACCAAGTAACAAAGACAGGCAATTACACCAAGTAACAAAGACATACATTTACACCAAATATTTTGACATACACTGACACCAAGTAACAAAGACATAAACTGATACCCAGTAACACAGACACACACTTACACCAAGTAACACAGACATTCACTGACACCAAGTAACAAAGACATGCACTGATACCCAGTAACACAGACACACACTTACACCAAGTAAAAAAGACAGACACTGATACCCAGTAACACAGACACACACTTACCCCAAGTAACAAAGACATACACTGACACCCAGTAACAAAGACATACACTGACACCCAGTAACACAGAGACACATGGACACCAAGTAACAAAGACACACACTTACACCAAGTAACACAGACATACACTGACACCAAGTAACAAAGACAGACAATTACACCAAGTAACAAAGACATACACTTACACCAAGTATTTTGATATACACTGACACCAAGTAACAAAGACATACACTGATACCCAGTAACGCAGACACACTCTTACACCCAGTAAAAAAGACATACACTGACACCAAGTCACAAAGACATGCACTGATACCAAGTCACGAAGTCATACACTGATGCCCAGTAACACAGACACATACTGACACCAAGTAACAAAGATATACACTGACACCAGGTAACAAAGACATACAATTACACCAAGTAACAAAGACACACACTTACACCAAGTAACTCAGACATTCACTGACACCAAGTAACAAAGACAGACAATTACACCATGTAACAAAGACATCCACTTACACCAAGTATTTTGACATACTCTGACACCAAGTAACAAAGACAGACTCTTATACCCATTAACACAGACACCCACTTACACCAAGTAACAAAGACATACACTGACACCCAGTAACAAAGACATGCACTGACACCCAGTAACAGACACACACGGACACCAAGTAACAAATACACACACTGACACCCAGTAACACAAACAAACACACTGACACCAAGTAACACAGACATACACTGACACCATGTGAAAAAGACATACACCGATACCCAGCAACACAGCACTCACTGCGCGGGGGGTGTGGGGGCACATTGGCGCATTGGTTAGCACCGCAGCCTCACAGCTGCAGGGACCCGGGTTCGATTCTGGGTACTGCCTGTGCGGAATTTGCAAGTTCTCCCTCTGTCTGCGTGGGTATCCTCCCGGTGCTCTTGTTTCCTCCCACATGCCAAAGACTTGCAGGTTGATAGGTTAATTGGCCATCATAAATTGCCCCTCGTATAGGTAGGTGGTAGGGAAATATATAGGGATAGGTTGGGATGTGATAGGAATACGGGATTAGTGTAGGATTAGTGTAAATTGGTGGTTGATGGTCGGCAAAGACTCGGGGGGCCGAAGGGCCTGATTAAGTGCTGTATCTCTCAACTGAACTAAATATGACACCTCGTGTCACAGACACACACTGACACCCAGTACCACAAACAAACACACACTGACACCCAGTAACACAGAGAAACACTGATACAGAGTAACAAAAACATACACTGACACCAAGTAACGCAGACACACACTGACACCCAGTAAAAAAGACATACACTGACACCAAGTCACAAAGACATACACTGATACCAAGTCACAAAGACGTACACTGATGCCCAGTAACAAAGACACACACTTACACCAACTAACACAGACATACACTGACACCAAGTAACAAAGACAGACAATTACACCAAGTAACAAAGACAGACACTGACACCAAGTATTTTGACATACACTGACACCAAGGAACAAAGACATACACTGATACCCAGTAACGCAGACACACACTTACCCCCAGTAACAGAGACACACACTGACACCAAGTAACAAAGACATACACTGACACCAAGTAACAAAGACATACACTTACACCAAATAACAAAGACACACACTTACACCAAGTAACACAGACATACACTGACACCAAGTAACAAAGACAGGCAATTACACCAAGTAACAAAGACATACACTTACACCAAGTATTTTGACATACACTGACACCAAGTTCTTTCTTTCTTCTTTTGGGCCTCCTTATCTCGAGAGACAATGGATACGCGCCTGGAGGTGGTTAGTGGTTTGTGAAGCAGCGCCTGGAGTGGCTATAAAGGCCAATTCTGGACTGACAAGCATTTCCACAGGTGCTGCAGAGAAATTTGTTTGTTGGGGCTGTTGCACAGTTGGCTCTCCCCTTGCGCCTCTGTCTTTTTTCCTGCCAACTACTAAGTCTCTTCGACTCGCCACAATTTAGCCCTGTCTTTATGGCTGCCCGCCAGCTCTGGCGAATGCTGGCAACTGACTCCCACGACTTGTGATCAATGTCACACGATTTCATGTCACGTTTGCAGACGTCTTTATAACGGAGACATGGACGGCCGGTGGGTCTGATACCAGTGGCGAGCTCGCTGTACAATGTGTCTTTGGGGATCCTGCCATCTTCCATGCGGCTCACATGGCCAAGCCATCTCAAGCGCTGCTGACTCAGTAGTGTGTATAAGCTGGGGGTGTTGGCCGCTTCAAGGAATTCTATGTTGGAGATATAGTCCTGCCACCTGATGCCAAGTATTCTCCGAAGGCAGCGAAGATGGAATGAATTGAGACGTCGCTCTTGGCTGGCATACGTTGTCCAGGCCTCGCTGCCGTAGAGCAAGGTACTGAGGACACAGGCCTGATACACTCGGACTTTTGTGTTCCGTGTCAGTGCGCCATTTTCCCACACTCTCTTGGCCAGTCTGAACATAGCAGTGGAAGCCTTACCCATGCGCTTGTTGATTTCTGCATCTAGAGACAGGTTACTGGTGATAGTTGAGCCTAGGTAGGTGAACTCTTGAACCACTTCCAGAGCGTGGTCGCCAATATTGATGGATGGAGCATTTCTGACATCCTGCCCCATGATGTTCGTTTTCTTGAGGCTGATGGTTAGGCCAAATTCATTGCAGGCAGACGCAAACCTGTCGATGAGACTCTGCAGGCATTCTTCAGTGTGAGATGTTAAAGCAGCATCGTCAGCAAAGAGGAGTTCTCTGATGAGGACTTTCCGTACTTTGGACTTCGCTCTTAGCCGGGCAAGGTTGAACAACCTGCCCCCTGATCTTGTGTGGAGGAAAATTCCTTCTTCAGAGGATTTGAACGCATGTGAAAGCAGCAGGGAGAAGAAAATCCCAAAAAGTGTGGGTGCAAGAACACAGCCCTGTTTCACACCACTCAGGATAGGAAAGGGCTCTGATGAGGAGCCACCATGTTGAATTGTGCCTTTCATATTGTCATGGAATGAGGTGATGATACTTAGTAGCTTTGGTGGACATCCGATCTTTTCTAGTAGTCTGAAGAGACCACGTCTGCTGACGAGGTCAAAGGCTTTGGTGAGATCAATGAAAGCAATGTAGAGGGGCATCTGTTGTTCACGGCATTTCTCCTGTATCTGACGAAGGGAGAACAGCATGTCAATAGTCGATCTTTCTGCACGAAAGCCACACTGTGCCTCAGGGTAGACGCGCTCGGCCAGCTTCTGGAGCCTGTTCAGAGCGACTCGAGCAAAGACTTTCCCCACTATGCTGAGCAGGGAGATTCCACGGTAGTTGTTGCAGTCACCGTGGTCACCTTTGTTTTTATAGAGGGTGATGATGTTGGCATCGCGCATGTCCTGGGGTACTGCTCCCTCGTCCCAGCACAGGCATAGCAGTTCATGTAGTGCTGAGAGTATAGCAGGCTTGGCACTCTTGATTATTTCAGGGGTAATGCTGTCCTTCCCAGGGGCTTTTCCGCTGGCTAGGGAATCAATGGCATCACTGAGTTCCGATTTGGTTGGCTGTATGTCCAGCTCATCCATGACTGGTAGAGGCTGGGCTGCATTGAGGGCAGTCTCAGTGACAGCATTCTCCCTGGAGTACAGTTCTAGGTAGTGCTCAACCCAGCGGTCCATCTGTTTGCGTTGGTCAGTGATTATGTCCCCCGATTTAGATTTGAGGGGGGTGATCTTCTTGATGGTTGGCCCAAGAGCTCTCTTCATGCCATCATACATTCCTCTGATGTTACCAGTGTCTGTGGCCAGCTGAATATGGCTGCATAGGTGTTGCCAGTAGTCGTTTGCGCAACGCCTAGCTGTTCTTTGTGCAGTACTTCTGGCTGCTTTAAGTGCTGCGGATGTTAAATCGCTGGGGGCTTTCTTGTAGTTCAAAAGTGCAATGCGCTTAGCGGCTATGACAGGTTCCAGCTCTTCATTATGAGATTGAAACCAGTCTGCATTTCTCTTCGCACTTTTGCCGTAGGTGGTCGAAGCTGACTCATGTCAGCTTTGACACCAAGTAACAAAGACATAAACTGATACCCAGTAACACTGCACACACTGCGGGGCGGGGTGTGGGGGGTGGGGGGGCACATTGGCGCATTGGTTAGCACCGCAGCCTCACAGCTCCAGGGACCCGGGTTCGATTCTGGGTACTGCCTGTGCGAAATTTGCAAGTTCTCCCTGTGTCTGCGTGGGTTTCCTTCCGGTGCTCCGGTTTCCTCCCACATGCCAAAGACTTGCAGGTTGATTGGTTAATTAGCCATCATAAATTGCCCCTAGTATAGGTAGGTGGTAGCGAAATATATAGGGATAGGTGGGGATGTGATAGGAATACGGGATTAGTGTAGGATTAGTATAAATGGGTTGTTGATGGTCGGCACAGACTCGGTGGGCCGAAGGGCCTGTTTAAGTGCTGGATCTCGAAATTAAACTTTTTACTGACACCTAGTGTCACAGACACACACTGACACCCAGTACCACAAGCAAACACACACTGACACCCAGTAACAAAGACTTACACTGACACCAAGTAACACAGCCACACACTGACACCCAGTAAAAAAGACATACACTGACACCAAGTCACAAAGACATACACTGATACCAAGTCACAAAGACATACGCTGATGCCCAGTAAGAAAGACACACACTTACACCAAGTAACACAGACATACACTGACACCAAGTAACAAAGACAGACAATTACACCAAGTAACAAAGACATACATTTACACCAAATATTTTGACATACACTGACACCAAGTAACAAAGACATAAACTGATACCCAGTAACACAGACACACACTTACTTTTTTAGAATTAGAATTAGAATATTACAGCGCAGTACAGGCCCTTCGGCCCTCGATGTTGCGCCGATCATCTGACCTGCACTATTCCATTTACATCCATATGTCTATCCAATGACCACTTAAATGCCCTTAAAGTTGGCGAGTCTACTACTGTTGCAGGCAGGGCGTTCCACGCCCCTACTACTCTCTGCGTAAAGAAACTACCTCTGACATCTGTCCTATATCTTTCACCCCTCAACTTAAAGCTATGTCCCCTCGTGTTTGCCATCCTCATCCGAGGAAAAAGACTTTCACTATCCACCCTATCTAACCCTCTGATTATCTTGTATGTCTCTATTAAGTCACCTCTCCTCCTCCTTCTCTCTAACGAAAACAACCCCAAGTCCCCCAGCCTTTCCTCGTAAGACCTTCCTTCCATACCAGGCAACATCCTAGTAAATCTCCTCTGCACCCTTTCCAAAGCTTCGACATCCTTCCTATAATGCGGTGACCAGAACTGCATGCAATACTCCAGGTGCGGCCTCACCAGAGTTTTGTACAGCTGCATCATGACCCCGTGGCTCTGAAACTCGATCCCTCTACTAATAAAGGCTAACACACCATATGCCTTCTTAACAGCCCTATTAACCTGGGTAGCAACTTTCAGGGATTTATGTACCTGGATACCAAGATCTCTCTGCTCATCTACACTACCAAGAATCTTCCCATTCGCCCAGTACTCTGCATTGCTGTTACTCCTTCCAAAGTGAATCACCTCACACTTCTCCGCATTAAACTCCATTTGCCATCTCTCAGCCCAGCTCTGCAGCCTATCTATGTCCCTCTGTACCCTACAACACCCTTCGACACTATCCACAACTCCACCGACCTTCGTGTCATCCGCAAATTTACTAACCCACCCTTCTACACCCTCATCCAGGTCGTTTATAAAAATGACAAACAGCAGTGGCCCCAAAACAGAACCTTGTGGTACACCACTAGTAACTAAACTCCAGGATGAACATTTGCCATCAACCACCACCCTCTGTCTTCTTTCAAGCTCTAAATCACCTTCAACCCCATACTTCCGTATTTTCTGCAATAGCCTACCGTGGGGAACCTTATCAAACGCCTTACTGAAATCCATATACACCACATCCACGGCTTTACCCTCATCCACCTGTTTGGTCACCTTCTCGAAAAACTCAATAAGGTTTGTGAGGCACGACCTACCTTTCACAAAACCGTGCTGACTATCTCAAATGAACTTATTCTTTTCAAGATGATTATAAATCCTGTCTCTTATAAACTTTTCCAACATTTTACCCACAACCGAAGTAAGGCTCACAGGTCTATAATTACCAGGGCTGTCTCTACTCCCCTTCTTGAACAAGGGGACAACATTTGCTATCCTCCAGTCCTCCGGCACTACTCCTGTCGACAATGACGACTTAAAGATCAACAACAACGGCTCTGCAATCTCCTCCCTGGCTTCCCAGAGAATCCTAGGATAAATCCCATCTGGCCCAGGGGACTTATCTATTTTCACTCTTTCCAAAATTGCTAACACCTCCTCCTTGTGAACCTCAATCCCATCTAGCCTAGTAGTCTGTATCTCAGTATTCTCCTCGACAACATTTTCTTTCTCTACTGTAAATACTGACGAAAAATATTCATTTAACGCTTCCCCTATCTCCTCTGATTCCGCACACAACTTTCCACTACTATCCTTGATTGGCCCTGTTCTAATTCTTATCATTCGTTTATTCCTGATATACCTATAGAAAGCCTTAGGGTTTTCTTTGATCCTATCCGCCAATGACTTCTCGTGTCCTCTCCTTGCTCTTCTTAGCCCTCCCTTTAGATCCTTCCTGGCTAGCTTGTAACTCTCAAGCGCCCTAACTGAGCCTTCACGTCTCATCCTAACATAAGCCGCCCTCTTCCTCTTGACAAGCGCTTCAACTTCTTGAGTAAACCACGGCTCCCTCGCTCGACAACTTCCGCCCTGCCTGACAGGTACATACTTATCAAGGACACGCATTAGCTGCTCCTTGAATAAGCTCCACATTTCGTTTGTGCCCATCCCCTGCAGTTTCCTTCCCCATCCTACACATTCTAAATCTTGCCTAATCGCGTCATAATTTCCTTTCCCCCAGACATAATTCTTGCCCTGCGGTATATACCTGTCCCTGCCCATCGCTAAGGTAAACCTAACCGAATTGTGATCACTATCGCCAAAGTGCTCACCTACATCTAAATCGAACACCTGGCCGGGTTCATTACCCAGTACCAAATCCAATGTGGCATCGCCCCTGGTTGGCCTGTCCACATACTGTGTCAGAAAACCCTCCTGCACACACTGGACAAAAACAGACCCATCTAAAGTACTCGAACTATAGTATTTCCAGTCAATATTTGGAAAGTTAAAGTCCCCCATAACCACTACCCTGTTACTCTCGCTCCTGTAGAGAATCATCTTCGCTATCCTTTCCTCTACATCTCTGGAACTATTCAGAGGACTATAGAAAACTCCCAACAGGGTGACCTCTCCTCTCCTGTTTCTAACCTCGGCCCATACTACCTCAGTAGACGAGTCCTCAAACGTCCTTTCTGCCGCTGTAATACTTTCCTTGATTAACAATGCCACACCCCCCCCCCCTCTTTTACCCTCTTCTCTGTTCTTTCTGAAACATCTAAATCCCGGAACCTGCAACATCCATTCCTGCCCCTGCTCTACCCATGTCTCCGAAATGGCCACAACATCAGGATCCCAGGTACCAACCCATGCTGCAAGATCACCCACCTTATTCCGGATGCTCCTGGCGTTGAAGTAGACACACGTTAAACCAAGTTCTTGCTTGCCAGTGCCCTCTTGCGTCCATGTAACCTTATCCCCTACCTCACTACTCTCAACAGCCTGTACACTGGAACTACAATTTAGGTTCCCATTCCCCTGCTGATTTAGTTTAAACCCCCCCGAAGAGCACTAACAAATCTCCCCCCCAGGATATTGGTACCCCTCTGGTTCAGGTGAAGACCATCCTGTTTGTAGAGGTCCCACCTACCCCAGAAAGAGCCCCAATTATCCAGCAAACCAAAACCCTCCCTCCTACACCATCCCTGCAGCCACGTGTTCAACTCCTCTCTCTCCCTATTCCTCTCTTCGCTAGCACGTGGCACAGGCAACAACCCAGAGATAACAACTCTGGTTGTTCTCGCTCTAAGCTTCCACCCTAGCTCCCTGAATTTCTGCCTTAAATCCCCATCTCTCTTCCTACCTATGTCGTTGGTGCCTATGTGGACCACGACTTGGGGGTGCTCCCCCTCCCCCTTAAGGATCCCAAAAACACGATCGGAGACATCACGTACCCTGGCACCTGGGAGGCAACACACCAACCGTGAGTCTCTCTCGTTCCCACAGAACCTCCTATCTGTTCCCAAGTAACAAAGACAGACAATTACACCAAGTAACACAGACATACACTGACACCAAGTAACAAATACATGCACTGATACCCAGTAACACAGACACACACTTAAACCAAGTAAAAAAGACAGACACTGATACCCAGTAACACAGACACACACTTACCCCAAGTAAGAAAGACATACACTGACACCCAGTAACAAAGACATACACTGACACCCAGTAACACAGAGACACACGAACACCAAGTAACAAAGACACACACTTACACCAAGTAACACAGACATACACTGACACCAAGTAACAAAGACAGACAATTACACCAAGTAACAAAGACATACACTTACACCAAGTATTTTGACATACACTGACACCAAGTAACAAAGACATACACTGATACCCAGTAACGCAGACACACTCTTACACCCAGTAAAAAAGACATACACTGACACCAAGTCACAAAGACATGCACTGATACCAAGTCACGAAGTCATACACTGATGCCCAGTAACACAGACACACATTGACACCAAGTAACAAAGATATACACTGACACCAAGTAACAAAGACATACAATTACACCAAGTAACAAAGACACACACTTACACCAAGTAACACAGACATTCACTGACACCAAGTAACAAAGACAGACAATTACACCATGTAACAAAGACATCCACTTACACCAAGTATTTTGACATACTCTGGCACCAAGTAACAAAGACATACACTGATACCCAGTAACACAGACACAGACGTACACCAAGTAACACTGACATACAATGAAACCAAGTAACAAATACATGCACTGATACCCAGTAACACAGACACACACTTACATCAAGTTACAAAGACAGACTCTTATACCCAGTAACACAGACACCCACTTGCACCAAGTAACAAAGACATACACTGACACCCAGTAACAAAGACATGCACTGACACCCAGTAACAGACACACACGGACACCAAGTAACAAAGACACACACTGACACCCAGTAACACAAACAAACACACTGACACCAAGTAACACAGACATACACTGACACCAAGTGACAAAGACATACACTGATACCCAGCAACACAGCACTCACTGCGCGGGGGGTGGGGGGGCACATTGGCGCATTGGTTAGCACCGCAGCCTCACAGCTGCAGGGACCCGGGTTCGATGCTGGGTACTGCCTGTGCGGAATTTGCAAGTTCTCCCTGTTTCTGCGTGGGTATCCTCCCGGTGCTCCGGTTTCCTCCCACAAGCCAAAGACATGCAGGTTGATTGGTTAATTGGCCATCATAAATTGCCCCTAGTATCGGTAGGTGGTAGCGAAATATATAGGGATAGGTGGGGATGTGATAGGAATGCGGGATTAGTGTAGGATTAGTATAAATGGGTTGTTGATGGTCGGCACAGACTCGGTGGGCCGAAGGGCCGGTTTATGTGCTGGATCTCTAAACTAAACTAAATACTGACACCTAGTGCCACAGACACACACTGACACCCAGTAACAAAGACATGCAATAACACCAAGGAACACAGACACACACTGACACCCAGTAAAAAAGACATACACTGACACCATGTCACAAAGACATACACTGATAACAGGTCACAAAGACATACACTGATGCCCAGTAACAAAGACACACACTTACACCAAGTAACACAGACATACACTGACACCAAGTAACAAAGAAAGACAATTACACCAAGTAACAAAGGCAAACACTTAAACCAAGTATTTTGACATATACTGACACCAAGTAACAAGGACATACACTGATACCCAGTAGCGCAGACACACACTTACACCCAGTAAAAAAGACATACACTGACACCAAGTCACAAAGACATACACTGATACCAAGTCACAAAGACATACACTGATACCAAGTCACAAAGACATACACTGACACCAAGTAACAAAGACGTACACTTACACCAAGTAACAAAGACAAACACTTACACCAAGTAACACAGACATGCACTGTAACCAAGTAACAAAGACAGACAATTACACCAAGTAACAAAGACATACACTTACACCAAGTATTTTGACATACACTGACACCAAGTAACAAAGACATACACTGATACCAAGTCACAAAGGCATACACTGATGCCCAGTAACAAAGACACACACTTACACAAAGTAACACAGACATACACTGACACCAAGTAACGAAGAGAACAATTGCACCAAGTAACAAAGACATACACTTACACCAAGTATTTTGACATACACTGACACCAAGTAACAAAGACATACCCTGATAGCAGTAACGCAGACACACAGTTACACCCAGTAAAAAAGCCATACACTGACATCAAGTCACAAAGACATACACTGATACCAAGTCACAAAGACATACACTGATGCCCAGTAACACAGAGACACACTGACACCAAGTAACAAAGACATACACTGACACCAAGTAACAAAGACACACACTTACACCAAGTAACACAGACATACACCGACACCAAGTAACAAAGACAGACAATTACACCAATTAACAAAGACATACACTTACACCAAGTAAAAATGACAGACACTGATACCCAGTTACACAGACACACACTTACACCAAGTAACAAAGACATACACTGACACCCAGTAGCAAAGACATCCACTGACACCCAGTAACACAGACACACACGGATACCAAGTAACACAAACAAACACACTGACACCAAGTAACACAGACATACACTGACACCAAGTAACAAAGACACACACTTACACCAAGTACACAGACAGACACTGACACCAAGTAACAAAGACATACACTGATACCCAGTAACACAGACAAACACTTACAGCAAGTAACAAAGACATACACTGACACAAAGTAACAAAGACATACACTGACAGCAAATAACACAGACATACACTGACACCAAGTAACAAAGACATACACTTACAACAACTAACAAAGACACACACTTCCACCAAGCAACTCAGACCTACACTGACACCAAGTAACAAAGACATACACAGATACCCAGCAACACAGACACACTCTTACACCAAGTAACAAAGACAGAGACTGATACCCAGTAACACAGACACACACTTACACCAAGAATCAAAGACAAACACTGATACCAATTAACAAAGACATACACTGACACCAAGTAACAAAGACATACAGTTACACAAAGTAACACAGACATGCACTGACACCAAGTAACAAAGACATACACTGATACCCAGTAACACAGACACACAATTACACCAAGTAACAAAGACATACACTGACACCAAGTAACAAAGACATACACTGACACCAATTAACAAAGACATACACTGATACCCAGTAACACAGACACACTCTTACACCAAGTAACAAAGACATATACTGACACCAAGTAACAAAGATATACACTGATACACAGTAACACAGACAGACACTTACACCAAGTAAAAAAGACATACACTGATACCAGGTAACACAGACACACACTTCCACCAAGTAACAAAGACATACACTGACACCAAGTAACAAAGACATACAGTTACACCAAGTAACACAGACATGCACTGACACCAAGTAACAAAGACATACACTTACACCAAGTAACAAAGACATACACTGAAACCAAGTAACAAAGACATACACTGATACCCAGTAACACAGACACACACTTACACCAAGTAATCAGACACATACTTACACCTAGTAACAAAGACATCCACTTACACCAAGTACAAAGACATACACTGACACCAAGCAACAAAGACATACAATGATACCCAGTATCACAGACACGCACTATCACCCAGTAACACAGACTTAAACTGATACCCAGTAACACAGACACACACTTACACCAAGTAACAAAGACATACACTGACACAAACTAACAAATACATACACTTACACCAAGTAACAAAGACATACACTGATACCAAGTAACAAAGACATACACTGATACCCAGTAACACAGACACACACTTACACCAAGTAACAAACACATACACTGATACCCAATAACACAGACACACACTTACACCAACTAACACAGTCATACACTGACACAAAGTAACAAAGACAGACACTGACACCCAGGAACACAGATACACACTGACACCCAGTAACACAGAGAAACACTTACTCCTAGTAACAACGTCATTCACTGATAGCCAGTAACACAGACACGCACTTACACCAAGTCACAAAGACATAAACTGACACACAGTAACAAATACAAGCACTGACAGCCAGTAACAAAGACACAAAGTGACACCAAGTAACACAGACACACACTTGCATCAGGTAGCAAAGACATACACTGACACCAATTAACAAAGACATACTCTGATTCCCAGTAACACAGATACACACTTACACCAAGTAACAAAGACATACACTGACACCAAGTAACAAAGACATACACTTACACCAATTAAAAAAGACATACACTGACACCAAGTAACAAAGACATACACTGATACCCAATAACACAGACACGCACTTACACCAAGTAACAAAGACATACACTGATACGCAGTTACACAGACACACACTTACACCAAGTAGCACAGACACACACAGACACCAAGAAACAAAGACGTACACTGATACCCAGTAACATAGAGATACACTTACACCAAGTAACAAAGACATACACTGATACCCAGCAACACAGACACACACTTACACAAAGTAACAAAGACAGATACTGATACCCAGTAACACAGACATACACTTAGACCAAGTATCAAAGACATACACTGATACCAAGTAGCAAAGACAAACACTTACACCAAGTAACAAAGACATACACTGACACCAAGTAACACAGACATACACTGACAACAAGTAACACAGACATACACTGACACCAAGTAACAAATACATACACTGACACCAAGTAACAAAGTCATGCACTGATACCCTGTAACACAGACACACACTTTCACCAAGTAACACAGACACACACTTTCACCAAGTAACAAAGACAGACAATGACGCCAAGTAACAAAGACATACACTGATACCCAGTAACACAGACTCACACTTACACCAAGTAACAGAGACATACATAGACACCAAGTAACAAAGGCATACACTTACACCAAGTAACAAAGGCATGCACTGACAACAAGAAACAAAGACATACACTTACACCAAGTAACAAAGACATACACTGACACCAAGTAACAAAGACACACACATACATCAAGTACACAGACATACACTGACACCAAGTAACAAAGACATACACTGATACCCAGTAACACAGACACACAATTACACCAAGTAACAAAGACAGACACTGAATGCCAGTAACACAGACACACACGAACACAAAGTCACAAAGACAGACACTGACACCCAGTAACAAAGACAAACACTGACACCCAGTAACAAAGACACACACTGACACCAAGTAACAAAGACACACACTTAAACCAAGTAACAAAGACATACACAGACACCAAGAAACAAAGACAGACACTGATACCCAGGAACACAGACACACACTTACACCAAGTAACAAAGACATACACTGATACCCAGCAACACAGTCACACACTTACACCAAGTAACAAAGACATACACTTACACCAAGTAACAAAGACATACACTGACACAAAGTAACAAAGACATACACTTACACCAAGTAACACAGACATACACTGACACCAAGTAACAAAGACATACACTTACACAAAGTAACAAAGACATACACAGACACCAAGTAACAATGAAAGAAACTGATACCCAGTAACACAGACATACACTTACACCAAGTATCAAAGACATACACTGACACCAAGTAGCAAAGACATACTCTTACACCAAGTAACAAAGACATACGCTGACACCAAGTAACAAAGACATACACTTACACCAAATAACAAAGACACACACTTACACCAAGTAACACAGACATACACTGACACCAAGTAACAAAGACAGGCAATTACACCAAGTAACAAAGACATACACTTACACCAAGTATTTTGACATACACTGACACCAAGTTCTTTCTTTCTTCTTTTGGGCCTCCTTATCTCGAGAGACAATGGATACGCGCCTGGAGGTGGTCAGTGGTTTGTGAAGCAGCGCCTGGAGTGGCTATAAAGGCCAATTCTGGACTGACAGGCATTTCCACAGGTGCTGCAGAGAAATCTGTTTGTTGGGGCTGTTGCACAGTTGGCTCTCCCCTTGCGCCTCTGTCTTTTTTCCTGCCAACTACTAAGTCTCTTCGACTCGCCACAATTTAGCCCTGTCTTTATGGCTGCCCGCCAGCTCTGGCGAATGCTGGCAACTGACTCCCACGACTTGTGATCAATGTCACACGATTTCATGTCACGTTTGCAGACGTCTTTATAACGGAGACATGGACGGCCGGTGGGTCTGATACCAGTGGCGAGCTCGCTGTACAATGTGTCTTTGGGGATCCTGCCATCTTCCATGCGGCTCACATGGCCAAGCCATCTCAAGCGCTGCTGACTCAGTAGTGTGTATAAGCTGGGGGTGTTGGCCGCTTCAAGGACTTCTGTGTTGGAGATATAGTCCTGCCACCTGATGCCAAGTATTCTCCGAAGGCAGCGAAGATGGAATGAATTGAGACGTCGCTCTTGGCTGGCATACGTTGTCCAGGCCTCGCTGCCGTAGAGCAAGGTACTGAGGACACAGGCCTGATACACTCGGACTTTTGTGTTCCGTGTCAGTGCGCCATTTTCCCACACTCTCTTGGCCAGTCTGAACATAGCAGTGGAAGCCTTACCCATGCGCTTGTTGATTTCTGCATCTAGAGACAGGTTACTGGTGATAGTTGAGCCTAGGTAGGTGAACTCTTGAACCACTTCCAGAGCGTGGTCGCCAATATTGATGGATGGAGCATTTCTGACATCCTGCCCCATGATGTTCGTTTTCTTGAGGCTGATGGTTAGGCCAAATTCATTGCAGGCAGACGCAAACCTGTCGATGAGACTCTGCAGGCATTCTTCAGTGTGAGATGTTAAAGCAGCATCGTCAGCAAAGAGGAGTTCTCTGATGAGGACTTTCCGTACTTTGGACTTCGCTCTTAGACGGGCAAGGTTGAACAACCTGCCCCCTGATCTTGTGTGGAGGAAAATTCCTTCTTCAGAGGATTTGAACGCATGTGAAAGCAGCAGGGAGAAGAAAATCCCAAAAAGTGTGGGTGCGAGAACACAGCCCTGTTTCACACCACTCAGGATAGGAAAGGGCTCTGATGAGGAGCCACCATGTTGAATTGTGCCTTTCATATTGTCATGGAATGAGGTGATGATACTTAGTAGCTTTGGTGGACATCCGATCTTTTCTAGTAGTCTGAAGAGACCACGTCTGCTGACGAGGTCAAAGGCTTTGGTGAGATCAATGAAAGCAATGTAGAGGGGCATCTGTTGTTCACGGCATTTCTCCTGTATCTGACGAAGGGAGAACAGCATGTCAATAGTCGATCTCTCTGCACGAAAGCCACACTGTGCCTCAGGGTAGACGCGCTCGGCCAGCTTCTGGAGCCTGTTCAGAGCGACTCGAGCAAAGACTTTCCCCACTATGCTGAGCAGGGAGATTCCACGGTAGTTGTTGCAGTCACCGCGGTCACCTTTGTTTTTATAGAGGGTGATGATGTTGGCATCGCGCATGTCCTGGGGTACTGCTCCCTCGTCCCAGCACAGGCATAGCAGTTCATGTAGTGCTGAGAGTATAGCAGGCTTGGCACTCTTGATTATTTCAGGGGTAATGCTGTCCTTCCCAGGGGCTTTTCCGCTGGCTAGGGAATCAATGGCATCACTGAGTTCCGATTTGGTTGGCTGTATGTCCAGCTCATCCATGACTGGTAGAGGCTGGGCTGCATTGAGGGCAGTCTCAGTGACAGCATTCTCCCTGGAGTACAGTTCTAGGTAGTGCTCAACCCAGCGGTCCATCTGTTTGCGTTGGTCAGTGATTATGTCCCCCGATTTAGATTTGAGGGGGGTGATCTTCTTGATGGTTGGCCCAAGAGCTCTCTTCATGCCATCATACATTCCTCTGATGTTTCCAGTGTCTGAGGCCAGCTGAATATGGCTGCATAGGTGTTGCCAGTAGTCGTTTGCGCAACGCCTAGCTGTTCTTTGTGCAGTACTTCTGGCTGCTTTAAGTGCTGCGGATGTTAAATCGCTGGGGGCTTTCTTGTAGTTCAAAAGTGCAATGCGCTTAGCGGCTATGACAGGTTCCAGCTCTTCATTATGAGATTGAAACCAGTCTGCATTTCTCTTCGCACTTTTGCCGTAGGTGGTCGAAGCTGACTCATGTCAGCTTTGACACCAAGTAACAAAGACATAAACTGATACCCAGTAGCACTGCACACACTGCGGGGCGGGGTGTGGGGGGTGGGGGGGAACATTGGCGCATTGGTTAGCACCGCAGCCTCACAGCTCCAGGGACCCGGGTTCGATTCTGGGTACTGCCTGTGCGAAATTTGCAAGTTCTCCCTGTGTCTGCGTGGGTTTCCTTCCGGTGCTCCGGTTTCCTCCCACATGCCAAAGACTTGCAGGTTGATTGGTTAATTAGCCATCATAAATTGCCCCTAGTATAGGTAGGTGGTAGCGAAATATATAGGGATAGGTGGGGATGTGATAGGAATACGGGATTAGTGTAGGATTAGTATAAATGGGTTGTTGATGGTCGGCACAGACTCGGTGGGCCGAAGGGCCTGTTTAAGTGCTGGATCTCGAAATTAAACTTTTTACTGACACCTAGTGTCACAGACACACACTGACACCCAGTACCACAAGCAAACACACACTGACACCCAGTAACAAAGACTTACACTGACACCAAGTAACACAGCCACACACTGACACCCAGTAAAAAAGACATACACTGACACCAAGTCACAAAGACATACACTGATACCAAGTCACAAAGACATACGCTGATGCCCAGTAAGAAAGACACACACTTACACCAAGTAACACAGAAATACACTGACACCAAGTAACAAAGACAGACAATTACACCAAGTAACAAAGACATACATTTACACCAAATATTTTGACATACACTGACACCAAGTAACAAAGACATAAACTGATACCCAGTAACACAGACACACACTTACTTTTTTAGAATTAGAATTAGAATATTACAGCGCAGTACAGGCCCTTCGGCCCTCGATGTTGCGCCGATCATCTGACCTGCACTATTCCATTTACATCCATATGTCTATCCAATGACCACTTAAATGCCCTTAAAGTTGGCGAGTCTACTACTGTTGCAGGCAGGGCGTTCCACGCCCCTACTACTCTCTGCGTAAAGAAACTACCTCTGACATCTGTCCTATATCTTTCACCCCTCAACTTAAAGCTATGTCCCCTCGTGTTTGCCATCCTCATCCGAGGAAAAAGACTTTCACTATCCACCCTATCTAACCCTCTGATTATCTTGTATGTCTCTAATAAGTCACCTCTCCTCCTCCTTCTCTCTAACGAAAACAACCCCAAGTCCCTCAGCCTTTCCTCGTAAGACCTTCCTTCCATACCAGGCAACATCCTAGTAAATCTCCTCTGCACCCTTTCCAAAGCTTCGACATCCTTCCTATAATGCGGTGACCAGAACTGCATGCAATACTCCAGGTGCGGCCTCACCAGAGTTTTGTACAGCTGCATCATGACCCCGTGGCTCTGAAACTCGATCCCTCTACTAATAAAGGCTAACACACCATATGCCTTCTTAACAGCCCTATTAACCTGGGTAGCAACTTTCAGGGATTTATGTACCTGGATACCAAGATCTCTCTGCTCATCTACACTACCAAGAATCTTCCCATTCGCCCAGTACTCTGCATTGCTGTTACTCCTTCCAAAGTGAATCACATCACACTTCTCCGCATTAAACTCCATTTGCCATCTCTCAGCCCAGCTCTGCAGCCTATCTATGTCCCTCTGTACCCTACAACACCCTTCGACACTATCCACAACTCCACCGACCTTCGTGTCATCCGCAAATTTACTAACCCACCCTTCTACACCCTCATCCAGGTCGTTTATAAAAATGACAAACAGCAGTGGCCCCAAAACAGAACCTTGCGGTACACCACTAGTAACTAAACTCCAGGATGAACATTTGCCATCAACCACCACCCTCTGTCTTCTTTCAAGCTCTAAATCACCTTCAACCCCATACTTCCGTATTTTCTGCAATAGCCTACCGTGGGGAACCTTATCAAACGCCTTACTGAAATCCATATACACCACATCCACGGCTTTATCCCTCATCCACCTGTTTGGTCACCTTCTCGAAAAACTCAATAAGGTTTGTGAGGCACGACCTACCTTTCACAAAACCGTGCTGACTATCTCAAATGAACTTATTCTTTTCAAGATGATTATAAATCCTGTCTCTTATAACCTTTTCCAACATTTTACCCACAACCGAAGTAAGGCTCACAGGTCTATAATTACCAGGGCTGTCTCTACTCCCCTTCTTGAACAAGGGGACAACATTTGCTATCCTCCAGTCCTCCGGCACTACTCCTGTCGACAATGACGACTTAAAGATCAACAACAACGGCTCTGCAATCTCCTCCCTGGCTTCCCAGAGAATCCTAGGATAAATCCCATCTGGCCCAGGGGACTTATCTATTTTCACTCTTTCCAAAATTGCTAACACCTCCTCCTTGTGAACCTCAATCCCATCTAGCCTAGTAGTCTGTATCTCAGTATTCTCCTCGACAACATTTTCTTTCTCTACTGTAAATACTGACGAAAAATATTCATTTAACGCTTCCCCTATCTCCTCTGATTCTGCACACAACTTTCCACTACTATCCTTGATTGGCCCTGTTCTAATTCTTATCATTCGTTTATTCCTGATCTACCTATAGAAAGCCTTAGGGTTTTCTTTGATCCTATCCGCCAATGACTTCTCGTGTCCTCTCCTTGCTCTTCTTAGCCCTCCCTTTAGATCCTTCCTGGCTAGCTTGTAACTCTCAAGCGCCCTAACTGAGCCTTCACGTCTCATCCTAACATAAGCCGCCCTCTTCCTCTTGACAAGCGCTTCAACTTCTTGAGTAAACCACGGCTCCCTCGCTCGACAACTTCCGCCCTGCCTGACAGGTACATACTTATCAAGGACACGCATTAGCTGCTCCTTGAATAAGCTCCACATTTCGTTTGTGCCCATCCCCTGCAGTTTCCTTCCCCATCCTACACATCCTAAATCTTGCCTAATCGCGTCATAATTTCCTTTCCCCCAGACATAATTCTTGCCCTGCGGTATATACCTGTCCCTGCCCATCGCTAAGGTAAACCTAACCGAATTGTGATCACTATCGCCAAAGTGCTCACCTACATCTAAATCGAACACCTGGCCGGGTTCATTACCCAGTACCAAATCCAATGTGGCATCGCCCCTGGTTGGCCTGTCCACATACTGTGTCAGAAAACCTTCCTGCACACACTGGACAAAAACAGACCCATCTAAAGTACTCGAACTATAGTATTTCCAGTCAATATTTGGAAAGTTAAAGTCCCCCATAACCACTACCCTGTTACTCTCGCTCCTGTAGAGAATCATCTTCGCTATCCTTTCCTCTACATCTCTGGAACTATTCAGAGGACTATAGAAAACTCCCAACAGGGTGACCTCTCCTCTCCTGTTTCTAACCTCGGCCCATACTACCTCAGTAGACGAGTCCTCAAACGTCCTTTCTGCCGCTGTAATACTTTCCTTGATTAACAATGCCACACCCCCCCCTCTTTTACCCTCTTCTCTGTTCTTTCTGAAACATCTAAATCCCGGAACCTGCAACATCCATTCCTGCCCCTGCTCTACCCATGTCTCCGAAATGGCCACAACATCAGGATCCCAGGTACCAACCCATGCTGCAAGATCACCCACCTTATTCCGGATGCTCCTGGCGTTGAAGTAGACACACGTTAAACCAAGTTCTTGCTTGCAAGTGCCCTCTTGCGTCCCTGTAACCTTATCCCCTACCTCACTACTCTCAACAGCCTGTACACTGGAACTACAATTTAGGTTCCCATTCCCCTGCTGATTTAGTTTAAACCCCCCCGAAGAGCACTAACAAATCTCCCCCCCAGGATATTGGTACCCCTCTGGTTCAGGTGAAGACCATCCTGTTTGTAGAGGTCCCACCTACCCCAGAAAGAGCCCCAATTATCCAGGAAACCAAAACCCTCCCTCCTACACCATCCCTGCAGCCACGTGTTCAACTCCTCTCTCTCCCTATTCCTCTCTTCGCTAGCACGTGGCACAGGCAACAACCCAGAGATAACAACTCTGGTTGTTCTCGCTCTAAGCTTCCACCCTAGCTCCCTGAATTTCTGCCTTAAATCCCCATCTCTCTTCCTACCTATGTCGTTGGTGCCTATGTGGACCACGACTTGGGGGTGCTCCCCCTCCCCCTTAAGGATCCCAAAAACACGATCGGAGACATCACGTACCCTGGCACCTGGGAGGCAACACACCAACCGTGAGTCTCTCTCGTTCCCACAGAACCTCCTATCTGTTCCCAAGTAACAAAGACAGACAATTACACCAAGTAACACAGACATACACTGACACCAAGTAACAAATACATGCACTGATACCCAGTAACACAGACACACACTTAAACCAAGTAAAAAAGACAGACACTGATACCCAGTAACACAGACACACACTTACCCCAAGTAAGAAAGACATACACTGACACCCAGTAACAAAGACATACACTGACACCCAGTAACACAGAGACACACGAACACCAAGTAACAAAGACACACACTTACACCAAGTAACACAGACATACACTGACACCAAGTAACAAAGACAGACAATTACACCAAGTAACAAAGACATACACTTACACCAAGTATTTTGACATACACTGACACCAAGTAACAAAGACATACACTGATACCCAGTAACGCAGACACACTCTTACACCCAGTAAAAAAGACACACACTGACACCAAGTAACAAAGATATACACTGACACCAAGTAACAAAGACATACAATTACACCAAGTAACAAAGACACACACTTACACCAAGTAACACAGACATTCACTGACACCAAGTAACAAAGACAGACAATTACACCATGTAACAAAGACATCCACTTACACCAAGTATTTTGACATACTCTGGCACCAAGTAACAAAGACATACACTGATACCCAGTAACACAGACACAGACGTACACCAAGTAACACTGACATACAATGAAACCAAGCAACAAATACATGCACTGATACCCAGTAACACAGACACACACTTACATCAAGTAACAAAGACAGACTCTTATACCCAGTAACACAGACACCCACTTGCACCAAGTAACAAAGACATACACTGACACCCAGTAACAAAGACATGCACTGACACCCAGTAACAGACACACACGGACACCAAGTAACAAAGACACACACTGACACCCAGTAACACAAACAAACACACTGACACCAAGTAACACAGACATACACTGACACCAAGTGACAAAGACATACACTGATACCCAGCAACACAGCACTCACTGCGCGGGGGGTGGGGGGGGGGGGCACATTGGCGCATTGGTTAGCACCGCAGCCTCACAGCTGCAGGGACCCGGGTGCGATGCTGGGTACTGCCTGTGCGGAATTTGCAAGTTCTCCCTGTTTCTGCGTGGGTATCCTCCCGGTGCTCCGGTTTCCTCCCACATGCCAAAGACATGCAGGTTGATTGGTTAATTGGCCATCATAAATTGCCCCTAGTATAGGTAGGTGGTAGCGAAATATATAGGGATAGGTGGGGATGTGATAGGAATGCGGGATTAGTGTATGATTAGTATTAATGGGTTGTTGATGGTCGGCACAGACTCGGTGGGCCGAAGGGCCGGTTTATGTGCTGGATCTCTAAACTAAACTAAATACTGACACCTAGTGCCACAGACACACACTGACACCCAGTAACAAAGACATGCACTAACACCAAGGAACACAGACACACACTGACACCCAGTAAAAAATACATACACTGACACCAAGTCACAAAGACATACACTGATAACAGGTCACAAAGACATACACTGATGCCCAGTAACAAAGACACACACTTACACCAAGTAACACAGACATACACTGACACCAAGTAACAAAGAAAGACAATTACACCAAGTAACAAAGGCAAACACTTAAACCAAGTATTTTGACATATACTGACACCAAGTAACAAGGACATACACTGATACCCAGTAGCGCAGACACACACTTACACCCAGTAAAAAAGACATACACTGACACCAAGTCACAAAGACATACACTGATACCAAGTCACAAAGACATACACTGATGCCCAGTAACACAGACACACACTGGCACCAAGTAACAAAGACATACACTGACACCAAGTAACAAAGACGTACACTTACACCAAGTAACAAAGACAAACACTTACACCAAGTAACACAGACATGCACTGTAACCAAGTAACAAAGACAGACAATTACACCAAGTAACAAAGACATACACTTAGACCAAGTATTTTGACATACACTGACACCAAGTAACAAAGACATACACTGATACCAAGTCACAAAGGCATACACTGATGCCCAGTAACAAAGACACACACTTACACCAAGTAACAACGACATACACTGACACCAAGTAACAAAGACATACACTTACACCAAGTAACAAAGACATACACTGACACCAAGTAACTATGACATACACTGATACCCAGTGAAACAGACACACACAGACACCAAGTAACAAAGACATACACTGACACCAAGTAAGAAAGGCATACACTTACACCAAGTAACAAAGACACACACTTACACCAAGTAACACAGCCATACACTGACACCAAGTAACAAAGACAAACAATTACTCCAAGTAACAAAGACATACACTTACACCAAGTATTTTGACAGACACTGACACCAAGTAACAAAGACATACACTGATACCCAGTAACACAGACACACACTTACACCAAGTAACAAAGACATACACTGACACCAAGTGACAAAGACACACACTGACACCCAGTAACAAAGACATACACTGACACTAAGTCACAAAGACATACACTGATACCCAGTAACACAGACACGCACTTACACCCAGTAACACAGACATAAACTGACACCAAGTCACAAAGACATACACTGATACCCAGTAACACAGACACACACTTGCACCAAGTAACAAAGACAGACACTGATATCCAGTAACACAGACACACACTTACACCAAGTAAAAAAGACACATACTTACACCAAGTAACAAAGACATACACTGACACCCAGTAACAAAGACATACACTTACACCAAGTAACAAACACATACACTGACACCAAGTAACACAAACAAACACACACTGACACCCAGTAACACAGGGAAAAAATAATAAACAGTAACAAAGACATACACTGACACCAGGTAACACAGACACACACTTACACCCAGTAACAAAGACATACACTGACACCAAGTCACAAAGACATACACTGATACCAAGTCACAAAGACATACACTGATACCCAGAAACACAGACACACACTTACACCAAGTAACAAAGACATACACTGACACCAAGTAACAAAGACATACACTTCCAACAAGTATCAAAGACAGACAATTACACCAAGTAACAAAGACATACACCTACACCAAGAATTTTGACATACAATGACAAAAAGTAACAAAGGCATGCACTGACACCCAGTAACACAGACACACACGGACACCAAGTAACAAAGACACACACTTACACCAAGTAACACATACACACACTGACACCCAGTAACACAGACGCACACTTACACCAAGTAACACAGACATGCACTGATACCCAGTAACACAGACACACACTTACACCAAGCAACACAGACATACACTGACACCAAGTAACAAAGACATACACTGATACCCAGAAACACAGATACACACTTACACCAAGTAACACAGACACACACTTACACCAAGTAACAAAGACATACACTGACACCAAGTAACACAGACATACACTGACACCAAGTAACAAAGACATACAATTACACCAAGTAACAAAGACGCACACTTACACCAAGTAACAAAGAAAGACACTGATGCCCAGAAACACAGACACAGACTTACACCAAGTAACAAAGACATGCACTGACACCAAGTAACACAAACAAACACACACTGACAGCCGGTAACACAGAGAAACACTAATAAACAGTTACAAAGACATACACTGACACCAAGTAACACGGTCACACACTTACCCCCAGTAACAAAGACATACACTGATACCAAGTAACACAGACATACACTGACACCAAGTAACAAAGACATAGAATTACACCAAGTGACAAAGACGCACACTTACACCAAGTAACAAAGAAAGACACTGATACCCAGTAACACAGACACACACTTACACCAAGTAACAAAGACACACACTGACACCAAGTAACACAAACAAACACACACTGACACCCGGTAACACAGAGAAACACTAAGAAACAGTAACAACGACATCCACTGACACCAGCTAACACAGTCACACACTTACACAAAGTAACAAAGACATACACTGACACCAAGTCACAAAGACATACACTGATACCAAGTCACAAAGACATACACTTACACGAAGCAACACAGACATACACTGACACCAAGTAACAAAGACATACAATTACACCAAATAACAAAGACGCACACTTACACCAAGTAACAAAGAAAGACACTGATACCCAGTACGACAGACACACACTTACACCAAGTAACAAAGACATACACTGACACCAAGTAACACAAAAAAACACACACTGACACCCAGTAACACAGAGAAACACTAATAAACAGTAACAAAGACATACACTGACACCAAGTAACACAGTCACACACTTACACCCAGTAACAAAGACATACACTGACACCAAGTAACAAAGACATACACTGATACCCAGTAACACAGACTCACACTGACACCAAGTAACAAAGACATGCACTGATACCCAGTAACACAGACACACACTTACACCAAGTAACAAAGAAAGACACTGATACCCAGTAACACAGACACACACTTACACCAAGTAACAAAGACACACACTTACACCAAGAAACACAGACATACAATGACACCAAGTAACAAAGACATACACTGATACCCAGTAACACAGACACAAACTTACACCAAGTAACAAAGACATACACTGAAACCCAGTAACAAAGACATACACTGACACCCAGTAACACAGACACACACGGACACCAAGTAACAAAGACACAGAGTTAAACCAAGTAACACAGACATACACTGACACCCAGTAACACAGACACACACTTTCAACAAGTAATACAGACATGCACTGACACCAAGTAACAAAGACATACACTGATACCCAGGAACATAGACACACACTTACACCAAGTAACACAGACACACACTTACACCAAGTAACAAAGACATACACTTACACCAAGTAACACAGATACACACTTACCCCAAGTAACAAAGACATACACTTACACCAAGTAACACAGACATACACTGACACCAAGTAACAAAGACACAGACTGACACCAAGTAACACAGACATACACTGACACCCAGTAACACAGACACACACTTACAACAAGTAACACAGACATACACTGACACCAAGTAACAAAGACAAACACTGATACCTTGGAACACAGACACACACTTACACCAAGTAACACAGACATACACTGACACCAGGTAACAAAGACAGTCACTGATACCCAGTAACACAGACACACACTAACACCAAGTAACAAAGACATACACTGACACCCAGTAACAAAGCCATACACTGACACCCAGTAACACAGACACACACGGACACCAAGTAACAAAGACACAGACTTACACCAAGTTACACAGACATACACTGACACCCAAAAACACAGACACACACTTACACCAAGTAACAAAGACATACACTGACACCAAGTAACAAAGAAATACACTGATACCCTGGAACACAGACACACACTAACACTAAGTAACACAGGCAAATAGTTACACCAAGTAGCAAGGACATACACTTACACCAAGTAACACAGACAAACACTGACACCAGGTAACAAAGACATACAATTACACCAAGAAACAAAGACACACACTTACACCACGTAACACATACCCACACTGACACCCAGTAGCACAGACACACACTTCCACCAAGTAACACAGACATACACTGACAGCAAGTAACAAAGACATACACTGATACCCAGTAACACTGACACACACTTACACCAAGTAACACAGACATACACTGACACCAAGTAACAAAGACATACACTGATACCCAGGAACACAGACACACACTTACACCAAGTAACACAGACACACACTTACACCAAGTAACAAAGACATACACTTGCAACAAGTAACAAAGACATACAATTACACCAAGTAACAAAGACACACACTTACACCAAGTAACAAAGACAGACACTGATACCCAGTAACACAGACACACACACACAGACACCCAGTAACACAAAGAAAAAATAATAAACAGTAACAAAGACATACACTGACAACAGGGAACACAGAAACACACTTACACCCAGTAACAAAGACATACACTGACAACAAGTCACAAAGGCATACACTGATACCACGTCACAAAGACATACACTGATACCCAGAAACACAGACACACACTTACACCAAGTAACAAAGACATACACTGACACCAAGTAACAAAGACATACACTTCCACCAAGTAACAAAGACAGACAATTACACCAAGTAACAAAGACATACACCTACACCAAGAATTTTGACATACAATGACACCAAGTAACAAAGACATGCACTGATACCCAGTAACACAGACACACACTTACACCAAGTAACAAAGACACACACTTACACCAAGAAACACAGACATACAATGACACCAAGTAACAAAGACATACACTGATACCCAGTAACACAGACACACACTTACACCAAGTAACAAAGACATACACTGAAACCCAGTAACAAAGACATACACTGACACCCAGTAACACAGACACACACGGACAACAAGTGACAAAGACACAGAGTTAAACCAAGTAACACAGACATACACTGACACCCAGTAACACAGACACACACTTTCAACAAGTAATACAGACATGCACTGACACCAAGTAACAAAGACATACACTGATACCCAGGAACACAGACACACACTTACACCAAGTAACACAGACACACACTTACACCAAGTAACAAAGACATACACTTACACCAAGTAACACAGATACACACTTACCCCAAGTAACAAAGACATACACTTGCACCAAGTAACACAGACATACACTGACACCAAGTAACAAAGACACAGACTGACACCAAGTAACACAGGCATACACTGACACCCAGTAACACAGACACACACTTACAACAAGTAACACAGTCATACACTGACACCAAGTAACAAAGACAAACACTGATACCCTGGAACACAGACACACACTTACACCAAGTAACACAGACATACACTGACACCAGGTAACAAAGACAGTCACTGATACCCAGTAACACAGACACACACTAACACCAAGTAACAAAGACATACACTGACACCCAGTAACAAAGCCATACACTGACACCCAGTAACACAGACACACACGGACACCAAGTAACAAAGACACAGACTTACACCAAGTTACACAGACATACACTGACACCCAATAACACAGACACACACTTACACCAAGTAACAAAGACATACACTGACACCAAGTAACAAAGAAATACACTGATACCCTGGAACACAGACACACACTAACACTAAGTAACACAGGCAAATAGTTACACCAAGTAGCAAGGACATACACTTACACCAAGTAACACAGACAAACACTGACACCAGGTAACAAAGACATACAATTACACCAAGAAACAAAGACACACACTTACACCAAGTAACACATACCCACACTGACACCCAGTAGCACAGACACACACTTCCACCAAGTAACACAGACATACACTGACAGCAAGTAACAAAGACATACACTGATACCCAGTAACACTGACACACACTTACACCAAGTAACACAGACATACACTGACACCAAGTAACAAAGACATACACTGATACCCAGGAACACAGACACACACTTACACCAAGTAACACAGACACACACTTACACCAAGTAACAAAGACATACACTTGCACCAAGTAACAAAGACATACAATTACACCAAGTAACAAAGACACACACTTACACCAAGTAACAAAGACAGACACTGATACCCAGTAACACAGACACACACACACAGACACCCAGTAACACAAAGAAAAAATAATAAACAGTCACAAAGACATACACTGACAACAGGGAACACAGACACACACTTACACCCAGTAACAAAGACATACACTGACAACAAGTCACAAAGGCATACACTGATACCACGTCACAAAGACATACACTGATACCCAGAAACACAGACACACACTTACACCAAGTAACAAAGACATACACTGACACCAAGTAACAAAGATATACACTTCCACCAAGTAACAAAGACAGACAATTACACCAAGTAACAAAGATATACACCTACACCAAGAATTTTGACATACAATGACACCAAGTAACAAAGACATGCACTGATACCCAGTAACACAGACACACACTTACACCAAGTAACAAAGACACACACTTACACCAAGAAACACAGACATACAATGACACCAAGTAACAAAGACATACACTGATACCCAGTAATACAGACACACACTTACACCAAGTAACAAAGACATACACTGAAACCCAGTAACAAAGACATACACTGACACCCAGTAACACAGACACACACGGACAACAAGTGACAAAGACACAGAGTTAAACCAAGTAACACAGACATACACTGACACCCAGTAACACAGACACACACTTTCAACAAGTAATACAGACATGCACTGACACCAAGTAACAAAGACATACACTGATACCCAGGAACACAGACACACACTTACACCAAGTAACACAGACACACTCTTACACCAAGTAACAAAGACATACACTTACACCAAGTAACACAGATACACACTTACCCCAAGTAACAAAGACATACACTTACACCAAGTAACACAGACATACACTGACACCAAGTAACAAAGACACAGACTGACACCAAGTAACACAGACATACACTGACACCCAGTAACACAGACACACACTTACAACAAGTAACACAGACATACACTGACACCAAGTAACAAAGACAAACACTGATACCCTGGAACACAGACACACACTTACACCAAGTAACACAGACATACACTGACACCAGGTAACAAAGACAGTTACTGATTTTCAGTAACACAGACACACACTAACACCAAGTAACAAAGACATACACTGTCACCCAGTAACAAAGCCATACACTGACACCCAGTAACACAGACACACACGGACACCAAGTAACAAAGACACAGACTTACACCAAGTTACACAGAAATACACTGACACCCAAAAACACAGACACACACTTACACCAAGTAACAAAGACATACACTGACACCAAGTAACAAAGAAATACACTGATACCCTGGAACACAGACACACACTAACACTAAGTAACACAGGCAAATAGTTACACCAAGTAGCAAGGACATACACTTACACCAAGTAACACAGACAAACACTGACACCAGGTAACAAAGACATACAATTACACCAAGAAACAAAGACACACACTTACACCAAGTAACACATACCCACACTGACACCCAGTAGCACAGACACACACTTCCACCAAGTAACACAGACATACACTGACAGCAAGTAACAAAGACATACACTGATACCCAGTAACACTGACACACACTTACACCAAGTAACACAGACATACACTGACACCAAGTTACAAAGACATACACTGATACCCAGGAACACAGACACACACTTACACCAAGTAACACAGACACACACTTACACCAAGTAACAAAGACATACACTTGCACCAAGTAACAAAGACATACAATTACACCAAGTAACAAAGACACACACTTACCCCAAGTAACAAAGGCAGACACTGATACCCAGTAACACAGACACACACACAAAGACACCCAGTAACACAAAGAAAAAATAATAAACAGTAACAAAGACATACACTGACAACAGGGAACACAGACACACACTTACACCCAGTAACAAAGACATACACTGACAACAAGTCACAAAGGCATACACTGATACCACGTCACAAAGACATACACTGATACCCAGAAACACAGACACACACTTACACCAAGTAACAAAGACATACACTGACACCAAGTAACAAAGACATACACTTCCACCAAGTAACAAAGACAGACAATTACACCAAGTAACAAAGACATACACCTACACCAAGAATTTTGACATACAATGACACCAAGTAACAAAGACATGCACTGACACCCAGTAACACAGACACACACGGACACCAAGTAACAAAGACACACACTTACACCAAGTAACACATGCACACACTGACACCCAGTAACACAGACGCACACTTACACCAATTAACACAGACATGCACTGATACCCAGTAACACAGGCACGCACTTACACCAAGCAACGCAGACATACACTGACACCAAGTAACGAAGACATACACTGATACCCAGGAACACAGACACACACTTACACCAAGTAACACAGACTCACACTGACACAAAGTAACAAAGACATACAATTACACCAAGTAACAAAGACGCACACTTACACCAAGTAACAAAGAAAGACACTGATACCCAGTAACAAAGACACAGACTTACACCAAGTAACAAAGACATGCACTGACACCAAGTAACACAAACAAACACACACTGACACCCGTTAACACAGAGAAACACTAATAAACAGTTACAAAGACATACACTGACAACAAGTAACACGGTCACACACTTACACCCAGTAACAAAGACATACACTGATACCAAGTAACACAGACATACAATGACACCAAGTTACAAAGACATACAATTACACCAAGTGACAAAGACGCACACTTACACCAAGTAACAAAGACACACACTGATACCCAGTAACACAGACACACACTTACATCAAGTAACAAAGACACACACTGACACCAAGTAACACAAACAAACACACACTGACACCCAGTAACACAGAGAAACACTAATAAACAGTAACAACGACATACACTGACACCCAGTAACACAGACACACACGGACACCAAGTAACAAAGACACAGACTTACACCAAGTAACACAGACATACACTGATACCCTGGAACACTGACACACACTTACACCAAGTAACACAGACACACACTTACCCCAAGTAACAAAGACATACACTTACACCAAGTAACACAGACATACACTGACACCAAGTAACAAAGACACAGACTTACACCAAGTAACACAGACATACACTGACAACCAGTAACACAGACAGACACTTACAACAAGTAACACAGACATACACTGACACCAAGTAACAAAGACAAACACTGATACCCTGGAACACAGACACACACTTACACCAAGTAACACAGACATACACTGACACCAGGTAACAAAGACATACAATTACACCTAGTAACAAAGACACACACTTACACCAAGTAACAAAGACATACATTGACACCAAGTAACAAAGACAGACAATTACACTAAGTAACAAAGACATACACTTACATGAAGTATTTTGACATACACTGACACCAAGTAACAAAGACATACACTGATACCCAGTAACACAGACACACACTTACACCAAGTAACAAAGACAGACACTGAAACCTAGTAACACAGAAACACACTTACACCAAGTAACAAAGACAAACACTGACACCCAGTAACAAAGACATAGACTGACACTCAGTAACACAGACACACACGGACACCAAGTAACAAAGACACAGACTTACACCAAGTAACACAGACACACACTGACACCCAGTAACACAGACACACTCTTACACCAAGTAACACAGACATACATTGACACCAAGTAACAAAGACATACACTGATAATCAGTAACAAAGACACACACTTACACCAAGTAACAAAGACAGACACTGATACCCAGTAACACAGACACACACTTACACCAAGTAACAAAGACATACAGTGACACCAAGTAACACAAACAAACACACACTGACACCCAGTAACACAGAGAAACACTAATAAACAGTAACAAAGACATACACTGACACCAAGTAACACAGACAAACACTTAGACCCTGGAACAAAGACATATACTGACACCAAGTCACAAAGACATACACTGATGCCAAGTCACAAAGACACACACTGACCCCAAGTAACACAGTCACACACTTACACCCAGTAACAAAGACATACACTGACACCAAATCACAAAGACATACACTGACATCAAGTCACAAAGACATACACTGTTACCCAGTAACACAGACACACACTTACACCAAGTAACAAAGACATACACTGATACCCAGTAATACAGACACACACCGGGCGGCACATTGGCACAGTGGTTAGCAGCCTCACTGCTCCAGGGACCCGGGCTCGATTCTGGGTACTGCCTGTGCGGAGTTTGCAAGTTCTCCCTGTGTCTGCGCGAGTTTCCTCCGGGTGCTCCGGTTTCCTCCCACATGCCAAAGACTTGCAGGTTGATAGGTTAATTGGCCATTAGAAATAGACCCTAGTCTTGGTAGGTGGTAGGGAAATATATAGGGACAGGTGGGGATGTGATAGGAATACGTGATTAGTGTAGGATTAGTATAAATGGGTGGTTGATGGTCGGCACAGAGTCGGTTGGCCGAAGGGCCTGTTTCAGTGCTGCATCACTAAACTAAATACTGACACCCAGTAACACCAACAAACACACACTGACACATAGTAACGTAGAGAAACACTTATACACAGTAACAAAGACATACACTGACACACAGACACACACTGTAACCAAGTAACAAAGACATACACTGACACCCCGTAACAAAGACATACACTGACACCGAGTCACAGAGACATACACTGAAAACCAGTAACACAGACACACAATTACACCAAGTAACAACGACATACACTGACACCAAGTAACAAAGACATACACTTACACCAAGTAACAAAGACATACACTGACACCAAGTAACAAAGACATACACTGATACCCAGTAACACAGACACACACTGACACCAAGTAACAAAGGCATACACTTACACCAAGTAACAAAGACACACACTTACACCAAGTAACACAGACATACACTGAAACCAAGTAACACAGACATACACTGACACCAAGTAACAAAGACAGACAATTACACCAAGTAACAAAGACATACATTAACGCCAAGTATTTTGACATAAATTGACACCAAGTAAGAAAGACATACACTGATACCCAGGAACACAGACACACACTTACACCAAGTAACAAAGACATACAATGACACAAAGTCACAAAGACACACACTGACACCCAGTAACAAAGACATACACTGACACCAAGTCACAAAGACATACACTGATACCCAGTAACACAGACACACACTTACACCAAGTAACACAGAAATACACTGATACACAGTAACACAGACAAACACTTACACCAAGTAACACAGACATACACTGACACCAAGTAACAAACACATACACTGTTACCCAGTAACACAGACACACACTTACACCAAGTAACAAAGACATACACTGACACCAAGTCACAAGGACACACACTGACACCCAGTAACAAAGACATACGCTTACACCAAGTATTTTGACATCCACTGACACCAAGTAACAATGACATACACTGATACCCAGTAACACAGACACACACTTACACCAAGTAACAAAGACATACACTGACACCAAGCCACAAAGACAAACACTGACACCCAGTAGCAAAGACATACACTGACACCAAGTAACAAAGACATACACTGATACCCAGTAACACAGACACTCAAATACACCAAGTAACAGAGACATACACTGACACCAAGTAACAAATACATACACTGACACCCAGTAACACTGACACACACTTACACCAAGTAACAAAGACATACACAGACACCATGTAACAAAGACATAAACTGACACCCAGTAACACAGACACACACGGACACCTAGTAACAAAGACACACACTTACACCAAGTAACACAGACACACACTGACACCCAGTAACACAGACACACACTTACACCAAGTAACAAAGACAAACACTGACACCAAGTAACAAAGACATGCACTTACACCAAGTAACAAAGACATACACTGACACCAAGTAACAAAGACATACACTGATACCAGGTAACACAGACACACACTTACACCAAGTAACACAGACATACACTGACACCAATTAACAAAGACATACTCTGATACCCAGTAACACAGACACACACTTACACCAAGTAACAAAGACATACACTGACACCAAGTAACAAAGACATAAACTGACACCCAGTAACACAGACACACACGGACACCAAGTAACAAAGACACACACTTACACCAAGTAACACAGAAACAAACACTGACACCCAGTAACACAGACACACACTTACACCAAGTAACAAAGACATACACTGACACCAGGTAACAAAGACATGCACTTACACCAAGTAACAAAGACATACACTGACACCAAGTAACAAAGACATACACTGATACCCAGTAACACAGACACACAAATACACCAAGTAACACAGACATACACTGACACCAAGTAACAAATACATACACTGATACCCAGTAACACTGACACACACTTACACCAAGTAACAAAGACATACACTGACACCAAGTAACAAAGACATAAACTGACACCCAATAACACAGACACACACGGACACCAAGTAGCAAAGACATACACTTACACCAAGTAACAAAGACATACACTGATACCAAGTAACAAAGACATACACAGACACCAATTCACAAAGAAACACACTGACACCCAGTAACAAAGACATACACTGACACCAAGTCACAAAGACATACACTGATACCCAGGAATACTGACACACACTGATACCAAGACACAAAGACATACACTGATACCCAGTAACACAGACACACACTGACACCCAGTAACAAGGACATACACTGATACCAAGTCACAAAGACATACACTGATACCCAGTAACACAGACACACACTGACACCCAGCAACAAAGACATACACTGACACCAAGCAACAAAGAACTACACTTACACCAAGTAACAACGACATACACTGATACCAAGTAACAAAGACATACACTTACACCAAGTAACAAAGACATACACTTACACCAAGTAACAAAGACATACACTGATACCAAGTAACAAAGACATACACTGATACACAGTAACACAGACACACACTTACACCAAGTAACACAGACATACATTGACACAAAGTAACAAAGACATACACTGATACCCAGTAACACAGACACACACTTACACCAAGTAACAAAGACAGACACTGATACCCAGTAACACTGACACACAATTACACCAAATAACAAAGACATACACTGACACCAAGTAACAAAGACATAAACTGACACCCAGTAACACAGACACACAAGGACACCAAGTAACAAAGACATACACTGACACTCAGTGACACAGACACACACTTACCCCAAGTAACACAGACATACACTGACACCAAGTAACAAAGACAGACACTGATACCCAGGAAAACAGACAAACAGTTACACCAAGTAACACAGACACACACTTACACCAAGTAACAAAGACATACACTTACACCAAGCAACACAGACATACACTGACACCAAGTAACAAAGACATACAATTGCACCAAGTGACAAAGACATGCACTGACACCCAGTAACAAAGGCACACACTGACACCAAGTAACAAAGACACACACTTACACCAAGTAACACTGACACACTCTGACTCATAGTAAAACAGACACACATTTACACCAAAGAACACAGACATACACTGACACCAAGTAACAAAGACATACAATGAAACCCAGGCACACAGACACACACTTACACCAAGTAACACAGACATACACATACACCAAGTAACAACGACATACACTGACACCAAGTAACAAAGACATACAATTACACCAAGTAACAAAGACACACACTTACACCAAGTAACAAAGACAGACTCTGATACCCAGTAACACAGACACACACTGACACCCAGTTAGAAACACACACTGAACCCCAGTAACACAGACAAACACTGACACCAAGTCACAAAGACACACAATGACACCCAGTAACAAAGACATACACTGACACCTAGTCACAAAGACATACACTGATACACAGACACACGCTTACACCAAGTAACACAGACATACACTGACACCAAGTAACAAAGACATACACTGATACCCAGTAACACAAACACACACTTACACCAAGTAACAAAGACATACACTGACACCAAGTAACAAAGACATACACTTACACCAAGTAACAAAGACATACACTGATACCAAGTAACAAAGACATACACTGATACACAGTAACACAGACACACTCTTACACCAAGTAACACAGACATACACTGACACAAAGTAACAAAGACATACACTGATACCCAGTAACACAGACACACACTTACACCAAGTAACAAAGACAGACACTGATACCCAGTAACACTGACACACAATTACACCAAATAACAAAGACATACACTGACACCAAGTAACAAAGACATAAACTGACACCCAGTAACACAGACACACAAGGATACCAAGTAACAAAGACATACACTGATACCCAGTAACACAGACACACACTGACACCAAGTAACAAAGACATACACTGACACCAAGTAACAAAGACACACACTTACACCCAGTAACAAAGACAGACAATTACACCAAGTAACAAAGACATACACATACACCAAGTATTCTGACATACAATGACAACAACTAACAAAGACATACACTGATACCCAGTAACACAGACACACACTTTAACCAAGTAACAAAGACATACACTGACACAAAGACACAAAGACGCACACTGACACCCAGTAACAAAGACTTACACTGACACCAAGTAACAAAGACATACACTGATTCCTAGTAACACAGACACACACTTACACCAAGTAACACAGACATACACTGACACCAAGTCACAAAGACACAGACTGACACCCAGTAACAAAGACATACACTGGCACCCAGTAACACAGACACACACGGACACCAATTAACAAAGACACACACTTACACCAAGTAACACAGACACACGCTGACACCCAGTAACACAAACAAACACACTGACACCAAGTAACACTGACATACACTGACACCAAGTAACAAAGACATACACTGATACCCAGCAACACAGGCAGACACTGGGGAGCACATTGGCGCAGTGGTTAGCACCGCGGCCTCACAGCTCCAGGGACCCGGGTTCGATTCTTGGTACTGCCTGTGCGGAGTTTGCAAGTTCTCCCTGTGTCTGCGTGGGTTTCCTCTGGGTGCTCCGGTTTCCTCCCACATCCCAAAGACTTGCAGGTTGATAGGTTAATTGGCCATCATAATTTGCACCTAGTATAGGTAGGTGGTAGGGAAATATATAGGGATAGGTGGGGATGTGATAGGAATACGGGATTAGTGTAGGATTAGTATTAATGGTTGGTTGATGGTCGGCACAGACTCGGTGGGCCGAAGGTCCTGTTTCAGTGCTGTATCTCGAAACTAAACTAAATACAGACACCTAGTGTCACAGATACACTTTGACACCCAGTTCCACAAACAAACACACACTGACACCCAGTAAAAAAGACATACACTGATGCCCAGCAACAAAGACACACACTTACACCAAGTAACACAGACATACACTGACACCAAGTAACAAAGACATACACTGATACCCTGTAACACAGACACACACTTACACCAAGTAACAAAGACATACACTGGCACCAAGCAACAAAGACATACACTGATACCCAGTAACGCAGACACACACTTACACCAAGTAACACAGACACACACTTACACCACGTAACAAAGACATACACTGACACCAAGTAACAAAGACATACACTGATACCCAGGAACACAGACACACACTTACACCAAGTAACACAGACACACAGTGACACCATGTAACAAAGACATACACTTACACCAAGTAACACAGATATACACTGACACCAAGTCACAAAGACATGCACTGACACCCAGTAACACAGATATACACTGACACCAAGTCACAAAGACATGCACTGACACCCAGTAACACAGACACGCACTGACACCAAGTAACAAAGACATACACTGACACCCAGTTACACAGATACACACTGGGCGGCACAGTGGCGCAGTGGTTAGCACTGCAGCCTCGCAGCTCCAGGGACCCGGGTTCGATTCTGGGTACTGCCTGTGCGGAGTTTGCCAGTTCTCCCTGTGTCTGCGTGGGTTTCCTCCGCGTGCTCCGGTTTCCTCCCACATGCCAAAGACTTGCAGGTTGGTAGGTTAATTGGCCATTATAAATTGCCCCTAGTATAGGTAGGTGGTAGGGAAATATATAGGGACCGGTGGGGATGTTATTGGAATATGGGATTCGTGTCGGATTAGTATAAATGGTTGGTTGATGGTCGGCTCAGACTCGGTGGGCCGAAGGGCATGTTTCAGTGCTGTCTCTCTGAACTAAACTAAATACTGACACCTAGTGTCACAGACACACAATTACACCAATTTCAAAGACAGACACTGATACCCAGTAACACAGACACACACTGACAACGAGTTAGAAACACATACTGACCCCCAGTAACACAGGCATACACTGACAAAAAGTAACAATGGCATACACTGACACCCAGTATCACAGACACTCACTTACACCAAGTCACAAAGACATACACTGACAACAATTCACAAAGAAACACACTGACACCCAGTAACAAAGACATACACTGACATCAAGTCACAAAGACACACACTGATACCAAGTCACAAAGACATGCACTGATACCCAGTAACACAGACACACACTGACACCCAGTAACAAACACATACACTGATACCAAGTCACAAAGACATACACTGATACCCAGTAACACAGACACACACTGACACCCAGTAACAAAGACATACACTGATACCCAGTAACACAGACACACTCTGACACCCAGCACAAAGACATACACTGACACCAAGCAACAAAGAAATACACTTACACCAAGTAACAAAGACACACACTTACACCAAGTAACAAAGACATACACTGACACCAAGTCACAAAGACGCACACTGACACCCAGTAACAAAGACTTACACAGACACCAAGTAACAAAGACATGCCCTGATACCCAGTAACACAGACACACACTTACACCAAGTAACAAAGACATACACTGACAACAATTCACAAAGACACACACTGACACCCAGTAACAAAGACACACACTGATACCAAGTCACAAAGACATGCCCTGATACCCAGTAACACAGACACACACTTAAACCAAGTAACAAAGACATACACTGACACCAAGTCACAAAGACGCACACTGACACCCAGTAACAGAGACATACACTGACACCAAGTAACAAAGAAATACACTGATACCCAGTAACACAGACACACACTGACCCACCGTAACACAGACATACACTGACAGCAAGTCACAAAGACACACATTGACACCAAGTAACAAAGACATACTCTGACACCCAGTAACACAGACACACACGGACACCAATTAACAAAGACACACACTTACACCAAGTAACACAGACACACACTGACACCCAGTAACACAAGCAAACACACTGACACCAAGTAACACTGACATACACTGACACCAAGTAACAAAGACATACACTGATACCCAGCAACACAGGCACACACTGGGGGGCACATTGGCGTAGTGTTTAGCACCGCAGCCTCACAGCTCCAGGGACCCGGGTTCGATTCTGGGTACTGCCTGTGCGGAGTTTGCAAGTTCTCCCTGTATCTACGTGGGTTTCCTCCCGGTGCTCCGGTTTCCTCCCACATGCCAAAGACTTGTAGGTTGATAGGTTAATTGGCCATCGTAATTGCAACTAGTATAGGTAGGTGGTAGGGAAATATATAGGGATAGGTGGGGATGTGATAGGAATACGGGATTAGTGTAGGATTAGTATAAATGTGTGGTTGATGGTCGGCACAGACTCGGTGGGCCGAAGGTCCTGTTTAAGTGCTGTATCTCGAAACTAAACTAAATACTGACACCTAGTGTCACAGATACACTTTGACACCCAGTAAAAAAGACATACACTGACACCAAGTCACAAAGACATACACTGATGCCCAGCAACAAAGACACACACTTGCACCAAGTAACACAGACATACACTGACACCAAGTAACAAAGGCATACACTGATACCCAGTAACGCAGACACACACTTACACCAAGTAACAAAGACATACACTGACACCAAGTAACAAAGACATACACTGATACCCAGGAACACAGACACACACTTAGACCAAGTAACACAGACACACACTTACACCATGTAACAAAGACATACTCTGACACCAAGTAACACAGACATACACTGACAACAAGTAACAAAGACATACAATTACACCAAGTAACAAAGACACACACTTACACCAAGTAACACAGATATGCACTGACACCAAGTCACAAAGACATGCACTGACACCCAGTAACACAGACACGCACTGACTCCAAGTAACAAATACATACACTGACACCCAGTTACACAGATACACACTGGGCGGCACAGTGGCGCAGTGGTTAGCACTGCAGCCTCACAGCTCCAGGGACCCGGGTTCGATTCTGGGTACTGCCTGTGCGGAGTTTGCAAGTTCTCCCTGTGTCTGGGTGGGTTTCCTCCGGGTGCTCCGGTTTCCTCCCACATGCCAAAGACTTGCAGGTTGGTAGGTTAATTGGCCATTATAAATTGCCCCGAGTCGGTGGTAGGGAAATATATAGGGATCGGTGGGGATGTTATTGGAATATGGGATTCGTGTAGGATTAGTATAAATTGTTGGTTGATGGTCGGCTCAGACTAGGTGGTCCGAAGGGCATGTTTCAGTGCTGTCTCTCTGAACTCAACTAAATACTGACACCTAGTGTCAAAGACATACACTGACACCAAGTAACAAAGACATAGACTTACACCAAGTAACAAAGACATGCACTGACACCAAGTAACAAAGACATACACTGATACCCAGTAACACAGACACACACTTACACCAAGTAACAAAGACATACACAGACACCAAGTCACAAAGACATACATTGACACCCAGTAACAAAGACATACACTGATACCCAGTAACACAGACACACGCTTACACCAAGTAACAAAGACACATACTGATACCCAGTAACACAGACACATACTTACACCAAGTAACAAAGACATACACTGACACCCAGTAACAAAGACATGCACTGACAGCCAGTAACACAGACACACACGGACACCAAGGAACAAAGACACACACTTACACCAAGTAACACAGACACACACTGACACCCAGTAAGACAAACAAACACACTGACACCCAGTAACGCAGACACACACTGACACCAAGTAACAAAGACATACACTTACACCAAGTAACAAAGACAGATATTTGCACCAAGTAACTCAGGCATACACTGACACCAAGTAACACAGACACACACTTACACCAAGTAACAAAAACATACACTTACACCGAGTAACACAGACATACACTTACACAAATATTTTGACATACACTTACACCAAGTAACAAACACATACACTGACACCAAGTAACAAAGACATACACGTACACCAAGTAACAAAGACGTACACTGATACCCAGTAACACAGACACACACTGACACCAAGTCACAAAGACACACACTGACACCCAGTAACAAAGCCATATACTGACACCAAGTCACAAAGACATACCCTGATACACAGACACACACTTACACCAAGTAACACAGACATACACTGACACCAAGTAACAAAGACATACACTGATACCCAGTATCACAGACACACAATTACAACAAGTAACAAAGACATACACTGACACCAAGTCACAAAGACACACACTGACACCCAGTATCAAGGACATACACTGACACCAAGTCACAAAGACATACACTGATAGCCAGTAGCAAAGACATTCACTGATACCCAGTAACACAGACGCACACATACACCAAGTAACAAAGACATAAACTTACACCAAGTAACACAGACATACACTTACACCAAGTATTTTTGCATACACTTACACCAAGTAACAAAGACATACACTGACAACCAGTAACAAAGACATACACTTACACCAAGTAACACAGACATACACTGACACCAAGTAACAAAGTCATACACTGATACCCAGTATCACAGACACACACTGACACCAAGTAACAAAGACATACACTGACACCAAGTCACAAAGACACACACTGACACCCAGTAACAAAGACATACACTGACAACAAGTCACAAACACAGACACTGACACCAAGTAACAAAGACATACACTGACACCAAGTCACAAAGACATACACTTACACCAAGTAACAAAGACATACACTTTCACCAAGTAACACAGACATACACTTACACCAAGTATTTTGACATACACTTACACCAAGTAACAAAGACAAACACTGACACCCAGTAACAAAGACATCCACTGACAACATGTCACAAACACATACACTGACACCAAGTAACAAAGACATACACTGATACCCAGTATCACATACACACACTTACACCAAGTTACAAAGACATACACTGACACCAAGTCACAAAGACACACACTGACACCCAGTAACAAAGACATACACTGACACCAAGTCACAAAGTCATACACTGATACCCAGGAAAACAGACACACTCTGACACCAAGTAACAAAGACATACACTTACACCAAGTAACAAAGACATACACTTACACCAAGGAACACAGACACACACTTACACCAAGTAACAAAGACAGACAATTACACCAAGTATCAAAGACATAAACTGACACCAAGTATTATGACACACACTGACACCAAGTAACAAAGACATACACTGATACCCAGTAACACAGACACACACTTACACCAAGTAACAAAGACATACACTGACACCAAGTAACAAAGACATACACTTACACCAAGTAACAAAGACATACACTTGCACCATGTATTTTGACATACACTGACACCAAGTAACAAAGACATACACTGACACCAAGTCACAAAGACACACACTGACACCCAGTAACAAACTTACACTGACACCAAGTAACAGAGACATACACTGATACTCAGTAACACAGACACACACTGACACCAAGTAACAAAGACATACACTGACACCAAGTCACAATGACATCATACACTTACACCAAGGAACACAGACATACACTGACTCCAAGTAACAAAGACATACACTGATACCAAATCACAAAGACATACACTGATGCCCAGTAACACAGACACACACTGACACCAAGTAACAAAGACATACACTGACACCAAGTAACAAAGTCATACACTTACACCAATTAATAAAGACAGACAATTCCACCAAGTAACAAAGACATACACTGATACCCAGTAACACAGACACACACTTACACAAAGTAACAAAGACATACACTGACACCAAGTCACAAAGACACACACTGACACCCAGTGACAAAGACATACACTGACACCAAGTCACAAAGACATACACTGATACCCAGCAACACAGACACACACTTACACCAAGTAACACGGACACACACTGACACCCAGTAACACAGACACACACTTACACCAAGTAATGAAGACATACACTGACACCCTGTAACACAGACACACACGGACACCAAGTAACAAAGACACATACTTACACCAAGTAACACACACACACACTGAAACTCAGTAACACCGACACACACTTACACCAAGTAACACGTACATACACTGACACCATGTCACAAAGACACACACTGACACCCAGTAATAAAGACATACACTGACTCCAAGTCACAAAGACATACACTGATACCCAGGAACACAGAAACACACTGTCACCCAGTAACAAAGACATACACTGATACCAAGTCAGAAAGACATACACTGATACCCAGTAACACAGCCACAAACTGACAGCCAGTAGCAAAGACATACACTGATAACAAGTCACAAAGACATACACTGATAACCAGTAACACAGACACACACTGACACCCAGTAACACAGACACACACTTACAGCAAGTAACTCAGGCATACACTGACACCACGTAACACAGACACACACTTACACCAAGTAACAAAAACATACACTTACACCGAGTAACACAGACATACACTTACACAAATATTTTGACATACACTTACACCAAGTAACAAACACATACACTGACACCAAGTAACAAAGACATACACGTACACCAAGTAACAAAGACATACACTGATACCCAGTAACACAGACACATAATGACACCAAGTCACAAAGACACACACTGACACCCAGTAACAAAGACATATACTGACACCAAGTCACAAAGACATACCCTGATACACAGACACACAATTACAACAAGTAACAAAGACATACACTGACACCAAGTCACAAAGACACACACTGACACCCAGTAACAAAGACATACACTGACACCAAGTCACAAAGACATACACTGATAGCCAGTAACAAAGACATTCACTGATACCCAGTAACACAGACGCACACATACACCAAGTAACAAAGACATAAACTTACACCAAGTAACACAGACATACACTTACACCAAGTATTTTGGCATACACTTACACCAAGTAACAAAGACATACACTGACAACCAGTAACAAAGACATCCACTGACAACAAGTCTGAAACACAGACACTGACACCAAGTAACAAAGACATACACTTACACCAAGTAACACAGACATACACTGACACCAAGTAACAAAGTCATACACTGATACCCAGTATCACAGACACACACTGACACCAAGTAACAAAGAGATACACTGACACCAAGTCACAAAGACACACACTGACACCCAGTAACAAAGACACACACTGACACCAAGTCACAAAGACATACACTGATACCCAGTAACAAAGACATACACTGATACCCAGTAACACAGACGCACACTTACACCAAGTAACAAAGACATACACTTACACCAAGTAACAGACATACACTGACACCAAGTATTTTGACATACACTTACACCAAGTAACAAAGACAAACACTGACACCCAGTAACAAAGGCATCCACTGACAACAAGTCACAAACACATACACTGACACCAAGTAACAAAGACATACACTGATACCCAGTATCACATACACACACTTACACCAAGTAACAAAGACATACACTGACACCAAGTCACAAAGACACACACTGACACCCAGTAACAAAGACATACACTTACACCAAGTCACAAAGTCATACACTGATACCCAGGAACACAGACACACTCTGACACCAAGTAACAAAGACATACACTTACCCCAAGTAACAAAGACATACACTTACACCAAGGAACACAGACACACACTTACACCAAGTAACAAAGACAGACAATTACACCAAGTATCAAAGACAAACACTGACACCAAGTATTATGACACACACTGACACCAAGTAACAAAGACATACACTGATACCCAGTAACACAGACACACACTTACACCAAGTAACAAAGACATACACTGACACCAAGTAACAAAGACATACACTTACACCAAGTAACAAAGACATACACTTGCACCATGTATTTTGACATACACTGACACCAAGTAACAAAGACATACACTGACACCAAGTCACAAAGACACACACTGACACCCAGTAACAAACTTACACTGACACCAAGTAACAAAGACATACACTGATACCCAGTAACACAGACACACACTGACACCAAGTAACAAAGACATACACTGACACCAAGTCACAATGACATCATACACTTACACCAAGGAACACAGACATACACTGACTCCAAGTAACAAAGACATACACTGATATCAAATCACAAAGACATACACTGATACCCAGTAACACAGACACACACTTACACCAAGTAACAAAGACATACACTGACACCAAGTAACAAAGACATACACTTACACCAAGTAACAAAGACATACACTTGCACCATGTATTTTGACATACACTGACACCAAGTAACAAAGACATACACTGACACCAAGTCACAAAGACACACACTGACACCCAGTAACAAAGACATACACTGACACCAAGTCACAATGACATCATACACTTGCACCAAGGAACACAGACATACACTGACTCCAAGTAACAAAGACATACACTGATATCAAATCACAAAGACATACACTGATGCCCAGTAACACAGACACACACTGACACCAAGTAACAAAGACATACACTGACACCAAGTAACAAAGTCATACACTTACACCAAGTAATAAAGACAGACAATTACACCAAGTAACAAAGACATACACTTACACCAAGTATTTTGACATACACTGACACCAAGTAACAAAGACATACACTGATACCCAGTAACACAGACACACACTTACACAAAGTAACAAAGACATACACTGACACCAAGTCACAAAGACACACACTGACACCCAGTGACAAAGACATACACTGACACCAAGTCACAAAGACATACACTGATACCCAGTAACACAGACACACACTTACACCAAGTAACACAGACATACACTGACACCCGGTAACACAGACACACACTTACACCAAGTAATGAAGACATACACTGACACCCAGTAACACAGACACACACGGACACCAAGTAACAAAGACACATACGTACACCAAGTAACACAGACACACACTGAAACTCAGTAACACCGACACACACTTACACCAAGTAACACAGACATACACTGACACCAAGTCACAAAGACACACACTGACACCCAGTAATAAAGACATACACTGACTCCAAGTCACAAAGACATACACTGATACCCAGGAACACAGAAACACACTGTCACCCAGTAACAAAGACATACAGTGATACCAAGTCAGAAAGACATACACTGATACCCAGTAACACAGACACAAACTGACAGCCAGTAGCAAAGACATACACTGATAACAAGTCACAAAGACATACACTGATAACCTGTAACACAGACACACACTGACACCCAGTAACAAAGACATACACTGATACCAAGTCACAAAGACATACACTGACACCCAGTAACACAGACACACACTGACACCCAGTAACACAGACACACACTTACACCAAGTAACACAGACATACACTGACACCAAGTAACAAAGACATACACAGACACCAAGTAACAAAGACACACACTTACACCAAGTAACACAGACACACACTGACACCCAGTAACACAGACACACACTTACACCAAGTAACACAGACATACACTGACACCAAGTAACAAAGACATACACAGACACCAAGTAACAAAGACACACACTTACACCAAGTAACACAGACACACACTGACACACAGTAACACAGACACACACTTACACCAAGTAACAAAGACATACACTGACACCAAGTCACAAAGACACACACTGACACCCAGTAACAAAGACTTACACTGATTCCAAGTAACAAAGACATACACTGATACCAAGTCACAAAGACATACACTGATGCCCAGTAACACAGACACACACTGACACCAAGTAAAAAAGACATACACTGACACCAAGTAACAAAGACATACACTTACACCAAGTGACAAAGACACACACTTACACCAAGGAACACAGACATACACTGACATCAAGTAACAAAGACACACCCATACACCAAGTAACAAAGACAGACAATTACACCAAGTGACAAAGACACACACTTACACCAAGGAACAAAGACATACACTTACACCAAGTGACAAAGACACACACTTACACCAAGGAACACAGACATACACTGACATCAAGTAACAAAGACGCACACTTACACCAAGTAACAAAGACATACACTGACACCAAGTCACAAAGACGCACACTGACACCCAGTAACAGAGACATACACTGACACCAAGTAACAAACAAATACACTGATACCCAGTAACACAGACACACACTTACACCAAGTACCAAAGACATACACTGACACCAAGTCACAAAGACACACACTGACACCCAGTGACAAGGACATACACTGACACCAAGTCACAAAGACATACACTGATACCCAGTAACAAAGAAATACACTGATACCCAGTAACACAGACACACACTTACACCAAGTAACAAAGACACACACTAATTCCCAGTAACACAGACACGCACTTACACCAAGTAACAATGACATGCACTGACACCCAGTAACACAGACACAAACGGACATCAAGTAACAAAGACACACACTTACACCAAGTAACAAAGACATACACTGACACCAAGTAACAAAGACATACACTTACACCAAGTAACAAAGAGACACACTTACACCAAGGAACACAGACATACACTGACACCAAGTAACAAAGACATACACTGATACCAAGTCACAAAGACATACACTGATGCCCAGTAACACAGACACACACTGACACCAAGTAAAAAAGACATACACTGACACCAAGTAACAAAGACATACACTTACACCAAGTAACAAAGACACACACTTACACCAAGGAACACAGACATACACTGACATCAAGTAACAAAGACACACACTTACACCAAGTAACAAAGACAGACAATTACACCAAGTAACAAAGACATACACTTACACCAAGTATTTTGACATACACTGACACCAAGTAACAAAGACATACACTGATACCCAGTAACACAGACGCACACTTACACCAAGTAACAAAGACATACACTGACACCAAGTCACAAAGACGCACACTGACACCCAGTAACAGAGACATACACTGACACCAAGTAACAAAGAAAGACACTGATACCCAGTAACACAGACGCACACTTACACCAAGTAACAAAGACATACACTTACACCAAGTAACGCAGACATACACTTACACCAAGTATTTTGACATACACTTACACCAAGTAACAAAGACAAACACTGACACCCAGTAACAAAGCCATCCACTGACAACAAGTCACAAACACATACACTGACACCAAGTAACAAAGACATACACTGATACCCAGTATCATATACACACACTTACACCAAGTAACAAAGACATACACTGACACCAAGTCACAAAGACACACACTGACACCCAGTAACAAAGACATACTCTGACACCAAGTCACAAAGTCATACACTGATACCCAGGAACACAGACACACTCTGACACCAAGTAACAAAGACATACACTTACACCAAGTAACAAAGACATACACGTACACCAAGGAACACAGACACACACTTGCACCAAGTAACAAAGACAGACAATTACACCAAGTATCAAAGACATACACTGACACCAAGTATTATGACACACACTGACACCAAGTTACAAAGACATACACTGATACCCAGTAACGCAGACACACACTTACACCAAGTAACAAAGACATACACTGACACCAAGTAACAAAGACATACACTTACACCAAGTAACAAAGACACACACTTACACCAAGGAACACAGACATACACTGACACCAAGTAACAAAGACACACACTTACACCAAGGAACACAGACATACACTGAAATCAAGTAACAAAGACACACACTTACACCAAGTAACAAAGACAGACAATTACACCAAGTAACAAAGACATACACTTACACCAAGTATTTTGACATACACTGACACCAAGTCACAAAGACGCACACTGACACCCAGTAACAGAGACATACACTGACACCAAGTAACAAAGAAATACACTGATACCCAGTAACACAGACACACACTGACACCAAGTAACAAAGACATACACTGACACCAAGTCACAAAGACACACACTGACACCCAGTAACAAAGACATACACTGACACTAAGTCACAAAGACATACACTGATACCCAGGCACAGAGACACACACTAATTCCCAGTAACACAGACACACAATTACACCAAGTAACAATGACATGCACTGACACCCAGTAACACAGACACACACGGACACCAAGTAACAAAGACACACACTTACACCAAGTAACACAGACATACACTGACAGACAGTAAGACAAACAAACACACTGACACCCAGTAGCAGAGACACACACTGACAACAAGTAACACAGATACACACTGGGCGGCACACTGGCGCAGTGGTGAGCAATGCAGCATCACAGCTCCAGGGACCCGGGTTCGATTCTGGGTACTGCCTGTGCGGAGTTTGCAAGTTCTCCCTGTGTCTGCGTGGGTTTCCTCCGGGTGCTCCGGTTTCCTCCCACATGCCAAAGACTTGCAGGTTGGTCGGTTAATTGGCCATCATAAATAGCCCCAAGTATAGGTAGGTTGTCGGGAAAAATATGTGGACCGGTGTGAATGTTATTGGAATATGGGGTTCGTGTAGGATTAGTACTAATGGTTGCTTGATGGTCGGCACAGACTCGGTGGGCCGAAGGGCCTGTTTCAGTGCTGTATCTCGAAACTAAACTAAATACTGACACCTGGAGTCACAGACACACACTGACACCCAGTAACACGCACTGATACACAGTAACACAGACATACACTGATCCCCAGTAAGACAGACACAAACTGACAACAAGTAACAAAGACATACACTTACACCACGTATTTTGACATACACTTGCACCAAGTAACAAAGACATGCACTGACACCCAGTAACTAAGACAGACAATGACACCAAGTCACAAACACATACACTGACACCAAGTAACAATGACATGCACTGACACCAAGTAACAAAGACATACACTTATACCAAGTAACAAAGACATACACTTACACCAAGGAACACAGACACTCACTTACACCAAGTAACAAAGACAGACAATTACACCAAGTATCAAAGACATACACTGACACCAAGTATTATGACATACACTGACACCAAGTAACAAAGACATACACTGATACCCAGTAACACAGACACACACTCACACCAAACAACAAAGACATACACTGACACCAAGTCACAAAGACACACAATGACACCCAGTAACAAAGACTTACACTGATTCCAAGTAACAAAGACATACACTGATACCAAGTCACAAAGACATACACTGATGCCCAGTAACACGGACACACACTGACACCAAGTAAAAAAGACATACACTGACACCAAGTAACAAAGACATACACTTACACAAAGTAACAAAGACACACACTGACACCAAGGAACACAGACATACACTGACACCAAGTCACAAAGACGCACACTGACACCCAATAACAGAGACATACACTGACACCAAGTAACAAAGAAATACACTGATACCCAGTAACAAAGAAATACACTGACACCCAGTAACACAGACACACACGGACATCAAGTAACAAAGACACACACTTACACCAAGTAACACAGACACACACTTACACCAAGTAACAAAGACATACACTGACACCAAGTCACAAAGACACACACTGACACCCAGTTACAAAGACTTACACTGACACCAAGTAACAAAGACATACACTGATACCAAGTCACAAACACATACACTGATACCCAGTAACACAGTCACACACTGACACCAAGTAACAAAGACATACACTGACACCAAGTAACAAAGACATACACTTACACCAAGTAACAAAGACACACACTTACACCAAGGAACACAGACATACACTGACACCAAGTAACAAAGACACACAATTACACCAAGTAACAAAGACAGACAATTACACCAAGTAACAAAGACATACACTTGCACCATGTATTTTGACATACACTGACACCAAGTCACAAAGACATACATTGATACCCAGTAACAAAGACATACACTGACACCCAGTAACACAGACACACGCTTACACCAAGTAACAAAGACACGCACTGATACCCAGTAACACAGACACACACTGACACCAAGTAACAAAGACATACACTTACTCCAAGTAACAAGGACACATACTTAAACCAAGTAACACAGACATACACTGACAACAAGTAACAAAGACATACACTTGCACCAAGTATTTTGACATACACTTGCACCATTTAACAAAGACATACAACTACACCAATTAACACAGACACACACTTACACCAATTAACAAAGACAGACACTGATACCAAGTAACAAAGTCATACACTTACACCAAGTCACAATGACATCATACACTTACACCAAGGAACACAGACATACACTGAATCCAAGTAACAAAGACATACACTGATACCAAATCGCAAAGACATACACTGATGCCCAGTAACACAGACACACACTGACACCAAGTAACAAAGACATACACTGACACCAAGTAACAAAGTCATACACTTACACCAAGTAATAAAGACAGACAATTACACCAAGTAACAAAGACATACACTTACACCAAGTATTTTGACATACACTGACACCAAGTAACAAAGACATACACTGATACCCAGTAACACAGACACACACTTACACAAAGTAACAAAGACATACACTGACACCAAGTCACAAAGACACACACTGACACCCAGTGACAAAGACATACACTGACACCAAGTCACAAAGACATACACTGATACCCAGTAACACAGACACACACTTACACCAAGTAACACAGACACACACTGACACCCGGTAACACAGACACACACTTACAACAAGTAATGAAGACATACACTGACACCCAGTAACACAGACACACACGGACACCAAGTAACAAAGGCACATACTTACACCAAGTAACACAGACTCACACTGAAAATCAGTAACACCGACACACACTTACACCAAGTAACACAGACATACACTGACACCAAGTCACAAAGACACACACTGACACCCAGTAATAAAGACATACACTGACACCAAGTCACAAAGACACACACTGACACCCAGTAACAAAGACATACACTTACACCAAGTCACAAAGACATACATTGATACCCAGTAACAAAGACATACACTGACACCCAGTAACACAGACACACGCTTACACCAAGTAACAAAGACACGCACTGATACCCAGTAACACAGACGCACACTGACACCAAGTAACAAAGACATACACTTACTCCAAGTAACAAGGACACATACTTAAACCAAGTAACACAGACATACACTGACAACAAGTAACAAAGACATACACTTGCACCAAGTATTTTGACATACACTTGCACCATTTAACAAAGACATACAACTACACCAATTAACACAGACACACACTTACACCAATTAACAAAGACAGACACTGATACCAAGTAACAAAGTCATACACTTACACCAAGTCACAATGACATCATACACTTACACCAAGGAACACAGACATACACTGACTCCAAGTAACAAAGACATACACTGATACCAAATCACAAAGACATACACTGATGCCCAGTAACACAGACACACATTGACACCAAGTAACAAAGACATACACTGACACCAAGTAACAAAGTCATACACTTACACCAAGTAATAAAGACAGACAATTACACCAAGTAACAAAGACATACACTTACACCAAGTATTTTGACATACACTGACACCAAGTAACAAAGACATACACTGATACCCAGTAACACAGACACACACTTACACAAAGTAACAAAGACATACACTGACACCAAGTCACAAACACACACACTGACACCCAGTGACAAAGACATACACTGACACCAAGTCACAAAGACATACACTGATACCCAGTAACACAGACACACACTTACACCAAGTAACACAGACACACACTGACACCCGGTAACACAGACACACACTTACACCAAGTAATGAAGACATACACTGACACCCAGTAACACAGACACACACGGACACCAAGTAACAAAGATACATACTTACACCAAGTAACACAGACTCACACTGAAACTCAGTAACACCGACACACACTTAGACCAAGTAACACAGACATACACTGGCACCAAGTCACAAAGACACACACTGACACCCAGTAATAAAGACATACACTGACACCAAGTCACAAAGACATAGACTGATACCCAGGAACACAGAAACACACTGACACCCAGTAACAAAGACATACACTGATACCAAGTCAGAAAGACATACACTGATACCCAGTAACACAGACACAAACTGACAGCCAGTAACAAAGACATACACTGATAACAAGTCACAAAGACATACACTGATACCCAGTAACACAGACACACACTGACACCCAGTAACAGAGACACACACTTACACCAAGTAACACAGACATACACTGACACCAAGTAACAAAGACATACACTAACACCAAGTAACAAAGACATACACTTACAGCCAGTAACACAGACACACACTTACACCAAGTAACAAAGACATACACTGACACCAAGTCACAAAGACACATACTGACACCCAGTAACAAAGACTTACACTGATTCCAAGTAACAAAGACATACACTGATACCAAGTCACAAAGACATACACTGATGCCCAGTAACACGGACACACACTGACACCAAGTAAAAAAGACATACACTGACACCAAGTAACAAAGACATGCACTTACACCAAGTAACAAAGACACACACTGACACCAAGGAACACAGACATACACTGACATCAAGTAACAAAGACACACACTTACACCAAGTAACAAAGACAGACAATTACACCAAGTAACAAAGACATACACTTACACCAAGTATTTTGACATACACTGACACCAAGTAACAAAGGCATACACTGATACCCAGTAACACAGACGCACACTTACACCAAGTAACAAAGACATACACTGACACCAAGTCACAAAGACGCACACTGACACCCAATAACAGAGACATACACTGACACCAAGTAACAAAGAAATACACTGATACCCAGTAACAAAGAAATACACTGACACCCAGTAACACAGACACACACGGACATCAAGTAACAAAGACACACACTTACACCAAGTAACACAGACACACACTTACACCAAGTAACAAAGACATACACTGACACCAAGTCACAAAGACACACACTGTACACCCAGTTACAAAGACTTACACTGATACCAAGTAACAAAGACATACACTGATACCAAGTCACAAACACATACACTGATACCCAGAAACACAGACACACACTGACACCAAGTAACAAAGACATACACTGACACCAAGTAACAAAGACATACACTTACACAAAGTAACAAAGACACACACTTACACCAAGGAACACAGACATACACTGACACCAAGTAACAAAGACACACAATTACACCAAGTAACAAAGACAGACAATTACACCAAGTAACAAAGACATACACTTGCACCATGTATTTTGACATACACTGACACCAAGTAACAAAGACATACACTGATACCCAGTAACACAGACACACACTTACACCAAGTAACAAAGACATACACTGACACCAAGTCACAAAGACACACACTGACACCCAGTAACAAACTTACACTGACACCAAGTAACAAAGACATACACTGATACCCAGTAACACAGACACACACTGACACCAAGTAACAAAGACATACACTGACAGCAAGTCACAAAGACACACACTGACACCCAGTAACAAAGACATACACTGACACCAAGTCACAAAGACACACACTGACACCCAGTAACAAAGACATACACTTACACCAAGTCACAAAGACATACATTGATACCCAGTAACAAAGACATACACTGACACCCAGTAACACAGACACACGCTTACACCAAGTAACAAAGACACGCACTGATACCCAGTAACACAGACACACACTGACACCAAGTAACAAAGACATACACTTACTCCAAGTAACAAGGACACATACTTAAACCAAGTAACACAGACATACACTGACAACAAGTCACAAAGACATACACTTGCACCAAGTATTTTGACATACACTTGCACCATTTAACAAAGACATACAACTACACCAATTAACACAGACACACACTTACACCAATTAACAAAGACAGACACTGATACCAAGTAACAAAGTCATACACTTACACCAAGTCACAATGACATCATACACTTACACCAAGGAACACAGACATACACTGACTCCAAGTAACAAAGACATACACTGATACCAAATCACAAAGACATACACTGATGCCCAGTAACACAGACACACACTGACACCAAGTAACAAAGACATACACTGACACCAAGTAACAAAGTCATACACTTACACCAAGTAATAAAGACAGACAATTACACCAAGTAACAAAGACATACACTTACACCAAGTATTTTGACATACACTGACACCAAGTAACAAAGACATACACTGATACCCAGTAACACAGACACACACTTACACAAAGTAACAAAGACATACACTGACACCAAGTCACAAAGACACACACTGACACCCAGTGACAAAGACATACACTGACACCAAGTCACAAAGACATACACTGATACCCAGTAACACAGACACACACTTACACCAAGTAACACAGACACACACTGACACCCGGTTACACAGACACACACTTACAACAAGTAATGAAGACATACACTGACACCCAGTAACACAGACACACACGGACACCAAGTAACAAAGGCACATACTTACACCAAGTAACACAGACTCACACTGAAAATCAGTAACACCGACACACACTTACACCAAGTAACACAGACATACACTGACACCAAGTCACAAAGACACACACTGACACCCAGTAATAAAGACATACACTGACACCAAGTCACAAAGACATAGACTGATACCCAGGAACACAGAAACATACTGACACCCAGTAACAAAGACATGCACTGATACCAAGTCAGAAAGACATACACTGATACCCAGTAACACAGACACAAACTGACAGCCAGTAACAAAGACATACACTGATAACAAGTCACAAAGACATACACTGATACCCAGTAACACAGACACACACTGACACCCAGTAACACAGACACACACTTACACCAAGTAACACAGACATACACTGACACCAAGTAACAAAGACACACACTTACACCAAGTAACACAGACACACACTGACACCCAGTAACACAGACACACACTGACACCCAGTGACAAAGACATACACTGACACCAAGTCACAAAGACATACACTGATACCCAGTAACACAGACACACACTTACACCAAGTAACACAGACACACACTGAAACCCGGTAACACAGACACACACTTACACCAAGTAATGAAGACATACACTGACACCCAGTAACACAGACACACACGGACACCAAGTAACAAAGACACATACTTACACCAAGTAACACAGACTCACACTGAAACTCAGTAACACCGACACTCACTTACACCAAGTAACACAGACATACACTGGCACCAAGTCACAAAGACACACACTGACACCCAGTAATAAAGACATACACTGACACCAAGTCACAAAGACATAGACTGATACCCAGGAACACAGAAACACACTGACACCCAGTAACAAAGACATACACTGATACCAAGTCAGAAAGACATACACTGATACCCAGTAACACAGACACAAACTGACAGCCAGTAACAAAGACATACACTGATAACAAGTCACAAAGACATACACTGATACCCAGTAACACAGACACACACTGACACCCAGTAACACAGACACACACTTACACCAAGTAACACAGACATACACTGACACCAAGTAACAAAGACACACACTTACACCAAGTAACACAGACACACACTGACACCCAGTAGCACAGACACAAACTTACACCAAGTAACAAAGACATACACTGACACCAAGTCACAAAGACACATACTGACACCCAGTAACAAAGACTTACACTGATTCCAAGTAACAAAGACATACACTGATACCAAGTCACAAAGACATACACTGATGCCCAGTAACACAGACACACACTGACACCAAGTAACAAAGACATACACTAACACCAAGTAACAAAGACATACACTTACAGCCAGTAACACAGACACACACTTACACCAAGTAACAAAGACATACACTGACACCAAGTCACAAAGACACATACTGACACCCAGTAACAAAGACTTACACAGATTCCAAGTAACAAAGACATACACTGATACCAAGTCACAAAGACATACACTGATGCCCAGTAACACGGACACACACTGACACCAAGTAAAAAAGACATACACTGACACCAAGTAACAAAGACATACACTTACACCAAGCAACAAAGACACACACTGACACCAAGGAACACAGACATACACTGACATCAAGTAACAAAGACACACACTTACACCAAGTAACAAAGACAGACAATTACACCAAGTAACAAAGACATACACTTAGACCAAGTATTTTGACATACACTGACACCAAGTCACAAAGACGCACACTGACACCCAATAACAGAGACATACACTGACACCAAGTAACAAAGAAATACACTGATACCCAGTAACAAAGAAATACACTGACACCCAGTAACACAGACACACACGGACATCAAGTAACAAAGACATACACTGACACCAAGTAACAAAGACATACACTGACACCAAGTCACAAAGACACACACTGTACACCCAGTTACAAAGACTTACACTGATACCAAGTAACAAAGACAAACACTGATACCAAGTCACAAACACATACACTGATACCCAGAAACACAGACACACACTGACACCAAGTAACAAAGACATACACTGACACCAAGTAACAAAGACATACACTTACACAAAGTAACAAAGACACACACTTACACCAAGGAACACAGACATACACTGACACCAAGTAACAAAGACATACACTGACACCAAGTCACAAAGACACACACTGTACACCCAGTTACAAAGACTTACACTGATACCAAGTAACAAAGACATACACTGATACCAAGTCACAAACACATACACTGATACCCAGAAACACAGACACACACTGACACCAAGTAACAAAGACATACACTGACACCAAGTAACAAAGACATACACTTACACAAAGTAACAAAGACACACACTTACACCAAGGAACACAGACATACACTGACACCAAGTAACAAAGACACACAATTACACCAAGTAACAAAGACAGACAATTACACCAAGTAACAAAGACATACACTTGCACCATGTATTTTGACATACACTGACACCAAGTAACAAAGACATACACTGATACCCAGTAACACAGACTCACACTTACACCAAGTAACAAAGACATACACTGACACCAAGTCACAAAGACACACACTGACTCCCAGTAACAAACTTACACTGACACCAAGTAACAAAGACATACACTGATACCCAGTAACACAGACACACACTGACACCAAGTAACAAAGACATACACTGACAGCAAGTCACAAAGACACACACTGACACCCAGTAACAAAGACATACACTGACACCAAGTCACAAAGACACACACTGACACCCAGTAACAAAGACATACACTTACACCAAGTCACAAAGACATACATTGATACCCAGTAACAAAGACATACACTGACACCCAGTAACACAGACACACGCTTACACCAAGTAACAAAGACACGCACTGATACCCAGTAACACAGACACACACTGACACCAAGTAACAAAGACATACACTTACTCCAAGTAACAAGGACACATACTTAAACCAAGTAACACAGACATACACTGACAACAAGTAACAAAGACATACACTTGCACCAAGTATTTTGACATACACTTGCACCATTTAACAAAGACATACAACTACACCAATTAACACAGACACACACTTACTCCAATTAACAAAGACAGACACTGATACCAAGTAACAAAGTCATACACTTACACCAAGTCACAATGACATCATACAATTACACCAAGGAACACAGACATACACTGACTCCAAGTAACAAAGACATACACTGATACCAAATCACAAAGACATACACTGATGCCCAGTAACACAGACACACACTGACACCAAGTAACAAAGACATACACTGACACCAAGTAACAAAGTCATACACTTACACCAAGTAATAAAGACAGACAATTACACCAAGTAACAAAGACATACACTTACACCAAGTATTTTGACATACACTGACACCAAGTAACAAAGACATACACTGATACCAGTAACACAGACACACACTTACACAAAGTAACAAAGACATACACTGACACCAAGTCACAAAGACACACACTGGCACCCAGTGACAAAGACATACACTGACACCAAGTCACAAAGACATACACTGATACCCAGTAACACAGACACACACTTACACCAAGTAACACAGACACACACTGACACCCGGTAACACAGACACACACTTACAACAAGTAATGAAGACATACACTGACACCCAGTAACACAGACACACACGGACACCAAGTAACAAAGACACATACTTACACCAAGTAACACAGACTCACACTGAAACTCAGTAACACCGACACACACTTACACCAAGTAACACAGACATACACTGACACCAAGTCACAAAGACACACACTGACACCCAGTAATAAAGACATACACTGACACCAAGTCACAAAGACATAGACTGATACCCAGGAACACAGAAACACACTGACACCCAGTAACAAAGACATACACTGATACCAAGTCAGAAAGACATACACTGATACCCAGTAACACAGACGCAAACTGACAGCCAGTAACAAAGACATACACTGATAACAAGTCACAAAGACATACACTGATACCCAGTAACACAGACACACACTGACACCCAGTAACACAGACACACACTTACACCAAGTAACACAGACATACACTGACACCAAGTAACAAAGACACACACTTACACCAAGTAACACAGACACAAACTGACACCCAGTAACACAGACACACACTTACCCCAAGTAACAAAGACATACACTGACACCAAGTCACAAAGACACATACTGACACCCAGTAACAAAGACTTACACTGATTCCAAGTAACAAAGACATACACTGATGCCCAGTAACACAGACACACACTGACACCAAGTAACAAAGACATACACTAACACCAAGTAACAAAGACATACACTTACAGCCAGTAACAAAGACACACACTTACACCAAGGAATACAGACATACACTGACACCAAGTAACAAAGACACACACTTACACCAAGTAATAAAGACAGACAATTACACCAAGTAACAAAGACATACACTTACACCAAGTATTCTGACATACACTGACACCAATTAACAAAGACATACACTGATACCCAGTAACACAGACACACACTTAAACCAAGTAACAAAGACATACACTGAGACCAAGTCACAAAGACGCACACTGACACCCAGTAACAAAGACTTACACAGACACCAAGTAACAAAGACATACACTGATACCTAGTAACACAGACACACACTTACACCAAGTAACAAAGACATACACTGACACCAAGTCACAAAGACACACACTGACACCCTGTAACAATGACATACACTGACACCCAGTAACACAGACACACACGGACACAAAGTAACAGAGACACACACTTAAACCAAGTAACACAGAAACACACTGACACCCAGTAACACAGACACTCACTTACACCAAGTAACACAGACATACACTGACACCAAGTAACAAAGACATACACTGAGACCCAGTAACACAGACACACACTTACACCAAGTAACACAGACATACACTGACACCAAGTAACAAAGACAGACACTGATACCCAGGAAAACAGACAAACACTTACACCAAGTAACAAAGACACACGCTTACACCAAGTAACAAAGACATACACTTACACCAAGTAACACAGACATACACTGACACCAAGTAACAAAGACATGCAATTGCACCAAGTAACAAAGACACGCACTTACACCAAGTAACACAGATATACAATGACACCAAGTAACAAAGACATGCACTGAAACCCAGTAACAAAGACACACACGGACACCAAGTAACAAAGACACACACTTACACCAAGTAACACAGACATACACTGACTACCAGTAAAACAGACACACACTGACCCCCAGTAACAAAGACATACACTGACACCTAGTCACAAAGACATACACTGATACACAGACACAAACTTAGACCAAGTAACACAGACGTTCACTGTCACCAAGTAACATAGACACACAGTTACAACAAGTAACAAAGACATACACTGATACCCAGTGACACAGACACACACTTACACCAGGTAACACAGACATACACGGACACCAAGTAACAAAGACATGCACTGATACCCAGTAACACAGACACACACTTGCACCAAGTAACACAGACATACACTGACACCAAGTAACAAAGACATACACTGATACCCAGTAACACAGTCACACACTTACACCAAGTAACAAAGACAGACACTGATACCCAGTAACACAGACACACACTTACACCAAATAACAAAGACATACAATGAGACCAAGTAAAAAGACATAAACTGACACCCAGTAACACAGACACACAAGGACACCAAGTAACAAAGACATACACTGACACCCATTGACACAGACACACACTTACCCCAAGTAACACAGACATGCACTGACACCAAGTAACAAAGACAGACACTGATACCAAAGAAAACAGACAAACACTTACACCAAGTAACACAGACACGCACTTACACCAAGTAACAAAGACATACACTTACACCAAGCAACACAGACATACACTGACACCAAGTAACAAGGACATACAATTGCACCAAGTAACAAAGACACACATTTACACCAAGTAACACAGATATACACTGACACCAAGTCACAAAGACATACATTGATACCCAGTAACAAAGACATACACTGACACCCAGTATCACAGACACACGCTTACACCAAGTAACAAAGACACGCACTGATACCCAGTAACACAGACACACACTGATGCCAAGTAACAAAGACATACACTGACACCCAGTAACAAAGACATACACTTGCACCAAGTATTTTGACATACACTTGCACCATTTAACAAAGACATACACTTACACCAATTAACACAAACACACACTTACACCAATTAACAAAGACAGACACTGATACCAAGTAACAAAGACATACACTTACACCAAGTAACAAAGACACACACTTACATCAAGTAACACAGCCATACACTGATACCAAGTAACAAAGACATACACTGACACCAAGTAACAAAGACATAAACTGACACCCAGTAACACAGATACACAAGGACACCAAGTAACAAAGACATACACTGACAACTAGTAACAAAGACAGACAATAACACCAAGTAACAGAGACATACAATTACACCAAGTATTTTGTCATACACTGAAACCAAGTAACAAAGCCATACACTGATACCCAGTAACACAGACACACTCTTACACCAAGTAACAAAGACATACACTGACACCAAGTAACAAAGACATACACTGACACCCAGTGACACAGACACACACTTACACCAAGTAACACAGACATACACTGACACCAAGTAACAAAGACAGACACTGATACCCAGGAAAACAGACAAACACTTACACCAAGTAACACAGACACACACTTACACCAAGTAACACAGATATACACTGACACCAAGTAACAAAGACATACAATTACACCAAGCAACACAGACACACACTTACACCAAGTAACAAAGACAGACACTGATACCCAGTAACACAGACACACACTTACACCAAATAACAAAGCCATACACTGACACCAAGTAACAAAGACATAAACTGACACCCAGTAACACAGACACACAAGGACACCAAGTAACAAAGACATACACTGACACCCAGTGACACAGACACACACTTACCCCAAGTAACACAGACATACACTGACACCAAGTAACAAAGACAGACACTGATACCCAGGAAAACAGACAAACACTTACACCAAGTAACACAGACACACACTTAACCACGCAACACAGACATACACTGACACCAAGTAACAAAGACATACAATTGCACCAAGTAACAAAGACACACACTTACACCAAGTAACACAGATATACACTGACACCAAGTAACAAAGACATGCACTGATACCCAGTAACAAAGGCACACACGGACACCAAGTAACAAAGACACACACTTACACCAAGTAACACTGACACACTCTGACTCCCAGTAAAACAGACACACATTTACACCAAAGAACACAGACATACACTGACACCAAGTAACAAAGACATACAATGAAAACCAGGCACACAGACACACACTTACACCAAGTAACACAGACATACACATACACCAAGTAACAACGACATACACTGACACCAAGTAACAAAGACATACAATTACACCAAGTAACAAAGACACACACTTACACCAAGTAACAAAGACAGACTCTGATACCCAGTAACACAGACACACACTGACACCCAGTTAGAAACACACACTGAACCCCAGTAACACAGCCAAACACTGACCCCCAGTAACACAGACATACACTGACACCAAGTCACAAAGACACACAATGACACCCAGTAACAAAGACATACACTGACACCTAGTCACAAAGACATACACTGATACACAGACACACGCTTACACCAAGTAACACAGACATACACTGACACCAAGAAACAAAGACATACACTGATACCCAGTAACACAGACACACACTTACACCAAGTAACAAAGACATACACTGACACCAAGTAACAAAGACATACACTTACACCAAGTAACAAAGACATACACTGATACCAAGTAACAAAGACATACACTGATACACAGTAACACACACACACACTTACACCAAGTAACACAGACATACACTGACACAAAGTAACAAAGACATACACTGATACCCAGTATCGCAGACACACACTTACATCAAGTAACAAAGACAGACACTGATACCCAGTAACACTGATACACAATTACACCAAATAACAAAGACATACACTGACACCAAGTAACAAAGACATAAACTGACACCCAGTAACACAGACACACAAGGACACCAAGTAACAAAGACATACACTGATACCCAGTAACACAGACACACACTGACACCAAGTAACAAAGACATACACTGACAGCAAGTAACAAAGACACACACTTACACCCAGTAACAAAGACAGACAATTACACCAAGTAACAAAGACATACACATACACCAAGTATTCTGACATACAATGACAACAAGTAACAAAGACATACACTGATACCCAGTAACACAGACACACACTTAAACCAAGTAACACAGACATACACTGACACCAAGTCACAAAGACGCACACTGACACCCAGTAACAAAGACTTACACTGACACCAAGTAACAAAGACATACACTGATACCTAGTAACACAGACACACACTTACACCAAGTAACACAGACATACACTGACACCAAGTCACAAAGACACACACTGACACCCAGTAACAAAGACATACACTGGCACCCAGTAACACAGACACACACGGACACCAAGTAACAAAGACGCACACTTAAACCAAGTAACACAGAAACACACTGACAAACAGTCACACTGACACACACTTACACCAAGTAACACAGACATACACTGATACCAAGTAACAAAGACACACACTGATACCCAGTAACACAGACACACACTTACACCAAGTAACACAGACATACACTGACAGCAAGTAACAAAGACAGACACTGATACCCAGGAAAACAGACAAACACTTCCACCAAGTAACAAAGACACACACTTAAACCAAGTAACACAGAAACACACTGACAAACAGTCACACACGCTTACACCAAGTAACACAGACATACACTGACACCAAGTAACAAAGACATACACTGATACCCAGTAACACAGACACACACTTACACCAAGTAACAAAGACATACACTTACACCAAGTAACACAGACATACACTGACACCAAGTAACAAAGACAAACACTTACACCAAGTAACAAAGACACACACTTACACCAAGGAACACAGACATACACTGACATCAAGTAACAAAGACACACACTTACACCAAGTAACAAAGACAGACAATTACACCAAGTAACAAAGACATACACTTACACCAAGTATTTTGACATACACTGACACCAAGTAACAAAGACATACACTGATACCCAGTAACGCAGACGCACACTTGCACCAAGTAACAAAGACATACACTGACACCAAGTCACAAAGACGCACACTGACACCCAGTAACAGAGACATACACTGACACCAAGTAACAAAGACATACACTGATACCCAGTAACGCAGACGCACACTTGCACCAAGTAACAAAGACATACACTGAACCAAGTCACAAAGACACACTCTGACACCAAGTAACAAAGACATACACTTACACCAAGTAACAAAGACATACACGTACACCAAGGAACACAGACACACACTTACACCAAGTAACAAAGACAGACAATTACACCAAGTATCAAAGACATACACTGACACCAAGTATTATGACACACACTGACAACAAGTTACAAAGACATACACTGATACCCAGTAACACAGACACACACTTACACCAAGTAACAAAGACATACACTGACACCAAGTAACAAAGACATACACTTACACCAAGTAACAAAGACACACACTTACACCAAGGAACACAGACATACACTGACACCAAGTAACAAAGACACACACTTACACCAAGGAACACAGACATCCACTGACATCAAGTAACAAAGACACACACTTACACCAAGTAACAAAGACAGACAATTACACCAAGTAACAAAGACATACAATTACACCAAGTATTTTGACATACACTGACACCAAGTAACATAGACATACACTGATACCCAGTAACACAGACGCACACTTACACCAAGTAACAAAGACATACACTGACACCAAGTCACAAAGACGCACACTGACACCCATTAACAGAGACATACACTGACACCAAGTAACAAAGAAATACACTGATACCCAGTAACACAGACACACACTTACACCAAGTAACAAAGACATACACTGACACCAAGTCACAAATACACACAGTGACACCCAGTAACAAAGACATACACTGACACTAAGTCACAAAGACATACACTGATACCCAGGCACAGAGACACACACTAATTCCCAGTAACACAGACACACACTTACACCAAGTAACAAAGACAGACAATTACACCAAGTATCAAAGACATACACTGACACCAAGTATTATGACATACACTGACACCAAGTAACAAAGACATACACTGATACCCAGTAACACAGACACACACTTACACCAAATAACAAAGACATACACTGACACCAAGTCACAAAGACACACACTGACACCCAGTAACAAAGACTTACACTGATTCCAAGTAACAAAGAAATACACTGATACCCAGTAACACAGACACACACTTACACCAAGTAACAAAGACATACACTGACACCAAGTCACAAAGACACACACTGACACTAAGTCTCAAAGACATACACTGATACCCAGGCACAGAGACACACACTAATTCCCAGTAACACAGACACACACTTACACCAAGTAACAATGACATGCACTGACACCCAGTAACACAGACACACACGGACACCAAGTAACAAAGACACACACTTATACCAAGTAACAAAGACATACACTTACACCAAGGAACACAGACACACACTTACACCAAGTAACAAAGACAGACAATTACACCAAGTATCAAAGACATACACTGACACCAAGTATTATGACATACACTGACACCAAGTAACAAAGACATACACTGATACCCAGTAACACAGACACACACTTACACCAAATAACAAAGACATACACTGACACCAAGTCACAAAGACACACACTGACACCCAGTAACAAAGACTTACACTGATTCCAAGTAACAAAGAAATACACTGATACCCAGTAACACAGACACACACTTACACCAAGTAACAAAGACATACACTGACACCAAGTCACAAAGACACACACTGACACCCAGTGACAAAGACATACACTGACACCAAGTCACAAAGACATTCACTGATACCCAGTAACAAAGAAATACACTGATACCCAGTAACACAGACACACACTTACACCAAGTAACAAAGACACACACTAATTCCCAGTAACACAGACACACACTTACACCAAGTAACAATGACATGCACTGACACCCAGTAACACAGACACACGGACATCAAGTAACAAAGACACACACTTACACCAAGTAACACAGACACACACTGACAGCCATTAAGACAAACAAACACACTGACACCCAGTAGCAGAGACACACACTGACAACAAGTGACACAGATACACAGTGGGCGGCACAGTGGCGCAGTGGTTAGCACTGCAGCCTCACAGCTCCAGGGATCCGGGTTCGATTCTGGGTACTGCCTGTGCGGAGTTTGCAATTTCTCCCTGTGTCTGCGTGGGTTTCCTCCGGGTGCTCCGGTTTCCTCCCACATGCCAAAGACTTGCAGGTTGGTAGGTTAATTGGCCATTATAAATTGCCCCCAGTATAGGTAGGTGGTAGGGAAAAATATCGGGACCGGTGGGGATGTCATTGGAATATGGGATTCGTGTAGGATTTGTATAAATGGTTGGTTGATGGTCGGCACAGACTCGGTGGGCCGAAGGGACTGTTTCAGTGCTGTATCTCGAAACTAAACGAAATACTGACACCTGGAGTCACAGACACACACAGACACCCAGTAACACGCACTGATACACAGTAACACAGACATGCACTGATCCCCAGTCAGACAGACACAAACTGACAACAAGTAACAAAGACATACACTTGCACCAAGTAACAAAGACATGCACTGACACCCAGTAACTAAGACATACAATGACACCAAGTCACAAACACATACACTGACACCAAGTAACAAAGAGATACACTTACACCAAGTAACAAAGACATACACTGATACCCAGTAACACAGACACACACTTACACCAAGTAACAAAGACATACACTGACACCAAGTAACACAGACATACACTGACCCCCAGGAACACAGACATACACTGATACCCAGTAACACAGACAGACACTTCCACCAAGTAACAAAGACACACACTTAAACCAAGTAACACAGAAACACACTGACAAACAGTCACACACGCTTACACCAAGTAACACAGACATACACTGACACCAAGTAACAAAGACATACACTGATACCCAGTAACACAGACACACACTTACACCAAGTAACAAAGACATACACTTACACCAAGTAACACAGACATACACTGACACCAAGTAACAAAGACAAACACTTACACCAAGTAACAAAGACACACACTTACACCAAGGAACACAGACATACACTGACATCAAGTAACAAAGACACACACTTACACCAAGTAACAAAGACAGACAATTACACCAAGTAACAAAGACATACACTTACACCAAGTATTTTGACATACACTGACACCAAGTAACAAAGACATACACTGATACCCAGTAACGCAGACGCACACTTGCACCAAGTAACAAAGACATACACTGACACCAAGTCACAAAGACGCACACTGACACCCAGTAACAGAGACATACACTGACACCAAGTAACAAAGACATACACTGATACCCAGTAACGCAGACGCACACTTGCACCAAGTAACAAAGACATACACTGAACCAAGTCACAAAGACACACTCTGACACCAAGTAACAAAGACATACACTTACACCAAGTAACAAAGACATACACGTACACCAAGGAACACAGACACACACTTACACCAAGTAACAAAGACAGACAATTACACCAAGTATCAAAGACATACACTGACACCAAGTATTATGACACACACTGACAACAAGTTACAAAGACATACACTGATACCCAGTAACACAGACACACACTTACACCAAGTAACAAAGACATACACTGACACCAAGTAACAAAGACATACACTTACACCAAGTAACAAAGACACACACTTACACCAAGGAACACAGACATACACTGACACCAAGTAACAAAGACACACACTTACACCAAGGAACACAGACATCCACTGACATCAAGTAACAAAGACACACACTTACACCAAGTAACAAAGACAGACAATTACACCAAGTAACAAAGACATACAATTACACCAAGTATTTTGACATACACTGACACCAAGTAACAAAGACATACACTGATACCCAGTAACACAGACGCACACTTACACCAAGTAACAAAGACATACACTGACACCAAGTCACAAAGACGCACACTGACACCCATTAACAGAGACATACACTGACACCAAGTAACAAAGAAATACACTGATACCCAGTAACACAGACACACACTTACACCAAGTAACAAAGACATACACTGACACCAAGTCACAAATACACACAGTGACACCCAGTAACAAAGACATACACTGACACTAAGTCACAAAGACATACACTGATACCCAGGCACAGAGACACACACTAATTCCCAGTAACACAGACACACACTTACACCAAGTAACAAAGACAGACAATTACACCAAGTATCAAAGACATACACTGACACCAAGTATTATGACATACACTGACACCAAGTAACAAAGACATACACTGATACCCAGTAACACAGACACACACTTACACCAAATAACAAAGACATACACTGACACCAAGTCACAAAGACACACACTGACACCCAGTAACAAAGACTTACACTGATTCCAAGTAACAAAGAAATACACTGATACCCAGTAACACAGACACACACTTACACCAAGTAACAAAGACATACACTGACACCAAGTCACAAAGACACACACTGACACTAAGTCTCAAAGACATACACTGATACCCAGGCACAGAGACACACACTAATTCCCAGTAACACAGACACACACTTACACCAAGTAACAATGACATGCACTGACACCCAGTAACACAGACACACACGGACACCAAGTAACAAAGACACACACTTATACCAAGTAACAAAGACATACACTTACACCAAGGAACACAGACACACACTTACACCAAGTAACAAAGACAGACAATTACACCAAGTATCAAAGACATACACTGACACCAAGTATTATGACATACACTGACACCAAGTAACAAAGACATACACTGATACCCAGTAACACAGACACACACTTACACCAAATAACAAAGACATACACTGACACCAAGTCACAAAGACACACACTGACACCCAGTAACAAAGACTTACACTGATTCCAAGTAACAAAGAAATACACTGATACCCAGTAACACAGACACACACTTACACCAAGTAACAAAGACATACACTGACACCAAGTCACAAAGACACACACTGACACCCAGTGACAAAGACATACACTGACACCAAGTCACAAAGACATTCACTGATACCCAGTAACAAAGAAATACACTGATACCCAGTAACACAGACACACACTTACACCAAGTAACAAAGACACACACTAATTCCCAGTAACACAGACACACACTTACACCAAGTAACAATGACATGCACTGACACCCAGTAACACAGACACACGGACATCAAGTAACAAAGACACACACTTACACCAAGTAACACAGACACACACTGACAGCCATTAAGACAAACAAACACACTGACACCCAGTAGCAGAGACACACACTGACAACAAGTGACACAGATACACAGTGGGCGGCACAGTGGCGCAGTGGTTAGCACTGCAGCCTCACAGCTCCAGGGATCCGGGTTCGATTCTGGGTACTGCCTGTGCGGAGTTTGCAATTTCTCCCTGTGTCTGCGTGGGTTTCCTCCGGGTGCTCCGGTTTCCTCCCACATGCCAAAGACTTGCAGGTTGGTAGGTTAATTGGCCATTATAAATTGCCCCCAGTATAGGTAGGTGGTAGGGAAAAATATCGGGACCGGTGGGGATGTCATTGGAATATGGGATTCGTGTAGGATTAGTATAAATGGTTGGTTGATGGTCGGCACAGACTCGGTGGGCCGAAGGGACTGTTTCAGTGCTGTATCTCGAAACTAAACGAAATACTGACACCTGGAGTCACAGACACACACAGACACCCAGTAACACGCACTGATACACAGTAACACAGACATGCACTGATCCCCAGTCAGACAGACACAAACTGACAACAAGTAACAAAGACATACACTTGCACCAAGTAACAAAGACATGCACTGACACCCAGTAACTAAGACATACAATGACACCAAGTCACAAACACATACACTGACACCAAGTAACAAAGAGATACACTTACACCAAGTAACAAAGACATACACTGATACCCAGTAACACAGACACACACTTACACCAAGTAACAAAGACATACACTGACACCAAGTAACACAGACATACACTGACCCCCAGGAACACAGACATACACTGATACCCAGTAACACAGACAGACACTTGCACCAAGTATCAAAGATATGCACTGTCACCAGGTAACGAAGACATACACTGACACCGAGTAACAAAGACATCCACTGACAACAAGTCACAAACACATACACTGACACCAATTCACAAAGACACACACTGACACCCTGTAAGAAAGACATACACTGACACCAAGTAACAAAGACATACACTGATACCCAGTATCACAGACACACACTGACACCAAGTAACAAAGACATACACGGACACCAAGTAACAAAGACATACACTTACACCAAGTAACAATGACACACACTTACACCAAGGAACAGAGACATACACTGACACCAAGTTACAAAGACACACACACTAACACCAAGTAACAAAGACAGACAATTACACCAAGTAATTTGACATACACTGACACCAAGTAACAAAGAGATGCACTGATACTCAGTAACAGAGACACACACTGACACCAAGTAACAAAGACATACACGGACACCAAGTAACAAAGACATACACTTACACGAAGTATTTTGACATACACTGAAACCAAGTAACAAAGACATACACTGATACCCAGTAACACAGACACACACTTACACCAAGTAACAAAGACACACACTTACACCAAGTAACAAAGAGATACACTTACACCAAGTAACAAAGACAAACACTGATACCCAGTAACACAGACACACACTTACACCAAGTAACAAAGACATACAATTGCAGCAAGTAACAAAGACACACACTTACACCAAGTAACACAGATATACAATGACACCAAGTAACAAAGACATGCACTGATACCCAGTAACACAGACACACACTTGCACCAAGTAACACAGACATCCACTGACACCAAGTAACAAAGAAATACACTGATACCCAGTAACACAGACACACACTTACACCAGGTAACACAGACATACACTGACACCAAGTAACAAAGACATGCACTGATACCCAGTAAAACAGGCACACACTTGCACCAAGTAACACAGACATACACTGACACCAAGCAACAGAGACATACACTGATACCCAGTTACACAGACACACACTTACACCAAGTAACAAAGACAGACACTGATACCCAGTAACACAGACACAAACTTACACCAAATAACAAAGACATACACTGACACCAAGTAACAAAGACATAAACTGACACCCAGTAACACAGACACACAAGGACACCAAGTAACAAAGACATACACTGATACTCAGTAACAGAGACACACACTGACACCAAGTAACAAAGACATACACGGACACCAAGTAACAAAGACATACACTTACACCAAGAATTTTGACATGCACTGACACCATGTAACAAAGACATACACTGATACCCAGTAACACAGACACACACTTACACCAAGTAACAAAGAAATACACTGGCACCAAGTCACAAAGACACACACTGACACCCAGTAACAAGGACTTACACTGACACCAAGTAACAAAGACATACACTGATACCCAGTAACACAGACACAAACTTACACCAAGTAACAAAGACATACACTGACACCAAGTCACAAAGACATACATTGACACCCAGTAACAAAGACATACACTGATACCCAGTAACACAGACACACGCTTACACCAAGTAACAAAGACACACACTGATACCCAGTAACACAGACACATACTTACACCAAGTAACAAAGACATACACTGACACCCAGTAACAAAGACATGCACTGACAGCCAGTAACACAGACACACACGGACACCAAGTAACAAAGACACACACTTACACCAAGTAACACAGACACACACTGACAGCCAGTATGACAAACAAACACACTGACACCCAATAACGCAGACACACACTGACACCAAGTAACAAAGACATACACTTACACCAAGTAACAAAGACAGATACTTACACCAAGTAACACAGGCATACACTGACACCAAGTAACACAGACACACACTTACACCAGGTAACAAAAACATACACTTACACCGAGTAACACAGACATACACTTACACAAATATTTTGACATGCACTTACACCAAGTAACAAACACATACACTGACACCAAGTAACAAAGACATCCACGTACACCAAGTAACAAAGACATATACTGATACACAGTAACACAGACACACACTGACACCAAGTCACAAAGACACACACTGACACCCAGTAACAAAGACATACACTGACACCAAGTCACAAAGACATACACTGATACACAGACACACACTTACACCAAGTAACACAGACATACACTGACACCAAGTAACAAAGACATACACTGATACCCAGTATCACAGACACACAATTACAACAAGTAACAAAGACATACACTGACACCAAGTCACAAAGACACACACTGACACCCAGTAACAAAGACATACACTGACACCAAGTCACAAAGACATACACTGATACCAAGTAACAAAGACATACACTGATACCCAGTAACACAGACGCAAACTTACACCAAGTAACAAAGACATACACTTACACCAAGTAACACAGACATACACTTACACCAAGTATTTTGGCATACACTTACACCAAGTAACAAAGACATACACTGACAACCAGTATCAAAGACATCCACTGACAACAAGTCACAAACACATACACTGACACCAAGTAACAAAGATATACACTGACACCAAGTAATAAAGTCATACACTGATACCCAGTATCACAGACACATAATGACACCAAGTAACAAAGACATACACTGACACCAACTCACAAAGACACACACTGACACCCAGTAACAAAGACATACACTGACACCAAGTCACAAAGACATACACTGATCCCCAATAACACAGACGCACACTTACACCAAGTAACAAAGACATACACTGACACCAAGTAACAAAGACATGCACTTACACCAAGTAACAAAGACACACACTTACACCAAGGAACACAGACAGACACTGACACCAAGTAACAAAGACACATACTTAAACCAAGAAACAAAGACAGACAATTACACCAAGTAACAAAGACATAATATTACACCAAGTATTTTGACATACACTTGCACCAAGTAACAAACATTTACACTGACACCAAGTAACAAAGACATCCACGTACACCAAGTAACAAAGACATATACTGATACACAGTAACACAGACACACACTGACACCAAGTCACAAAGACACACACTGACACCCAGTAACAAAGACATACACTGACACCAAGTCACAAAGACATACACTGATACACAGACACACACTTACACCAAGCAACACAGACATACACTGACACCAAGTAACAAAGACATACTCTGATACCCAGTTTCACAGACACACAATTACAACAAGTAACAAAGACATACACTGACACCAAGTCACAAAGACATACACTGATACCAAGTAACAAAGACATACACTGATACCCAGTAACACAGACGCACACTTACACCAAGTAACAAAGACATACACTTACACCAAGTAACACAGACATACACTTACACCAAGTATTTTGGCATACACTTACACCAAGTAACAAAGACATACACTGACAACCAGTATCAAAGACATCCACTGACAACAAGTCACAAACACATACACTGACACCAAGTAACAAAGATATACACTGACACCAAGTAATAAAGTCATACACTGATACCCAGTATCACAGACACATAATGACACCAAGTAACAAAGACATACACTGACACCAACTCACAAAGACACACACTGACACCCAGTAACAAAGACATACACTGACACCAAGTCACAAAGACATACACTGATCCCCAATAACACAGACGCACACTTACACCAAGTAACAAAGACATACACTGACACCAAGTAACAAAGACATGCACTTACACCAAGTAACAAAGACACACACTTACACCAAGGAACACAGACAGACACTGACACCAAGTAACAAAGACACATACTTAAACCAAGAAACAAAGACAGACAATTACACCAAGTAGCAAAGACATACACTTACACCAAGTATTTTGACATACACTTGCACCAAGTAACAAAGACATGCACTGACACCCAGTAACTAAGACATACAATGACACCAAGTCACAAACACATACACTGACACCAAGTAACAAAGACATACACTTACACCAAGTAACAAAGACAGACACTGATACCCAGGAAAACAGACAAACACTTACACCAAGTAACACAGACACACACTTACACCAAGTAACAAAGACATACACTTACACCAAGTAACACAGATATACACTGACACCAAGTAACAAAGACATACAATTGCAGCAAGTAACAAAGACACACACTTACACCAAGTAACACAGATATACAATGACACCAAGTAACAAAGACATGCACTGATACCCAGTAACACAGACACACACTTGCACCAAGTAACACAGATATACACTGACACCAAGTAACAAAGACATACACTGATACCCAGTAACACAGACACACACTTACACCAGGTAACACAGACATACACTGACACCAAGTAACAAAGACATGCACTGATACCCAGTAACACAGACACACACTTGCACCAAGTAACACAGACATACACTGACACCAAGTAACAAAGACATACACTGATACCCAGTAACACAGACACACACTTACACCAAGTAACAAAGACAGACACTGATACCCAGTAACACAGACACACACTTACACCAAATAACCAAGACATACACTGACACCAAGTAACAAAGACATAAACTGAAACCCAGTAACACAGACACACAAGGACCCCAAGTAACAAAGACATACACTGATACTCAGTAACAGAGACACAGACTGACACCAAGTAACAAAGACATACACGGACACCAAGTAACAAAGACATACACTTACACCAAGTATTTTGAAATACACTGACACCAAGTAACAAAAACATACACTGATACCCAGTAACACAGACACACACTTACACCAAGTAACAAAGAAATACACTGTCACCAAGTCACAAAGACACACACTGACACCCAGTAACAAAGACTTACACTGACACCAAGTAACAAAAACATACACTGATACCCAGTAACACAGACACACACTTACACCAAGTAACAAAGAAATACACTGTCACCAAGTCACAAAGACACACACTGACACCAAGTAACAAAGATATACACTGACACCAAGTCACAAAGACAGACATTGACACCCAGTAACAAAGACATACACTGATACCCAGTAACACAGACACACGCTTGCACAAAGTAACAAAGACACACACTGATACCCAGTAACACAGACACATACTTACACCAAGTAACAAAGACATACACTGACACCCAGTAACAAAGACATGCACTGACAGCCAGTAACACAGACACACACGGACACCAAGTAACAAAGACACACACTTACACCAAGTAACACAGACACACACTGACAGCCAGTAAGACAAACAAACACACTGACACCCAGTAACACAGAGACACACTGACACCAAGTAACAAAGACTCACACTTACACCAAGTAACACAGACACACACTGACAGCCAGTAAGACAAACAAACACACTGACACCCAGTTGCAGAGACACACACTGACAACAAGTAACAAAGATACACACTGGGCGGCACAGTGTCGCAGTGGTTAGCACTGCAGCCTCACAGCTCCAGGGACCCGGGTTTCGATTCTGGGTACTGCCTGTGCGGAGTTTGCAAGTTCTCCCTGTGTCTGCGTGGGTTTCCTCCGGGTGCTCCGGTTTCCTCCCACATGCCAAAGACTTGCAGGTTGATAGGTTAATTGGCCATTATAAATTTCCCCCAGTATAGGTAGGTGGTAGGGAAAAATATCGGGGATGTTATTGGAATATGGGATTCGTGTAGGATTAGTATAAATGGTTGGTTGATGGTCGGCACAGACTCGGTGGGCCGAAGGGCCTGTTTCAGTGCTGTATCTCGAAACTAAACTAAATACTGACACCTGGAGTCACAGACACACACTGACACCCAGTAACACGCACTGATACACAGTAACACAGACATACACTGATCCCCAGTAAGACAGACACAAACTGACAACAAGTAACAAAGACATACACTTACACCAAGTAACAAAGACACATACTTAAACCAAGAAACAAAGACAGACAATTACACCAAGTAACAAAGACATACACTTACACCAAGTATTTTGACATACACTTGCACCAAGTAACAAAGACATGCACTGACACCCAGTAACTAAGACATACAATGAAACCAAGTCACAAACACATACACTGACACCAAGTAACAAAGACATACACTTACACCAAGGAACAAAGACACACACTTACACCAAGTAACAAAGACAGACAATTACACCAAGTATCAGAGACATACACTGACACCAAGTATTATGACATACACAGACACCAAGTAACAAAGACATACACTGACTCCAAGTAACAAAGACATACACTGATACCAAGTCACAAAGACAGACACTGATGCCCAGTAACACAGACACACACTGACACCAAGTAAAAAAGACATACACTGACACCAAGTAACAAAGACATACACTTACACCAAGTAACAAAGACACACACTTACACCAAGGAACACAGACATACACTGACATCAAGTAACAAAGACACACACTTACACCAAGTAACAAAGACAGACAATTACACCGAGTAACAAAGACATACACTTACACCAAGTATTTTGACATACACTGACACCAAGTAACAAAGACATACACTGATACCCAGTAACACAGACGCACACTTACACCAAGTAACAAAGACATACAGTGACACCAAGTCACAAAGACGCACACTGACTCCCAGTAACAGAGACATACACTGACACCAAGTAGCAAAGAAATACTCTGATACCCAGTAACACAGACACACACTTACACCAAGTAACAAAACATACACTGACACCAAGTCACAAAGACACACACTGACACCCAGTAACAAAGACATACACTGACACCAAGTCACAAAGACATACACTGATACCCAGTAACTCAGACACACACTTTCACCAAGTGACAATGACATGCACTGACACCCAGTAACACAGACACACACGGACACCAAGTAACAAAGACACACACTTACACCAAGTAACACAGACACACACTGACTGCCAGTAAGACAAACAAACACACCGACACCCAGTTGCAGAGACACACACTGACAACAAGTAACATAGATACACACTGGGCGGCAAAGTGGCGCAGTGGTTAGCACTACAGCCTCACAGCTCCAGGGACAAGGGTTCGATTCTGGGTACTGCCTGCGCGGTGTTTGCAAGTTCTCCCTGTGTCTGCGTGGGTTTCCTCCGGGTGCTCCGGAATCCTCCCACATGCCAAAGACTTGCAGGTTGGTAGCTTAATTGGCCATTATAAATTGCCCCTAGTATAGATAGGTTGTCGGGAAATATATCGGGACAAGTGGGGATGTTATTGGAATATGGGATTCGTGTAGGATGAGTATAAATGTTTGGTTGATGGTCGGCACAGACTCGGTGGGCCGGAGGGCCTGTTTCAGTGCTGTATCACCAAACTAAACTAAATACTGACACCTGGTGTCACAGACACACACTGACACCCAGTAACACACACTGATACACAGTAAAAAAGACATGCACTGATACCCAGTAACACAGACACACACTTACACCAAGTAACAAAGACATACACAGACACCAAGTCACAAAGACACACACTGACACCCAGTAACAAAGACATACACTGACACCAAGTAACAAAGAGATACACTGATACCCAGTAACAAAGACACCCACTTTTCACCAAGTAACAAAGACATACACTGACACCAAGTCACAAAGATATACACTGATACCCAGTAACACAGACGCACACTTACACCAAGTAACAATGATATGCACTGACACCCAGTAACACAGACACACACGGACATCAAGTAACACAGACATGCACTTACTCCAAGTATTTTGACATACACTTACACCAAGTAACAAAGACACATACTTAAACAAAGAAACAAAGACAAACTATTACATCAAGTAACAAAGACATACACTTACTCCAAGTATTTTGACATACACTTGCACCAAGTAACAAAGAAATACACTGATACCCAGTAACACAGACACACACTTACACCAAGTAACAAAGACATACACTGACACCAAGTCACAAAGACACACACTGACACCCAGTAACAAAGACATACTCTGACACCAAGTCACAAAGACATACACTGATACCCAGTAACAAAGAAATACACTGATACCCAGTAACACAGACACACACTTACACCAAGTAACAAAGACACACACTAATTCCCAGTAACACAGACACACACTTACACCAAGTCACAATGATATGCACTGACAGCCAGTAACACAGACACACACGGACATCAAGTAACAAACACACACACTTACACCAAGTAATACAGACACACACTGACTGCCAGTAAGACAAACAAACACGCTGACACCCAGTAGCAGAGACACACACTGACAACAAGTGACACAGATACACACTGGGTGGCACAGTGGCGCAGTGGTTAGTACTGCAGCATCACAGCTCCAGGGACCCGGGTTCGATTCTGGGTACTGCCTGTGCGGAGTTTGCAAGTTCTCCCTGTGTCTGCGTGGGTTTCCTCCGGGTGCTCCGGTTTCCTCCCACATGCCAAAGACTTGCAGGTTGGTAGGTTAATTGGCCATAATAAATTGCCCCTAGTATAGGTAGATGGTAGGGAAATATATAGGGACCGGTGGGGATGTTATTGGAATATGGGATTCGTGTAGGATGAGTATAAATGGTTGGTTGATGGTCGGCTCAGACTCGGTGGGCCGAAGGGCATGTTTCAGTGCTGTATCTCTGAACTAAACTAAATACTGACACCTAGTGTCACAGACACACGATTACACCAATTTCAAAGACAGACACTGATACCCAGTAACACAGACACACACTGACAACGAGTTAGAAACACACACTGACACCAAGTAACAAAGGCATACACTGATACCCAGAATCACAGACACTCACTTACACCAAGTCACAAAGACACACACTGACACCAAGTAACACAGACACACACTGATACCAAGTCACAAAGACATACACTGATACCCAGTAACACAGACACACACTGACACCCAGTAACAAAGACATGCACTGATACAAAGTCACAAAGACATACACTGATACCCAGTAACACAGACACACACTGACACCCAGCAACAAAGACATACACTGACACCAAGCAACAAAGAAATACACTTACACCAAGTAACAAAGACACACACTTACACCAAGGAACACAGACATACACTGACACCAAGTAGCAAAGACATACACTGACACTAAGTATTTTGACATACACTGACACCAAGTAACAAAGACATACACTGATACCCAGTAACACAGACACACACTTGCACCAAGTAACAAAGACATACACTGACACCAAGTCACAAAGACGCACACTTACACCCAGTAACAAAGACATACAATTGCAGCAAGTAACAAAGACACACACTTACACCAAGTAACACAGATATACAATGACACCAAGTAACAATGACATGCACTGAAACCCAGTAACAAAGACACACACGGACACCAAGTGACAAAGACACACACTTACACCAAGTAACACAGACATACACTGATACCCAGTAACACAGACACACACTTGCACCAAGTAACACAGACATACACTGACACCAAGTCACAAAGACATACACTGATACCCAGTATCACATACACACACTTACACCAAGTCACAAAGACACACACTGATACCCAGTAACACAGACACACACTTACACCAGGTAACGCAGACATACACTGACACCAAGTAACAAAGACATGCACTGATACCCAGTAACACAGACACACACTTGCACCAAGCAACACAGGCATACACTGACACCAAGTAACAAAGACATACACTGATACCCAGTATCACATACACACACTTACACCAAGTCACAAAGACACACACTGATACTCAGTAACAGAGACACACACTGACACCAAGTAACAATGACATACACGGACACCAAGTAACAAAGACATACACTTACACCAAGTATTCTGACATACACTGACACCAAGTAACAAAGACATATACTGATACCCAGTAACACAGACACACACTTACACCCAGTAACAAAGACATACACTTACACCAAGTATTTTGACATACACTTGCACCAAGTAACAAAGACATGCACTGACACCCAGTAACTAAGACATACAATGACACCAAGTCACAAACACATGCACTGACACCAAGTAACAAAGACATACACTTACACCAAGTAACAAAGACAGACAATTACACCAAGTATCAAAGACATACACTGACACCAGGTATTATGACATACACTGACACCAAGTAACAAAGACATACACTGACACCAAGTCACAAAGACACACACTGACACCCAGTAACAAAGACTTACACTGACTCCAAGTAACAAAGACATACACTGATACCAAGTCACAATGACATACACTTACACCAAGTATTTTGAGATACACTGACACCAAGTAACAAAGACGCACACTGACACCAAGGAACAAAGACAGACAATTACACCAAGTAACAAAGACATACACTTACACCACGTATTTTGACATACACGGGCACCAAGTAACAAAGACATACAGTGATACCCAGTAACACAGACGCACACTTACACCAAGTAACAAAGACATACACTGACACCAAGTAACAAAGACATACACTGATACCAAGTCACAAAGACGTACACTGATGCCCAGTAACACAGACACACACTGACACCAGGTAAAAAAGACATACACTGACACCAAGTAACAAACACATACACTGACAGCAAGTAACAAAAACATACACGTACACCAAGTAACAAAGACATACACTGATACCCAGTAACACAGACACACACTGACACCAAGTCACAAAGACACACACTGACACCCAGTAACAAAGACATACACTGACACCAAGTCACAAAGACATACACTGATAGCCAGTAACAAAGACATACACTGATACCCAGTAACACAGACGCACACTTACACCAAGTAACAGAGACATACACTTACACCAAGTAACACAGACATACACTTACACCAAGTATTTTGGCATACACTTACACCGAGTAACAAAGACATACACTGACAACCAGTAACAAAGACATCCACTGACAACAAGTCACAAACACATACACTGACACCAAGTAACAAAGACATACACTTACACCAAGTAACACAGACATACATTGACACCAAGTAACAAAGTCATACACCGATACCCAGTATCACAGACACACACTGACACCAAGTAACAAAGACATACACTGACACCAAGTCACAAAGACATACACTGATACCCAGTTACAAAGACATACACTGATTCCCAGTAACACAGACGCACACTTACACCAAGTAACAAAGACATACACTTACACCAAGTAACACAGACATACACTTACACCAAGTATTTTGACATACACTTACATCAAGTAACAAAGATAAACACTGACACCCAGTAACAAAGACATCCACTGACAACAAGTCACAAACACATACACTGACACCAAGTAAGAAAGACATACACTGATACCCACTATCACATACACACACTGACACCAAGTCACAAAGACACACACTGACACCCAGTAACAAAGACATACACTGACACCAAGTCACAAAGACATACACTGATACCCAGGAACACAGACACACTCTGACACCAAGTAACAAAGACATACACTTACACCAAGGAACACAGCCACACACTTACACCAAGTAACAAAGACAGACAATTACACCAAGTATCAAAGACATACACTGACAACGAGTATTATGACACACACTGACACCAAGTAACAAAGACATACACTGATACCCAGTAACACAGACACACACTTACACCAAGTAACAAAGACATACACTGACACCAAGTAACAAAGACATACAATTACACAAAGTAACAAAGACACACACTTTCACCAAGGAACACAGACATACACTGACACCAGGTAACAAAGACATACACTGATACCAAGTCACAAAGACATGCACTGATGCCCAGTAACACAGGCACACACTGACACCAAGTAAGAAAGACGTACACTGACACCAAGTAACAAAGACATACACTTACACCAAGTAACAAAGACACACAATTACACCAAGGAACACAGACATACACTGACATCAAGTAACAAAGACACACAATTACACCAAGTAACAAAGACATACACTTACACTAAGTATTTTGACATACACTGACACCAGGTAACAAAGACATACACTGATACCCAGTAACAAAGACATGCACTTACACCAAGTATTTTGACATACACTTGCACCAAGTAACAAAGACATGCACTGACACCCAGTAACTAAGACATACAATGACACCAAGTCACAAACACATGCACTGACACCAAGTAACAAAGACATACACTTACACCAAGTAACAAAGACAGACAATTACACCAAGTATCAAAGACATACACTGACACCAAGTATTATGACATACACTGACAACAAGTAACAAAGACATACACTGACACCAAGTCACAAAGACACACACTGACACCCAGTAACAAAGACTTACACTGACTCCAAGTAACAAAGACATACACTGATACCAAGTCACAAAGACATACACTTACACCAAGTATTTTGAGATACACTGACACCAAGTAACAAAGACGCACACTGACACCAAGGAACAAAGACAGACAATTACACCAAGTAACAAAGACATACGCTGATACCCAGTAACACAGACGCACACTTACACCTAGTAACAAAGACATACACTGACACCAAGTAACAAAGACATACACTGATACCAAGTCACAAAGACGTACACTGATGCCCAGTAACACAGACACACACTGACACCATTTAAAAAAGACATACACTGACACCAAGTAACAAACACATACACTGACACCAAGTAACAAAGACATACACGTACACCAAGTAACAAAGACATACACTGATACCCAGTAACACAGACACACACTGACACCAAGTCACAAAGACACACACTGACACCCAGTAACAAAGACATACACTGACACCAAGTCACAAAGACATACACTGATAGCCAGTAACAAAGACATACACTGATACCCAGTAACACAGACGCACACTTACACCAAGTAACAGAGACATACACTTACACCAAGTAACACAGACATACACTTACACCAAGTATTTTGGCATACACTTACACCGAGTAACAAAGACATACACTGACAACCAGTAACAAAGACATCCACTGACAACAAGTCACAAACACATACACTGACACCAAGTAACAAAGACATACACTTACACCAAGTAACACAGACATACACTGACACCAAGTAACAAAGTCATACACTGATACCCAGTATCACAGACACACACTGACACCAAGTAACAAAGACATACACTTACACCAAGTAACACAGACATACACTTACACCAAGTATTTTGACATACACTTACATCAAGTAACAAAGATAAACACTGACACCCAGTAACAAAGACATCCACTGACAACAAGTCACAAACACATACACTGACACCAAGCAAGAAAGACATACACTGATACCCAGTATCACATACACACACTGACACCAAGTCACAAAGACACACACTGACACCCAGTAACAAAGACATACACTGACACCAAGTCACAAAGACATACACTGATACCCAGGAACACAGACACACTCTGACACCAAGTAACAAAGACATACACTTACACCAAGGAACACAGCCACACACTTACACCAAGTAACAAAGACAGACAATTACACCAAGTATCAAAGACATACACTGACACCGAGTATTATGACACACACTGACACCAAGTAACAAAGACATACACTGATACCCAGTAACACAGACACACACTTACACCAAGTAACAAAGACATACACTGACACCAAGTAACAAAGACATACACTTACACAAAGTAACAAAGACACACACTTTCACCAAGGAACACAGACATACACTGACACCAGGTAACAAAGACATACACTGATACCAAGTCACAAAGACATGCACTGATGCCCAGTAACACAGACACACACTGACACCAAGTAAGAAAGACGTACACTGACACCAAGTAACAAAGACATACACTTACACCAAGTAACAAAGACACACAATTACACCAAGGAACACAGACATACACTGACATCAAGTAACAAAGACACACAATTACACCAAGTAACAAAGACATACACTTACACTAAGTATTTTGACATACACTGACACCAGGTAACAAAGACTTACACTGATACCCAGTAACAAAGACATACACTTACACCAAGTATTTTGACATACACTTGCACCAAGTAACAAAGACATGCACTGACACCCAGTAACTAAGACATACAATGACACCAAGTCACAAACACATGCACTGACACCAAGTAACAAAGACATACACTTACACCAAGTAACAAAGACAGACAATTACACCAAGTATCAAAGACATACACTGACACCAAGTATTATGACATACACTGACAACAAGTAACAAAGACATACACTGACACCAAGTCACAAAGACACACACTGACACCCAGTAACAAAGACTTACACTGACTCCAAGTTACAAAGACATACACTGATACCAAGTCACAAAGACATACACTTACACCAAGTATTTTGAGATACACAGAGACCAAGTAACAAAGACGCACACTGACACCAAGGAACAAAGAAAGACAATTACACCAAGTAACAAAGACATACGCTGATACCCAGTAACACAGACGCACACTTACACCAAGTAACAAAGACATACACTGACACCAAGTAACAAAGACATACACTGATACCAAGTCACAAAGACGTACACTGATGCCCAGTAACACAGACACACACTGACACCAAGTAAAAAAGACATACACTGACACCAAGTAACAAACACATACACTGACACCAAGTAACAAAGACATACACGTACACCAAGTAACAAAGACATACACTGATACCCAGTAACACAGGCACACACTGACACCAAGTCACAAAGACACACACTGACACCCAGTAACAAAGACATACACTGACACCAAGTCACAAAGACATACACTGATAGCCAGTAACAAAGACATACACTGATACCCAGTAACACAGACGCACACTTACACCAAGTAACAGAGACATACCCTTGCACCAAGTAACACAGACATACACTTACACCAAGTATTTTGCATACACTTACACCGAGTAACAAAGACATACACTGACAACCAGTAACAAAGACATCCACTGACAACAAGTCACAAACACATACACTGACACCAAGTAACAAAGACATACACTTACACCAAGTAACACAGACATACACTGATACCAAGTAACAAAGTCATACACTGATACCCAGTATCACAGACACACACTGACACCAAGTAACAAAGACATACACTTACACCAAGTAACACAGACATACACTTACACCAAGTATTTTGACATACACTTACATCAAGTAACAAAGATAAACACTGACACCCAGTAACAAAGACATCCACTGACAACAAGTCACAAACACATACACTGACACCAAGTAAGAAAGACATACACTGATACCCAGTATCACATACACACACTGACATCAAGTCACAAAGACACACACTGACACCCAGTAACAAAGACATACACTGACACCAAGTCACAAAGACATACACTGATACCCAGGAACACAGACACACTCTGACACCAAGTAACAAAGACATACACTTACACCAAGGACCACAGCCACACACTTACACCAAGTAACAAAGACAGACAATTACACCAAGTATCAAAGACATACACTGACACCGAGTATTATGACACACACTGACACCAAGTAACAAAGACATACACTGATACCCAGTAACACAGACACACACTTACACCAAGTAACAAAGACAAACACTGACACCAAGTAACAAAGACATACACTTACACAAAGTAACAAAGACACACACTTTCACCAAGGAACACAGACATACACTGACACCAGGTAACAAAGACATACACTGATACCAAGTCACAAAGACATGCACTGATGCCCAGTAACACAGCCACACACTGACACCAAGTAAGAAAGACGTACACTGACACCAAGTAACAAAGACATACACTTACACCAAGTAACAAAGACACACAATTACACCAGGGAACACAGACATACACTGACATCAAGTAACAAAGACACACAATTACACCAAGTAACAAAGACATACACTTACACTAAGTATTTTGACATACACTGACACCAGGTAACAAAGACATACACTGATACCCAGTAACAAAGACATACACTTACACCAAGTATTTTGACATACACTTGCACCAAGTAACAAAGACATGCACTGACACCCAGTAACTAAGACATACAATGACACCAAGTCACAAACACATGCACTGACACCAAGTAACAAAGACATACACTTACACCAAGTAACAAAGACAGACAAGTACACCAAGTATCAAAGACATACACTGACACCAAGTATTATGACATACACTGACAACAAGTAACAAAGACATACACTGACACCAAGTCACAAAGACACACACTGACACCCAGTAACAAAGACTTACACTGACTCCAAGTAACAAAGACATACACTGATACCAAGTCACAAAGACATACACTTACAATAAGTATTTTGAGATACACTGACACCAAGTAACAAAGACGCACACTGACACCAAGGAACAAAGACAGACAATTACACCAAGTAACAAAGACATACGCTGATACCCAGTAACACAGACGCCCACTTACACCAAGTAACAAAGACATACACTGACACCAAGTAACAAAGACATACACTGATACCAAGTCACAAAGACGTACACTGATGCCCAGTAACACAGACACACACTGACACCAAGTAAAAAAGACATACACTGACACCAAGTAACAAACACATACACTGACACCAAGTAACAAAGACATACACGTACACCAAGTAACAAAGACATACACTGATACCCAGTAACACAGACACACACTGACACCAAGTCACAAAGACACACACTGACACCCAGTAACAAAGACATACACTGACACCAAGTCACAAAGACATACACTGATAGCCAGTAACAAAGACATACACTGATACCCAGTAACACAGACGCACACTTACACCAAGTAACAGAGACATACACTTACACCAAGTAACACAGACATACACTTACACCAAGTATTTTGGAATACACTTACACCGAGTAACAAAGACATACACTGACAACCAGTAACAAAGACATCCACTGACAACAAGTCACAAACACATACACTGACACCAAGTAACAAAGACATACACTTACACCAAGTAACACAGACATACACTGACACCAAGTAACAAAGTCATACACTGATACCCAGTATCACAGACACACACTGACACCAAGTAACAAAGACATACACTGACACCAAGTCACAAAGACATACACTGATACCCAGTTACAAAGACATACACTGATTCCCAGTAACACAGACACACACTTACACCAAGTATTTTGACATACACTTACACCAAGTAGCAAAGACAAACACTGACACCCAGTAACAAAGACATCCACTGACAACAAGTCACAAACACATACACTGACACCAAGTAAGAAAGACATACACTGATACCCAGTATCACATACACACACTGACACCAAGTCACAAAGACACACACTGACACCCAGTAACAAAGACATACACTGACACCAAGTCACAAAGACATACACTGATACCCAGGAACACAGACACACTCTGACACCAAGTAACAAAGACATACACTTACACCAAGGAACACAGCCACACACTTACACCAAGTAACAAAGACAGACAATTACACCAAGTATCAAAGACATACAAAGACACCGAGTATTATGACACACATTGACACCAAGTAACAAAGACATACACTGATACCCAGTAACACAGACACACACTTACACCAAGTAACAAAGACATACACTTACACAAAGTAACAAAGACACACACTTTCACCAAGGAACACAGACATACACTGACACCAGGTAACAAAGACATACACTGATACCAAGTCACAAAGACATGCACTGATGCCCAGTAACACAGACACACACTGACAACAAGTAAGAAAGACGTACACTGACACCAAGTAACAAAGACATACACTTACACCAAGTAACAAAGACACACAATTACACCAAGGAACACAGACATACACTGACATCAAGTAACAAAGACACACAATTACACCAAGTAACAAAGACATACACTTACACTAAGTATTTTGACATACACTGACACCAAGTAACAAAGACATACACTGATACCCAGTAACACAGAAGCACACTTACACCAAGTAACAAAGACATACACTGACACCAAGTCACAAAGACGCACACTGACACCCAGTAACAGAGACATACACTGACACCAAGTAACAAAGAAATACACTGATACCCAGTAACACAGACACACACTTACACCAAGTAACAAAGACATACACTGACACCAAGTCACAAAGACACACACTGACACCCAGTAACAAAGACATACACTGACACAAAGTCACAAAGACATACACTGATACCTAGTAACAAAGAAATACACTGATACCCAGTAACACAGACACACACTTACACCAAGTAACAATGACATGCACTGACACCCAGTAACACAGACACACACGGACACCATGTAACAGAGACACACACTTACACCAAGTAACACAGACACACACTGACAGCCAGTAAGACAAACAAACACACTGACACCCAGTAGCAGAGACACACACTGACAACAAGTAACGCAGATACTCACTGGGCGGCACAGTGGCGCAGTGGTTCGCACTTCAGCCTCACAGCGCCAGGGATTCGGGTTCGATTCTGGGTAATGCCTGTGCGGAGTTTGCAAGTTCTCCCTGTGTCTGCGTGGGTTTCCTCCGGGTGCTCCGGTTTCCTCCCACATGCCAAAGACTTGCAGGTTGGTAGGTTAATTGGCCATTTTAAATTGCCCCCAGTATAGGTAGGTGGTAGGGAAAAATATCGGGACCGGTGGGGATGTTATTGGAATATGGGATTCGTGTAGGATTAGTATAAATGGTTGGTTGATGGTCGGCACAGACTCGGTGGGCCGAAGGGCCTGTTTCAGTGCTGTATCTCGAAACTAAACTAAATACTGACACCTGGAGTCACAGACTCACACTGACACCCAGTAACACGCACTGATACACAGTAACACAGACATACACTGATCCCCAGTGAGACAGACACAAACTGATAACAAGTAACAAAGAAACATACTTAAACCAAGACACAAAGACATACAATTACACCAAGTAACAAAGACATACACTTCCACCAAGTATTTTGACATACACTTGCACCAAGTAACAAAGACATGCACTGACACCCAGTAACTAAGACATACAATGACACCAAGTCACAAACACATGCACTGACACCAAGTAACAAAGACATACACTTACATCAAGTAACAAAGACAGACAATTACACCAAGTATCAAAGACATACACTGACACCAAGTCACAAAGACATACACTGATACCTAGTAACAAAGAAATACACTGATACCCAGTAACACAGACACACACTTACACCAAGTAACAATGACATGCTCTGACACCCAGTAACACAGACACACACGGACACCATGTAACAAAGACACACACTTACACCAAGTAACACAGACACACACTGACAGCCAGTAAGACAAACAAACACACTGACACCCAGTAGCAGAGACACACACTGACAACAAGTAACGCAGATACACACTGGGCGGCACAGTGGCGCAGTGGTTAGCACTGCAGCCTCACAGCGCCAGGGATTCGGGTTCGATTCTGGGTACTGCCTGTGCGGAGTTTGCAAGTTCTCCCTGTGTCTGCGTGGGTTTCCTCCGGGTGCTCCGCTTTCCTCCCACATGCCAAAGACTTGCAGGTTGGTAGGTTAATTGGCCATTTTAAATTGCCCCCAGTATAGGAAGGTGGTAGGGAAAAATATCGGGACCGGTGGGGATGTTATTGGAACATGGGATTCGTGTAGGATTAGTATAAATGGTTGGTTGATGGTCGGCACAGACTCGGTGGGCCGAAGGGCCTGTTTCAGTGCTGTATCTCGAAACTAAACTAAATACTGACACCTGGAGTCACAGACTCACACTGACACCCAGTAACACGCACTGATACACAGTAACACAGACATACACTGATCCCCAGTAAGACAGACACAAACTGACAACAAGTAACAAAGACAGACAATTACAGCAAGTATCAAAGACATACACTGACACAAAGTATTATGACATACACTGACACCAAGTAACAAAGACATACACTGACACCAAGTCACAAAGACACACACTGACACCCAGTAACAAAGACTTACACTAACTCCAAGTAACAAAGACATACACTGATACCAAGTCACAAAGACAAACACTGACACCAAGTAACAAAGACGCACACTGACACAAAGGAACAAAGACAGACAATTACACCAAGTAACAAAGACATACACTTACACCACGTATTTTGACATACACGGACACCAAGTAACAAAGACATACACTGATACCCAGTAACACAGACGCACACTTACACCAAGTAACAAAGACATACACTGACACCAAGTAACAAAGACATACACTGATACCAAGTCACAAAGACGTACACTGATGCCCAGTCACACAGACACACACCGACACCAAGTAAAAAAGACATACACTGACACCAAGTAACAAAGACATACACTTACACCAAGTAACAAAGACACACACTTACACCAAGGAACACAGACATACACTGACATCAAGCAACAAAGACACACACTTACACCAAGTAACAAAGACAGACAATTACACCAAGTAACAAAGACATACACTTACACCAAGTATTTTGACATACACTGATACCCAGTAACAAAGAAACACACTGACACCCAGTAGCAGAGACACACACTGACAACAAGTAACGCAGATACACACTGGGCGGCACAGTGGCGCAGTGGTTAGCACTGCAGCTTCACAGCTCCAGCGACCCGGGTTCGATTCTGGGTACTGCCTGTGCGGAGTTTGCAAGTTCTCCCTGTGTCTGCGTGGGTTTCCTCCGGGTGCTCCGGTTTCCTCCCACATGCCAAAGACTTGCAGGTTGGTAGGTTAATTGGCCATTATAAATTGCCCCCAGTATAGGTAGGTGGCAGGGAAAAATATCGGGACCGGTGGGGATGTTATTGGAATATGGGATTCGTGTAGGATTAGTATAAATGGTTGGTTGATGGTCGGCACAGACTCGGTGGGCGGAAGGGCCTGTTTCAGTGCTGTATCTCGAAACTAAACTAAATACTGACAACTGGAGTCACAGACATACAATGACACCCAGTAACACGCATTGATACACAGTAACACAGACATACACTTGCACCAAGTAACACAGACATACTCTGACACCCAGTAACACAGACATACACTGACACCAAGTAACAAAGACATACACTGATACCCAGTAACACAGACACACACTTACAACAAGTAACACAGACATACACTGACAGCAAGTAGCAAAGACAGACACTGACACCCAGGAAAACAGACAAACACTTACACCAAGTAACACAGACACACACTTACACCAAGTAACAAAGACAGACAATTACACCAAGTATCAAAGACATACACTGACACCAAGTAACAAAGACATACACTGATACCCAGTAACACAGACACACACTTACACCAAGTAACAAAGACATACACTGACACCAAGTCACAAAGACATACACTGACTCCAAGTAACAAAGACATACACTGATACCAAGTCACAAAGACGTACACTGATGCCCAGTAACACGCACTGATACACACTAACACAGACATACACTGATCCCCTTTAACACGCACTGATACACAGTAACACAGACATACACTGATTCCCAGTAACACAGACACACACTGACACCAAGTAACAAAGACATACACTGATACCCAGTAACACAGACACACACTTACACCAAGTAACAAAGACATACACTGACACCAAGTAACAAAGAGATACACTGATACCCAGTAACACAGACACACACTTACACCAAGTAACAAAGACATACACTGACAACAAGACACAAAGACATACACTGATACCCAGTAACAAAGACATACAGTGATACCCAGCAACACAGACGCACACTTACACCAAGTAACAAAGACATACACTTACACCAAGTAACACAGACATGCACTTACTCCAAGTATTTTGACATACACTTACACCAAGTAACAAAGACACATACTTAAACCAAGAAACAAAGATAGACAATTGCACCAAGCAACAAAGACATACACTTACTCCAACTATTTTGACATACACTTGCACCAAGTAACAAAGACATACACTGACACCAAGTCACAAAGACACACACTGACACCCAGTAACAAAGACATACACTGACACCAAGCCACAAAGACATACACTGATACCCAGTAACAAAGAAATATACTGATACCCAGTAACACAGACACACACTTACACCAAGTAACAAAGACACACACTAATTCCCAGTAACACAGACACACACTTACAACAAGTAACACAGACACACACTGACAGCCAGTAAGACAAACAAACACACTGACACCCAGTAGCAGAGACACACACTGACAACAAGTGACACAGATACACACTGGGCGGCACAGTGGCGCAGTGGTTAGCACTGCAGCCTCACACCTCCAGGGACCCGGGTTCGATTCTGGGTACTGCCTGTGCGGAGTTTGCAAGTTCTCCCAGTGTCTGCGTGGGTTTCCTCCGGGTGATCCGGTATCCTCCCACATGCCAAAGACTTGCAGGTTGGCAGGATAATTGGCCATTATAAATTGCCCCTAGTATAGGTAGGTGGTAGGGAAATATATAGGGACCGGTGGGGATGTTATTGGAATATGGGATTCGTGTAGGATTAGTATAAATGGTTGGTTGATGGTCGGCTCAGACTCGGTGGGCCGAAGGGCATGTTTCAGTGCTGTATCTCTGAACTAAACTAAATACTGACACCTAGTGTCACAGAGACACAATTACACCAATTTCAAAGACAGACACTGATACCCAGTCACACAGACACACACTGACAACGAGTTAGAAACACACACTGACCCCCAGTAACACAGACACACACTGACCCACCGTAACACAGACAGACACTGACACCAAGTCACAAAGACACACACTGACACCAAGTAACACAGACATACACTGACACCAAGTAACAAAGGCATACACTGATACCCAGTATCACAGACACTCACTTACACCAAGTCACAAAGACATACACTGACAACAATTAACAAAGACACACACTGACACCCAGTAACAAAGACATACACTGATACCCAGGAACACAGCCACACACTGATACCAAGTCACAAAGACATACACTGATACCCAGAAACACAGACACACACTGACACCCAGTAACAAAGACACACATTTATACCAAGGAACACAGACATACACTGACACCAAGTATTTTGACATACACTGACACCAAGTAACAAAGACATACACTGATACCCAGTCACACAGACACACACTTGCACCAAGTAACAAAGACATACACTGACACCAAGTCACAAAGACGCACACTGACACCCAGTAACAAAGACATACACTGACACCAAGTAACAAAGACATACAGTGATACCCAGTAACAAAGACACACAATTACACCAGGGAACACAGACATACACTGACATCAAGTAACAAAGACACACAATTACACCAAGTAACAAAGACATACACTTACACTAAGTATTTTGACATACACTGACACCAGGTAACAAAGACATACACTGATACCCAGTGACAAAGACATACACTTACACCAAGTATTTTGACATACACTTGCACCAAGTAACAAAGACATGCACTGACACCCAGTAACTAAGACATACAATGACACCAAGTCACAAACACATGCACTGACACCAAGTAACAAAGACATACACTTACACCAAGTAACAAAGACAGACAATTACACCAAGTATCAAAGACATACACTGACACCAAGTATTATGACATACACTGACAACAAGTAACAAAGACATACACTGACACCAAGTCACAAAGACACACACTGACACCCAGTAACAAAGACTTACACTGACTCCAAGTAACAAAGACATACACTGATACCAAGTCACAAAGACATACACTTACAATAAGTATTTTGAGATACACTGACACCAAGTAACAAAGACGCACACTGACACCAAGGAACAAAGACAGACAATTACACCAAGTAACAAAGACATACGCTGATACCCAGTAACACAGACGCACACTTACACCAAGTAACAAAGACATACACTGACACCAAGTAACAAAGACATACACTGATACCAAGTCACAAAGACGTACACTGATGCCCAGTAACACAGACACACACTGACACCAAGTAAAAAAGACATACACTGACACCAAGTAACAAACACATACACTGACACCAAGTAACAAAGACATACACGTACACCAAGTAACAAAGACATACACTGATACCCAGTAACACAGACACACACTGACACCAAGTCACAAAGACACACACTGACACCCAGTAACAAAGACATACACTGACACCAAGTCACAAAGACATACACTGATAGCCAGTAACAAAGACATACACTGATACCCAGTAACACAGACGCACACTTACACCAAGTAACAGAGACATACACTTACACCAAGTAACACAGACATACACTTACACCAAGTATTTTGGAATACACTTACACCGAGTAACAAAGACATACACTGACAACCAGTAACAAAGACATCCACTGACAACAAGTCACAAACACATACACTGACACCAAGTAACAAAGACATACACTTACACCAAGTAACACAGACATACACTGACACCAAGTAACAAAGTCATACACTGATACCCAGTATCACAGACACACACTGACACCAAGTAACAAAGACATACACTGACACCAAGTCACAAAGACATACACTGATACCCAGTTACAAAGACATACACTGATTCCCAGTAACACAGACACACACTTACACCAAGTATTTTGACATACACTTACACCAAGTAGCAAAGACAAACACTGACACCCAGTAACAAAGACATCCACTGACAACAAGTCACAAACACATACACTGACACCAAGTAAGAAAGACATACACTGATACCCAGTATCACATACACACACTGACACCAAGTCACAAAGACACACACTGACACCCAGTAACAAAGACATACACTGACACCAAGTCACAAAGACATACACTGATACCCAGGAACACAGACACACTCTGACACCAAGTAACAAAGACATACACTTACACCAAGGAACACAGCCACACACTTACACCAAGTAACAAAGACAGACAATTACACCAAGTATCAAAGACATACAAAGACACCGAGTATTATGACACACATTGACACCAAGTAACAAAGACATACACTGATACCCAGTAACACAGACACACACTTACACCAAGTAACAAAGACATACACTTACACAAAGTAACAAAGACACACACTTTCACCAAGGAACACAGACATACACTGACACCAGGTAACAAAGACATACACTGATACCAAGTCACAAAGACATGCACTGATGCCCAGTAACACAGACACACACTGACAACAAGTAAGAAAGACGTACACTGACACCAAGTAACAAAGACATACACTTACACCAAGTAACAAAGACACACAATTACACCAAGGAACACAGACATACACTGACATCAAGTAACAAAGACACACAATTACACCAAGTAACAAAGACATACACTTACACTAAGTATTTTGACATACACTGACACCAAGTAACAAAGACATACACTGATACCCAGTAACACAGACGCACACTTACACCAAGTAACAAAGACATACACTGACACCAAGTCACAAAGACGCACACTGACACCCAGTAACAGAGACATACACTGACACCAAGTAACAAAGAAATACACTGATACCCAGTAACACAGACACACACTTACACCAAGTAACAAAGACATACACTGACACCAAGTCACAAAGACACACACTGACACCCAGTAACAAAGACATACACTGACACCAAGTCACAAAGACATACACTGATACCTAGTAACAAAGAAATACACTGATACCCAGTAACACAGACACACACTTACACCAAGTAACAATGACATGCACTGACACCCAGTAACACAGACACACACGGACACCATGTAACAGAGACACACACTTACACCAAGTAACACAGACACACACTGACAGCCAGTAAGACAAACAAACACACTGACACCCAGTAGCAGAGACACACACTGACAACAAGTAACGCAGATACTCACTGGGCGGCACAGTGGCGCAGTGGTTCGCACTTCAGCCTCACAGCGCCAGGGATTCGGGTTCGATTCTGGGTACTGCCTGTGCGGAGTTTGCAAGTTCTCCCTGTGTCTGCGTGGGTTTCCTCCGGGTGCTCCGGTTTCCTCCCACATGCCAAAGACTTGCAGGTTGGTAGGTTAATTGGCCATTTTAAATTGCCCCCAGTATAGGTAGGTGGTAGGGAAAAATATCGGGACCGGTGGGGATGTTATTGGAATATGGGATTCGTGTAGGATTAGTATAAATGGTTGGTTGATGGTCGGCACAGACTCGGTGGGCCGAAGGGCCTGTTTCAGTGCTGTATCTCGAAACTAAACTAAATACTGACACCTGGAGTCACAGACTCACACTGACACCCAGTAACACGCACTGATCCCCAGTAACACAGACATACACTGATCCCCAGTGAGACAGACACAAACTGATAACAAGTAACAAAGAAACATACTTAAACCAAGAAACAAAGACATACAATTACACCAAGTAACAAAGACATACACTTCCACCAAGTATTTTGACATACACTTGCACCAAGTAACAAAGACATGCACTGACACCCAGTAACTAAGACATACAATGACACCAAGTCACAAACACATGCACTGACACCAAGTAACAAAGACATACACTTACATCAAGTAACAAAGACAGACAATTACACCAAGTATCAAAGACATACACTGACACCAAGTCACAAAGACATACACTGATACCTAGTAACAAAGAAATACACTGATACCCAGTAACACAGACACACACTTACACCAAGTAACAATGACATGCTCTGACACCCAGTAACACAGACACACACGGACACCATGTAACAAAGACACACACTTACACCAAGTAACACAGACACACACTGACAGCCAGTAAGACAAACAAACACACTGACACCCAGTAGCAGAGACACACACTGACAACAAGTAACGCAGATACACACTGGGCGGCACAGTGGCGCAGTGGTTAGCACTGCAGCCTCACAGCGCCAGGGACTCGGGTTCGATTCTGGGTACTGCCTGTGCGGAGTTTGCAAGTTCTCCCTGTGTCTGCGTGGGTTTCCTCCGGGTGCTCCGCTTTCCTCCCACATGCCAAAGACTTGCAGGTTGGTAGGTTAATTGGCCATTTTAAATTGCCCCCAGTATAGGTAGGTGGTAGGGAAAAATATCGGGACCGGTGGGGATGTTATTGGAACATGGGATTCGTGTAGGATTAGTATAAATGGTTGGTTGATGGTCGGCACAGACTCGGTGGGCCGAAGGGCCTGTTTCAGTGCTGTATCTCGAAACTAAACTAAATACTGACACCTGGAGTCACAGACTCACACTGACACCCAGTAACACGCACTGATACACAGTAACACAGACATACACTGATCCCCAGTAAGACAGACACAAACTGACAACAAGTAACAAAGACACATACTTAAACCAAGAAACAAAGACAGAGAATTACACCAAGTAACAAAGACATACACTTCCACCAAGTATTTTGACATACACTTGCACCAAGCAACAAAGACATGCACTGACACCCAGTAACTAAGACATACACTGACACCAAGTCACAAACACATGCACTGACACCAAGTAACAAAGACATACACTTACACCAAGTAACAAAGACAGACAATTACAGCAAGTATCAAAGACATACACTGACACAAAGTATTATGACATACACTGACACCAAGTAACAAAGACATACACTGACACCAAGTCACAAAGACACACACTGACACCCAGTAACAAAGACTTACACTAACTCCAAGTAACAAAGACATACACAGATACCAAGTCACAAAGACAAACACTTACACCAAGTATTTTGAGATACACTGACACCAAGTAACAAAGACGCACACTGACACAAAGGAACAAAGACAGACAATTACACCAAGTAACAAAGACATACACTTACACCACGTATTTTGACATACACGGACACCAAGTAACAAAGACATACACTGATACCCAGTAACACAGACGCACACTTACACCAAGTAACAAAGACATACACTGACACCAAGTAACAAAGACATACACTGATACCAAGTCACAAAGACGTACACTGATGCCCAGTCACACAGACACACACCGACACCAAGTAAAAAAGACATACACTGACACCAAGTAACAAAGACATACACTTACACCAAGTAACAAAGACACACACTTACACCAAGGAACACAGACATACACTTACACCAAGTATTTTGACATACACTGATACCCAGTAACAAAGAAACACACTGACACCCAGTAGCAGAGACACACACTGACAACAAGTAACGCAGATACACACTGGGCGGCACAGTGGCGCAGTGGTTAGCACTGCAGCTTCACAGCTCCAGCGACCCGGGTTCGATTCTGGGTACTGCCTGTGCGGAGTTTGCAAGTTCTCCCTGTGTCTGCGTGGGTTTCCTCCGGGTGCTCCGGTTTCCTCCCACATGCCAAAGACTTGCAGGTTGGTAGGTTAATTGGCCATTATAAATTGCCCCCAGTATAGGTAGGTGGCAGGGAAAAATATTGGGACCGGTGGGGATGTTATTGGAATATGGGATTCGTGTAGGATTAGTATAAATGGTTGGTTGATGGTCGGCACAGACTCGGTGGGCGGAAGGGCCTGTTTCAGTGCTGTATCTCGAAACTAAACTAAATACTGACAACTGGAGTCACAGACATACAATGACACCCAGTAACACGCACTGATACACAGTAACACAGACATACACTTGCACCAAGTAACACAGACATACACTGACACCCAGTAACACAGACATACACTGACACCAAGTAACAAAGACATACACTGATACCCAGTAACACAGACACACACTTACAACAAGTAACACAGACATACACTGACACCAAGTAGCAAAGACAGACACTGACACCCAGGAAAACAGACAAACACTTACACCAAGTAACACAGACACACACTTACACCAAGTAACAAAGACAGACAATTACACCAAGTATCAAAGACATACACTGACACCAAGTAACAAAGACATACACTGATACCCAGTAACACAGACACACACTTACACCAAGTAACAAAGACATACACTGACACCAAGTCACAAAGACATACACTGACACCCAGTAACAAAGACTTACACTGACTCCAAGTAACAAAGACATACACTGATACCAAGTCACAAAGACGTACACTGATGCCCAGTAACACGCACTGATACACACTAACACAGACATACACTGATCCCCTTTAACACGCACTGATACACAGTAACACAGACATACACTGATTCCCAGTAACACAGACACACACTGACACCAAGTAACAAAGACATACACTGATACCCAGTAACACAGACACACACTTACACCAAGTAACAAAGACATACACTGACACCAAGTAACAAAGAGATACACTGATACCCAGTAACACAGACACACACTTACACCAAGTAACAAAGACATACACTGACAACAAGACACAAAGACATACACTGATACCCAGTAACAAAGACATACAGTGATACCCAGCAACACAGACGCACACTTACACCAAGTAACAAAGACATACACTTACACCAAGTAACACAGACATGCACTTACTCCAAGTATTTTGACATACACTTACACCAAGTAACAAAGACACATACTTAAACCAAGAAACAAAGATAGACAATTGCACCAAGCAACAAAGACATACACTTACTCCAACTATTTTGACATACACTTGCACCAAGTAACAAAGACATACACTGACACCAAGTCACAAAGACACACACTGACACCCAGTAACAAAGACATACACTGACACCAAGCCACAAAGACATACACTGATACCCAGTAACAAAGAAATATACTGATACCCAGTAACACAGACACACACTTACACCAAGTAACAAAGACACACACTAATTCCCAGTAACACAGACACACACTTACAACAAGTAACACAGACACACACTGACAGCCAGTAAGACAAACAAACACACTGACACCCAGTAGCAGAGACACACACTGACAACAAGTGACACAGATACACACTGGGCGGCACAGTGGCGCAGTGGTTAGCACTGCAGCCTCACAACTCCAGGGACCCGGGTTCGATTCTGGGTACTGCCTGTGCGGAGTTTGCAAGTTCTCCCAGTGTCTGCGTGGGTTTCCTCCGGGTGCTCCGGTATCCTCCCACATGCCAAAGACTTGCAGGTTGGCAGGATAATTGGCCATTATAAATTGCCCCTAGTATAGGTAGGTGGTAGGGAAATATATAGGGACCGGTGGGGATGTTATTGGAATATGGGATTCGTGTAGGATTAGTATAAATGGTTGGTTGATGGTCGGCTCAGACTCGGTGGGCCGAAGGGCATGTTTCAGTGCTGTATCTCTGAACTAAACTAAATACTGACACCTAGTGTCACAGAGACACAATTACACCAATTTCAAAGACAGACACTGATACCCAGTCACACAGACACACACTGACAACGAGTTAGAAACACACACTGACCCCCAGTAACACAGACACACACTGACCCACCGTAACACAGACAGACACTGACACCAAGTCACAAAGACACACACTGACACCAAGTAACACAGACATACACTGACACCAAGTAACAAAGGCATACACTGATACCCAGTATCACAGACACTCACTTACACCAAGTCACAAAGACATACACTGACAACAATTAACAAAGACACACACTGACACCCAGTAACAAAGACATACACTGATACCCAGGAACACAGCCACACACTGATACCAAGTCACAAAGACATACACTGATACCCAGAAACACAGACACACACTGACACCCAGTAACAAAGACCTACACTGATACCCAGTAACACAGACACACACTGACACCCAGCAACAAAGACATACACTTACACCAAGTAACAAAGACACACATTTATACCAAGGAACACAGACATACACTGACACCAAGTATTTTGACATACACTGACACCAAGTAACAAAGACATACACTGATACCCAGTCACACAGACACACACTTGCACCAAGTAACAAAGACATACACTGACACCAAGTCACAAAGACGCACACTGACACCCAGTAACAAAGACATACACTGACACCAAGTAACAAAGACATACAGTGATACCCAGTAACACAGACACACACATACACCATGTAACAAAGACATACACTGACAGCAAGTCACAAAGACACACACTGACACCCAGGAACAAAGACTTACACTGACACCAAGTAACAAAGACATACCCTGATACCCAGTAACACAGACACACACTTACACCATGTAACAAAGACATACACTGACAGCAAGTCACAAAGACACACACTGACACCCAGTAACAAAGACATACACTTACACCAAGTCACAAAGACATACATTGATACCCAGTAACAAAGACATACACTGATACCCAGTAACACAGACACACGCTTACACCAAGTAACAAAGACACACACTCATACCCAGTAACACAGACACACACTGACACCAAGTAACAAAGACATACACTTACACCAAGTAACAAAGACATACACTTGCACCAAGTATTTTGACATACACCTGCACCATTTAACAAAGACATACACTTACACCAATTAACGCAGACACACACTTACACCAAGGAACAAAGATAGACACTGATACCAAGTAACAAAGACATACACTTGCACCAAGTAACAAAGACACACACTTACATCAAGTAACACAGGCATACACTGACGCCAAGTAACAAAGACATACACTGACAGAAAGTAACAAAGACATAAACTGACACACAATAACACAGACACACAAGGACACCAAGTAACAAAGACATACACTTACAACTAGTAACAAAGACAGACAATTACACCAAGTAACAAAGACATACAATTACACCAAGTATTTTGTCATACACTGACACCAAGTAACAAAGACATACACTGATACCCAGTAACACAGACACACACTTACAGCAAGTAACAAAGACAAACACTGACACCAAGTAACAAAGACATACACTGACACCCAGTGACACAGACACACACTTACACCAAGTAACACAGGCATACACTGACACCAAGTAACAAAGACAGACACTGATACCCAGGAAAACAGACACACACTTACACCAAGTAACACAGACACACACTTACACCAAGTAACAAAGACATACACTTACACCAAGCAACACAGACATACACTGACACCAAGTAACAAAGACATACATTTACACGAAGTAACAAAGACATATACTGAAACCAAGCAACACTGACATACACTGACGCCAAGTAACAAAGACACACACTTACACCAAGTAACACAGATATACACTGACACCAAGTAACAAAGACATGCACTGACACCCAGTAACAAAGACACACACGGACACCAAGTAACAAAGACACACACTTACACCAAGTAACACTGACACACACTGACTCCCAGTAAAACAGACACACACTTACACCAAAGAACACAGACATACACTTACACCAAGTAACAAAGACACACAATGATACCCAGGCACACAGACACACACTTACACCAAGTAACACAGACACACACATACACCAAGTAACAACGACATACACTGACAGCAAGTAACACAGACATACACTGACACCAAGTAACAAAGACATACACTGACACCAAGTAACAAAGACATACACTGATACCCAGTAACACAGACACACACTTACACCATGTAACAAAGACATACACTGACAGCAAGTCACAAAGACACACACTGACACCCAGTAACAAAGACTTACACTGACACCAAGTAACAAAGACATACCCTGATACCCAGTAACACAGACACACACTTACACCATGTAACAAAGACATACACTGACACCAAGTCACAAAGACACACACTGACACCCAGTAACAAAGACATACACTTACACCAAGTCACAAAGACATACATTGATACCCAGTAACAAAGACATACACTGATACCCAGTAACACAGACACACGCTTACACCAAGTAACAAAGACACACACTGATACCCAGTAACACAGACACACACTGACACCAAGTAACAAAGACATACATTTACACCAAGTAACAAAGACACATACTTAAACCAAGTAACACAGACATACACTGACACCAAGTAACAAAGACATACACTTGCACCAAGTATTTTGACATACACTTACACCAATTAACGCAGACACACACTTACACCAAGTAACAAAGACAGACACTGATACCAAGTAACAAAGACATACACTTGCACCAAGTAACAAAGACACACACTTACATCAAGTAACACAGGCACACACTGACGCCAAGTAACAAAGACATACACTTACAACTAGTAACAAAGACAGACAATTGCACCAGGTAACAAAGACATACAATTACACCAAGAATTTTGTCATACACTGACACCAAGTAACAAAGACATACACTGATACCCAGTAACACAGACACACACTTACACCAAGTAACAAAGACAAACACTGACAACAAGTAACAAAGACATACACTGACACCCAGTGACACAGACACACACTTACAACAAGTAACACAGGCATACACTGACACCAAGTGACAAAGACAGACACTGATACCCAGGAAAACAGACAAACACTTGCACCAAGTAACACAGACACACACTTACACCAAGTAACAAAGACATACACTTACACCAAGCAACACAGACATACACTGACATCCAGTAACAAAGACATACAATTGCACCAAGTAACAAAGACACACACTTACACCAAGTAACACAGATATACACTGACACCAAGTAACAAAGACATGCACTGACACCCAGTAACAAAGACACACACGGACACCAAGTAACAAAGACACACACTTACACCAAGTAACACTGACACACACTGACTCCCAGTAAAACAGACACACACTTACACCAAAGAACACAGACATACACTGACACCAAGTAACACAGACACACAATGATACCCAGGCACACAGACAGACACTTACACCAAGTAACACAGACACACACATACACCAAGTAGCAACGACATACGCTGACACCAAGTAACACAGACATACACTGACACCAAGTAACAAAGACATACAATTACACCAAGTAACAAAGACACACACTTACACGAAGTAACAAGGACAGTCTCTGATACCCAGAAACACAGACACACACTGTCACCCAGTGAGAAACACACACTGAACCCCAGTAACACAGACACACACTGACCCCCAGTAACACAGACATACACTGATACCAAGTCACAAAGACACACAATGGCACCCAGTAACAAAGACATACACTGACACCGAGTCACAAAGACAGACACTGATACACAGACACACACTTACACCAAGTAACACAGACATACACTGACACCAAGTAACAAAGACATACACTGATACCCAGTAACACAGACACACACTTACACCAAGTAACGAGGACATACACTGACACCAAGTAACAAAGACATACACTGATACCCAGTCACACAGACACACACTTACACCAAGTAACAAAGACATACACTGACACCAAGTCACAAAGACGCACACTGACACCCAGGAACAAAGACATACACTGACACCAAGTAGCAAAGACATACACTGATACCCAGTAACACAGACACACACTTACACCATGTAACAAAGACATACACTGACAGCATGTCACAAAGACACACACTGACACCCAGTAACAAAGACTTACACTGACACCAAGTAACAAAGACATACTCTGATACCCAGTATCACAGACACACACTTACACCATGTAACAAAGACATACACTGACAGCAAGTCACAAAGACACACACTGACACCAAGTCACAAAGACACACACTGACACCCATTAACAAAGACATACACTTACACCAAGTCACAAAGACATACATTGATACCCAGTAACAAAGACATGCACTGATACCCAGTAACACAGAAACACGCTTAAACCAAGTAACAAAGACACACACTGATACCCAGTAACACAGACACACACTGACACCAAGTAACAAAGACATACACTTACACCAAGTAACAAAGACACATACTTAAACCAAGTAACACAGACATACACTGACACCAAGTAACAAAGACATACACTTGCACCAAGTATTTTGACATACACTTGCACCATTTAACAAAGACATACACTTACACCAATTAACACAGACACACACTTACACCAAGTAACACAGACATACACTGACACCAGGTAACAAAGACATACACTGATACCCAGTAACACAGACACACCCTTACACCAAGTAACACAGACATACACTGACACCAAGAAACAAAGACAGACACTGATACCCAGGAAATAAGACAAACACTTACACCAAGTAACACAGACACACACTTACACCAAGTAACAAAGACATACACTTACACCAAGTAACACAGACATATACTGACACCAAGTAACAAAGACATACAATTGCAGCAAGTAACAAAGACACACACTTACACCAAGTAACACAGATATACAATGACACCAAGTAACAAAGACATGCACTGAAACCCAGTAACAAAGACACACACGGCCACCAAGTAACAAAGACACACACTTACACCAAGTAACACAGACATACACTGACTCCCAGTAAAACAGACACACACTGACCCCCAGTAACAAAGACATACACTGACACCTAGTCACAAAGACATACACTGATACACAGACACACACTTACACCAAGTAACACAGACGTACACTGACACCAAGTAACGAAGACATACACTGACACCAAGTAACAAAGAACATACACTGATACACATTAACACAGACACACACTTACACTAGGTAACACAGACATACACTGAAACCAAGTAACAAAGACATGCACTGATACCCAGTAACACAGACACACACTTACACCAAGTAAAAAAGACAGACACTGATACCCAGTAACACAGACACACACTTACACCAAATAACAAAGACAAACACTGACACCAAGTAACAAAGACATAAACTGACACCCAGTAACACAGACACACAAGGACAACAAGTAACAAAGACACACACTGATACTCAGTAACAGAGACACACACTGACACCAAGTAACAATGACACACACGTACACCAAGTAACAAAGACATACACTGACACCATGTATTTTGACATACACTGACACAAAGTCACAAAGACAGACACTGATACCCAGTAACACAGACACACACTTACACCAAGTAACAAAGAAATACACTGACACCAAGTCACATAGACACACACTGACACCCAGTAACAAAGACTTACACTGACACCAAGTAACAAAGACATACACTGATACCCAGTAACACAGACACACACTTACACCAAGTAACAAAGACATACACTGACACAAAGTCACAAAGAAATACATTCACACCCAGTAACAAAGACATACACTGATACCCAGTAACACAGACACACGCTTACACCAAGTAACAAAGACACACACTGATACCCAGTAACACAGACACATACTTACACCAAGTAACAAAGACATACACTGACACCCAGTAACATAGACATGCACTGACAGCCAGTAACACAGACACACACTGACACCAAGTAACAAAGACATACACTTACACCAAGTAACAAAGACACATACTTAAACCAAGTAACACAGACATACACTGACACCAAGTAACAAAGACATACACTTGCACCAAGTATTTTGACATACACTTGCACCATTTAACAAAGACATACACTTACACCAATTAACACAGACACACACTTACACCAAGTAACACAGACATACACTGACACCAGGTAACAAAGACATACACTGATACCCAGTAACACAGACACACCCTTACACCAAGTAACACAGACATACACTGACACCAAGAAACAAAGACAGACACTGATACCCAGGAAATAAGACAAACACTTACACCAAGTAACACAGACACACACTTACACCAAGTAACAAAGACATACACTTACACCAAGTAACACAGACATATACTGACACCAAGTAACAAAGACATACAATTGCAGCAAGTAACAAAGACACACACTTACACCAAGTAACACAGATATACAATGACACCAAGTAACAAAGACATGCACTGAAACCCAGTAACAAAGTCACACACGGCCACCAAGTAACAAAGACACACACTTACACCAAGTAACACAGACATACACTGACTCCCAGTAAAACAGACACACACTGACCCCCAGTAACAAAGACATACACTGACACCTAGTCACAAAGACATACACTGATACACAGACACACACTTACACCAAGTAACACAGACGTACACTGACACCAAGTAACGAAGACATACACTGACACCAAGTAACAAAGACATACACTGATACACATTAACACAGACACACACTTACACTAGGTAACACAGACATACACTGAAACCAAGTAACAAAGACATGCACTGATACCCAGTAACACAGACACACACTTACACCAAGTAAAAAAGACAGACACTGATACCCAGTAACACAGACACACACTTACACCAAATAACAAAGACAAACACTGACACCAAGTAACAAAGACATAAACTGACACCCAGTAACACAGACACACAAGGACAACAAGTAACAAAGACACACACTGATACTCAGTAACAGAGACACACACTGACACCAAGTAACAATGACACACACGTACACCAAGTAACAAAGACATACACTGACACCATGTATTTTGACATACACTGACACAAAGTCACAAAGACAGACACTGATACCCAGTAACACAGACACACACTTACACCAAGTAACAAAGAAATACACTGACACCAAGTCACAAAGACACACACTGACACCCAGTAACAAAGACTTACACTGACACCAAGTAACAAAGACATACACTGATACCCAGTAACACAGACACACACTTACACCAAGTAACAAAGACATACACTGACACAAAGTCACAAAGAAATACATTCACACCCAGTAACAAAGACATACACTGATACCCAGTAACACAGACACACGCTTACACCAAGTAACAAAGACACACACTGATACCCAGTAACACAGACACATACTTACACCAAGTAACAAAGACATACACTGACACCCAGTAACATAGACATGCACTGACAGCCAGTAACACAGACACACACGGACACCAAGTAACAAAGACACACACTTACACCAAGTAACACAGACACACACTGACAGCCAGTAAGGCAAACAAACACACTGACACCTAGTAACGCAGACACACACTGACACCAAGTAACGAAGACATACACTTACACCAAGTAACAAAGACAGATACTTACACCAAGTAACACAGGCATACACTGACACGAAGTTACACAGACACACACTTACACCAAGTAACAAAAACATACACTTACACCGAGTAACACAGACATACACTTACACAAATATTTTGACATACACTTACACCAAGTAACAAAGACATACACTGACAGCAAGTCACAAAGACACACACTGACACCCAGTAACAAAGGCGTACACTGACACCAAGTAACAAAGACATACCCTGATACCCAGTAACACAGACACACCCTTACACCAAGTAACAAAGACATACACTTACACCAAGTCACAAAGAAACACACTGACACCCAGTAACAAAGGCATACACTTACACCACGTCACAAAGACATACATTGATACCCAGTAACAAAGACATACACTGATACCCAGTAACACAGACACACACTGACACCAAGTAACAAAGACATACACTTACACCAAGTAACAAAGACACATACTTAAACCAAGTAACACAGACATACACTGACACCAAGTAACAAAGACATACACTTGCACCAAGTATTTTGACATACACTTGCACCATTTAACAAAGACATACACTTACACCAAATAACACAGACACACACTTACACCAAGTAACAAAGACAGACGCTGATACCAAGTAACAAAGACATACACTTGCGCCAAGTAACAAAGACATAAACTGACACCCAGTAACACAGACACACAAGGACACCAAGTAACAAAGACATACACTTACAACTAGTAACAAAGACAGACAATTACAAAAAGTAACAAAGACATTCAATTACACCAAGTATTTTGTCATACACTGACACCAAGTAACAAAGACATACACTGATACCCAGTAACACAGACACACACTTACACCAAGTAACAAAGACATACACTGACACCAAGTAACAAAGACATACACTGACACCCAGTGACACAGAAACACACTTACACCAAGTAACACAGGCATACACTGACACCAAGTAACAAAGACAGACACTGATACCCAGGAAAACAGACAAACACTTACACCAAGTAACACAGACACACACTTACACCAAGTAACAAAGACATACACTTACAACAAGCAACACAGACATACACTGACACCAAGTAACAAAGACATACAATTGCACCAAGTAACAAAGACACACACTTACACCAAGTAACACAGATATACACTGACACCAAGTAACAAAGACATGCACTGACACCCAGTAACAAAGACACACACGGACACCAAGTAACAAAGACACACACTTACACCAAAGAACACAGAAATACACTGACACCAAGTAACAAAGACACACACTTACACCAAGTCACAAAGGCAGACTCTGATACCCAGAAACACAGACACACACAGACACCCAGTGAGAAACACACACTGAACCCCAGTAACACAGACACACACTGACCCCAAGTAACACAGACATACACTGACACCAATTTACAAAGACACGCAATGACACCCAGTAACAAAGACATACACTGACACCTAGTCACAAAGACATACACTGATACACAGACACACACTTACACCAAGTAACAAAGACATACACTGACACCAAGTAACAAAGACATACACTTACACCAAGTAACACAGAAACACACTTACACCAAGTAAAAAAGACAGACACTGATACCCAGTAACACAGACACACACTTACACCAAATAACAAATACATACACTGACACCAAGTAACAAAGACATAAACTGACACCCAGTAACACAGGCACAAAAGAACACCAAGTAACAAAGACATACACAGATACCCAGTAACACAGACACACACTGACACCAAGTAACAAAGACATACACTGACACCAAGTAACAAAGACATACACTTACACCAAGTAACAAAGACAGACAATTACAGCAAGTAACAAAGACATACACTTACACCAAGTATTCTGACATACACTGACACCAAGTAACAAAGACATACACTGATACCCAGTAACACAGACACACACTTAAACCAAGTTAAAAAGACATACACTGACACCAAGTCACAAAGACGCACACTGACACCCAGTAATAAAGACTTACTTTGACACCAAGTAACAAAGACATACACTGATACCTAGTAACACAGACACACACTTACACCAAGTAACAAAGACATACACTGACACAAAGTCACAAAGACACACACTGACACCCAGTAACAAAGACATACACTGACACCCAGTATCACAGACACACACGGACACCAAGTAACAAAGACACACACTTAAACCAAGTAACACAGAAACACTCTGACACCCAGTAACACAGACACACACTTACACCAAGTAACACAGACATACACTGACACCAAGTAACAAAGACATACACTGATACCCAGTAACACAGACACTCACTTACACCAAGTAACACAGACATACACTGACACCAAGTAACAAAGACAGACACTGATACCCAGGAAAACAGACAAACACTTACACCAAGTAACACAGACACACACTTACACCAAGTAACAAAGGCATACAATTACACCAAGTAACACAGACATACACTGACACCAAGTAACAAAGACATACAATTGCAGCAAGTAACAAAGACACACACTTACACCAAGTAACACAGATATACAATGACACCAAGTAACAAAGACATGCACTGAAACCCAGTAACAAAGACACACACGGACACCAAGTAACAAAGACACACAATTAGACCAAGTAACAAAGAAATACACTGACACCAAGTCACAAAGACACACACTGACACCCAGTAACAAAGACTTACACTGACACCAAGTAACAAAGACATACACTGATACCCAGTAACACAGACACACACTTACACCAAGTAACAAAGACATACACTGACACCAAGTCACAAAGAAATACATTCACACCCAGTAACAAAGACATACACTGATACCCAGTAACACAGACACACGCTTACACCAAGTAACAAAGACACACGCTGATACCCAGTAACACAGACACATACTTACACCAAGTATCAAAGACATACACTGACACCCAGTAACAAAGACATGCACTGACAGCCAGTAACACAGACACACACGGACACCAAGTAACAAAGACACACACTTACACCAAGTAACACAGACACACACTGACAACCAGTAAGGCAAACAAACACACTGACACCCAGTAACGCAGACACACACTGACACCAAGTAACAAAGACATACACTTACACCAAGTAACAAAAACATACACTTACACCGAGTAACACAGACAGACACTTACACAAATATTTTGACATACACTTACACCAAGTAACAAAGACATACACTGACAGCAAGTCACAAAGACACACACTGACACCCAGTAACAAAGGCGTACACTGGCACCAAGTAACACAGACACACACTTACACCAAGTAACAAAAACATACACTTACACCGAGTAACACAGACAGACACTTACACAAATATTTTGACATACACTTACACCAAGTAACAAAGACATACACTGACAGCAAGTCACAAAGACACACACTGACACCCAGTAACAAAGGCGCACACTGACACCAAGTAACAAAGACATTCCCTGATACCCAGTAACACAGACACACACTGACACCAAGTAACAAAGACATACATTTACACCAAGTAACAAAGACACACACTGACACCCAGTAACAAAGGCATACACTTACACCACGTCACAAAGACATACATTGATACCCAGTAACAAAGACATACACTGATACCCAGTAACACAGACACACACTGGCACCAAGTAACAAAGACATACACTTACACCAAGTAACAAAGACACATACTTAAACCAAGTAACACAGACATACACTGACACCAAGTAACAAAGACATACACTTGCACCAAGTATTTTGACATACACTTGCACCATTTAACAAAGACATACACTTACACCAATTAACACAGACACACGCTTACACCAAGTAACAAAGACAGACACTGATACCAAGTAACAAAGACATCCACTTGCACCAAGTAACAAAGACATAAACTGACACCCAGTAACACAGACACACAAGGACACCAAGTAACAAAGACATACACTTACAACAAGTAACAAAGACAGACAATTACACCAAGTAACAGAGACATACAATTACACCAAGTATTTTGTCATACACTGACACCAAGTAACAAAGACATACACTGATACCCAGTAACACAGACACACACTTACACCAAGTAACAAAGACATACACTGACACCAAGTAACAAAGACATACACTGACACCCAGTGACACAGACACACACTTACACCAAGTAACACAGGCATACACTGACACCAAGTAACAAAGACAGACACTGATACCCAGGAAAACAGACAAACACTTACACCAAGTAACACAGACACACACTTACACCAAGTAACAAAGACATACACTTACACCAAGCAACACAGACATACACTGACACCAAGTAACAAAGACATACAATTGCACCAAGTAACAAAGACACACACTTACACCAAGTAACACAGATATACACTGACACCAAGTAACAAAGACATGCACTGACACCCAGTAACAAAGACACACACGGACACCAAGTAACAAAGACACACACTTACACCAAGTCACACTGACACAGACTGACTCCCAGTAAAACAGACACACACTTACACCAAAGAACACAGAAATAGACTGACACCAAGTAGCAAAGACACACAATGATACCCAGGCACACAGACACAGACTTACACCAAGTAACACAGACACACACATACACCAAGTAACAACGACATACACTGACACCAAGTAACACGGACATACACTGACATCAAGTAACAAAGACATACAATTGCACCAAGTAACAAAGACACACACTTACACCAAGTAACAAAGGCAGACTCTGATACCCAGAAACACAGAAACACACTGACACCCAGTGAGAAACACGCACTGAACCCCAGTAACACAGACACACACTGACCCCCAGTAACACAGACATACACTGACACCAAGTCACAAAGACACGCAATGACACCCAGTAACAAAGACATACACTGACACCTAGTCACAAAGACATACACTGATACACAGACACACACTTACACCAAGTAACACAGACATACACTGACACCAAGTAACAAAGACATACACTGATACCCTGTAACACAGACACACACTTACACCAAGTAACAAAGACATACACTGGCACCAAGCAACAAAGACATACACTTACACCAAGTAACACAGACATACACTGACACCAAGTAACAAAGACAGACACTGATACCCAGTAACACAGACACACACTTACACCAAATAACAAATACATACACTGACACCAAGTAACAAAGACATAAACTGACACCCAGTAACACAGGCACCCAAGGACACCAAGTAACAAAGACATACACTGATACCCAGTAACACAGACACACACTGACACCAAGTAACAAAGACATACACTGACACCAAGTAACAAAGACATACACTTACACCAAGTAACAAAGACAGACAATTACACCAAGTAACAAAGACATACACTTACACCAAGTATTCTGACATACACTGACACCAAGTAACAAAGACATACACTGATACCCAGTAACACAGACACACACTTAAACCAAGTAAAAAAGACATACACTGACACCAAGTCACAAAGACGCACACGGACACCCAGTAATAAAGACTTACTTTGACACCAAGTAACAAAGACATACACTGATACCTAGTAACACAGACACACACTTACACCAAGTAACAAAGACATACACTGACACAAAGTCACAAAGACACACACTGACACCCAGTAACAAAGACATACACTGACACCCAGTATCACAGACACACACGGACACCAAGTAACAAAGACACACACTTAAACCAAGTAACACAGAAACACTCTGACACCCAGTAACACAGACACACACTTACACCAAGTAACACAGACATACACTGACACCAAGTAACAAAGACATACACTGATACCCAGTAACACAGACACTCACTTACACCAAGTAACACAGACATACACTGACACCAAGTAACAAAGACAGACACTGATACCCAGGAAAACAGACAAACACTTACACCAAGTAACACAGACACACACTTACACCAAGTAACAAAGGCATACAATTACACCAAGTAACACAGACATACACTGACACCAAGTAACAAAGACATACAATTGCAGCAAGTAACAAAGACACACACTTACACCAAGTAACACAGATATACAATGACACCAAGTAACAAAGACATGCACTGAAACCCAGTAACAAAGACACACACGGACACCAAGTAACAAAGACACACAATTAGAACAAGTAACAAAGAAATACACTGACACCAAGTCACAAAGACACACACTGACACCCAGTAACAAAGACTTACACTGACACCAAGTAACAAAGACATACACTGATACCCAGTAACACAGACACACACTTACACCAAGTAACAAAGACATACACTGACACCAAGTCACAAAGAAATACATTCACACCCAGTAACAAAGACATACACTGATACCCAGTAACACAGACACACGCTTACACCAAGTAACAAAGACACACGCTGATACCCAGTAACACAGACACATACTTACACCAAGTAACAAAGACATACACTGACACCCAGTAACAAAGACATGCACTGACAGCCAGTAACACAGACACACACGGACACCAAGTAACAAAGACACACACTTACACCAAGTAACACAGACACACATTGACAACCAGTAAGGCAAACAAACACACTGACACCCAGTAACGCAGACACACACTGACACCAAGTAACAAAGACATACACTTACACCAAGTAACAAAAACATACACTTACACCGAGTAACACAGACAGACACTTACACAAATATTTTGACATACACTTACACCAAGTAACAAAGACATACACTGACAGCAAGTCACAAAGACACACACTGACACCCAGTAACAAAGGCGTACACTGACACCAAGTAACACAGACACACACTTACACCAAGTAACAAAAACATACACTTACACCGAGTAACACAGACAGACACTTACACAAATATTTTGACATACACTTACACCAAGTAACAAAGACATACACTGACAGCAAGTCACAAAGACACACACTGACACCCAGTAACAAAGGCGCACACTGACACCAAGTAACAAAGACATTCCCTGATACCCAGTAACACAGACACACACTGACACCAAGTAACAAAGACATACATTTACACCAAGTAACAAAGACACACACTGACACCCAGTAACAAAGGCATACACTTACACCACGTCACAAAGACATACATTGATACCCAGTAACAAAGACATACACTGATACCCAGTAACACAGACACACACTGGCACCAAGTAACAAAGACATACACTTACACCAAGTAACAAAGACACATACTTAAACCAAGTAACACAGACATACACTGACACCAAGTAACAAAGACATACACTTGCACCAAGTATTTTGACATACACTTGCACCATTTAACAAAGACATACACTTACACCAATTAACACAGACACACACTTACACCAAGTAACAAAGACAGACACTGATACCAAGTAACAAAGACATCCACTTGCACCAAGTAACAAAGACATAAACTGACACCCAGTAACACAGACACACAAGGACACCAAGTAACAAAGACATACACTTACAACAAGTAACAAAGACAGACAATTACACCAAGTAACAGAGACATACAATTACACCAAGTATTTTGTCATACACTGACACCAAGTAACAAAGACATACACTGATACCCAGTAACACAGACACACACTTACACCAAGTAACAAAGACATACACTGACACCAAGTAACAAAGACATACACTGACACCCAGTGACACAGACACACACTTACACCAAGTAACACAGGCATACACTGACACCAAGTAACAAAGACAGACACTGATACCCAGGAAAACAGACAAACACTTACACCAAGTAACACAGACACACACTTACACCAAGTAACAAAGACATACACTTACACCAAGCAACACAGACATACACTGACACCAAGTAACAAAGACATACAATTGCACCAAGTAACAAAGACACACACTTACACCAAGTAACACAGATATACACTGACACCAAGTAACAAAGACATGCACTGACACCCAGTAACAAAGACACACACGGACACCAAGTAACAAAGACACACACTTACACCAAGTCACACTGACACAGACTGACTCCCAGTAAAACAGACACACACTTACACCAAAGAACACAGAAATAGACTGACACCAAGTAGCAAAGACACACAATGATACCCAGGCACACAGACACAGACTTACACCAAGTAACACAGACACACACATACACCAAGTAACAACGACATACACTGACACCAAGTAACACGGACATACACTGACATCAAGTAACAAAGACATACAATTGCACCAAGTAACAAAGACACACACTTACACCAAGTAACAAAGGCAGACTCTGATACCCAGAAACACAGAAACACACTGACACCCAGTGAGAAACACACACTGAACCCCAGTAACACAGACACACACTGACCCCCAGTAACACAGACATACACTGACACCAAGTCACAAAGACACGCAATGACACCCAGTAACAAAGACATACACTGACACCTAGTCACAAAGACATACACTGATACACAGACACACACTTACACCAAGTAACACAGACATACACTGACACCAAGTAACAAAGACATACACTGATACCCTGTAACACAGACACACACTTACACCAAGTAACAAAGACATACACTGGCACCAAGCAACAAAGACATACACTTACACCAAGTAACACAGACATACACTGACACCAAGTAACAAAGACAGACACTGATACCCAGTAACACAGACACACACTTACACCAAATAACAAATACATACACTGACACCAAGTAACAAAGACATAAACTGACACCCAGTAACACAGGCACCCAAGGACACCAAGTAACAAAGACATACACTGATACCCAGTAACACAGACACACACTGACACCAAGTAACAAAGACATACACTGACACCAAGTAACAAAGACATACACTTACAACAAGTAACAAAGACAGACAATTACACCAAGTAACAAAGACATACACTTACACCAAGTATTCTGACATACACTGACACCAAGTAACAAAGACATACACTGATACCCAGTAACACAGACACACACTTAAACCAAGTAAAAAAGACATACACTGACACCAAGTCACAAAGAAGCACACTGACACCCAGTAATAAAGACTTACACTGACACCAAGTAACAAAGACATACACTGATACCTAGTAACACAGAGACACACGGACACGAAGTAACAAAGACACACACTTACACCAAGTAACACAGAAACACACTGACAGCCAGTAAGGCAAACAAACACACTGACACCCAGTAACGCAGACACACACTGACACCAAGTAACAAAGACATACACTTACACCAAGTTAGAAAACCATACACTTACACCGAGTAACACAGACAGACACTTACACAAATATTTTGACATACACTTACACCAAGTAACAAAGACATACACTGACAGCAAGTCACAAAGACACACACTGACACCCAGTAACAAAGGCGTACACTGACACCAAGTAACACAGACACACACTTACACCAAGTAACAAAAACATACACTTACACCGAGTAACACAGACAGACACTTACACAAATATTTTGACATACACTTACACCAAGTAACAAAGACATACACTGACAGCAAGTCACAAAGACACACACTGACACCCAGTAACAAAGGAGTACACTGACACCAAGTAACAAAGACATTCCCTGATACCCAGTACACAGACACACACTGACACCAAGTAACAAAGACATACACTTACACCAAGTAACAAAGACACACACTGACACCCAGTAACAAAGGCATACACTTACACCACGTCACAAAGACATACATTGATACCCAGTAACAAAGACATACACTGATACCCAGTAACACAGACACACACTGGCACCAAGTAACAAAGACATACACTTACACCAAGTAACAAAGACACATACTTAAACCAAGTAACACAGACATACACTGACACCAAGTAACAAAGACATACAGTTGCACCAAGTATTTTGACATACACTTGCACCATTTAACAAAGACATACACTTACCCCAATTAACACAGACACACACTTACACCAAGTAACAAAGACAGACACTGATACCAAGTAACAAAGACATACACTTGCACCAAGTAACAAAGACATAAACTGACACCCAGTAACACAGACACACAAGGACACCAAGTAACAAAGACATACACTTACAACAAGTAACAAAGACAGACAATTACACCAAGTAACAGAGACATACAATTACACCAAGTATTTTGTCATACACTGACACCAAGTAACAAAGACATACACTGATACCCAGTAACACAGACACACACTTACACCAAGTAACACAGGCATACACTGACACCAAGTAACAAAGACAGACACTGATACCCAGGAAAACAGACAAACACTTACACCAAGTAACACAGACACATACTTACACCAAGTAACAAAGACATACACTTACACCAAGCAACACAGACATACACTGACACCAAGTAACAAAGACATACAATTGCACCAAGTAACAAAGACACACACTTACACCAAGTAACACAGATATACACTGACACCAAGTAAAAAAGACATGCACTGACACCCAGTAACAAAGACACAAACGGACACCAAGTAACAAAGACACACACTTACACCAAGTCACACTGACACACACTGACTCCCAGTAAAACAGACACACATTTACACCAAAGAACACAGAAATACACTGACACCAAGTAGCAAAGACACACAATGATACCCAGGCACACAGACACACACTTACACCAAGTAACACAGACACACACATACACCAAGTAACAACGACATACACTGACACCAAGTAACACGGACATACACTGACATCAAGTAACAAAGACATACAATTGCACCAAGTAACAAAGACACACACTTACACCAAGTAACAAAGGCAGACTCTGATACCCAGAAACACAGAAACACACTGACACCCAGTGAGAAACACACACTGAACCCCAGTAACACAGACACACAATGACCCCCAGTAACACAGACGTTCACTGACACCAAGTCACAAAGACACGCAATGACACCCAGTAACACAGACATACACTGACACCAAGTCACAAAGAAGCACACTGACACCCAGTAATAAAGACTTACACTGACACCAAGTAACAAAGACATACACTGATACCTAGTAACACAGAGACACACGGACACGAAGTAACAAAGACACACACTTACACCAAGTAACACAGAAACACACTGACAGCCAGTAAGGCAAACAAACACACTGACACCCAGTAACGCAGACACACACTGACACCAAGTAACAAAGACATACACTTACACCAAGTTAGAAAACCATACACTTACACCGAGTAACACAGACAGACACTTACACAAATATTTTGACATACACTTACACCAAGTAACAAAGACATACACTGACAGCAAGTCACAAAGACACACACTGACACCCAGTAACAAAGGCGTACACTGACACCAAGTAACACAGACACACACTTACACCAAGTAACAAAAACATACACTTACACCGAGTAACACAGACAGACACTTACACAAATATTTTGACATACACTTACACCAAGTAACAAAGACATACACTGACAGCAAGTCACAAAGACACACACTGACACCCAGTAACAAAGGAGTACACTGACACCAAGTAACAAAGACATTCCCTGATACCCAGTACACAGACACACACTGACACCAAGTAACAAAGACATACACTTACACCAAGTAACAAAGACACACACTGACACCCAGTAACAAAGGCATACACTTACACCACGTCACAAAGACATACATTGATACCCAGTAACAAAGACATACACTGATACCCAGTAACACAGACACACACTGGCACCAAGTAACAAAGACATACACTTACACCAAGTAACAAAGACACATACTTAAACCAAGTAACACAGACATACACTGACACCAAGTAACAAAGACATACAGTTGCACCAAGTATTTTGACATACACTTGCACCATTTAACAAAGACATACACTTACCCCAATTAACACAGACACACACTTACACCAAGTAACAAAGACAGACACTGATACCAAGTAACAAAGACATACACTTGCACCAAGTAACAAAGACATAAACTGACACCCAGTAACACAGACACACAAGGACACCAAGTAACAAAGACATACACTTACAACAAGTAACAAAGACAGACAATTACACCAAGTAACAGAGACATACAATTACACCAAGTATTTTGTCATACACTGACACCAAGTAACAAAGACATACACTGATACCCAGTAACACAGACACACACTTACACCAAGTAACACAGGCATACACTGACACCAAGTAACAAAGACAGACACTGATACCCAGGAAAACAGACAAACACTTACACCAAGTAACACAGACACATACTTACACCAAGTAACAAAGACATACACTTACACCAAGCAACACAGACATACACTGACACCAAGTAACAAAGACATACAATTGCACCAAGTAACAAAGACACACACTTACACCAAGTAACACAGATATACACTGACACCAAGTAAAAAAGACATGCACTGACACCCAGTAACAAAGACACAAACGGACACCAAGTAACAAAGACACACACTTACACCAAGTCACACTGACACACACTGACTCCCAGTAAAACAGACACACATTTACACCAAAGAACACAGAAATACACTGACACCAAGTAGCAAAGACACACAATGATACCCAGGCACACAGACACACACTTACACCAAGTAACACAGACACACACATACACCAAGTAACAACGACATACACTGACACCAAGTAACACGGACATACACTGACATCAAGTAACAAAGACATACAATTGCAGCAAGTAACAAAGACACACACTTACACCAAGTAACAAAGGCAGACTCTGATACCCAGAAACACAGAAACACACTGACACCCAGTGAGAAAGACACACTGAACCCCAGTAACACAGACACACAATGACCCCCAGTAACACAGACGTTCACTGACACCAAGTCACAAAGACACGCAATGACACCCAGTAACAAAGACATACACAGACACCTAGTCACAAAGACATACACTGATACACAGACACACACTTACACCAAGTAACAAAGACATACACTGACACCTAGTCACAAAGACATACACTGATACACAGACACACACTTACACCAAGTAACACAGACATACACTGACACCAAGTAACAAAGACATACACTGATACCCTGTAACACAGACACACACTGACACCAAATAACAAATACATACACTGACACCAAGTAACAATGACATAAACTGACACCCAGTAACACAGGCACACAAGGACACCAAGTAACAAAGACATACACTGATACCCAGTAACACAGACACACACTGACACCAAGTAACAAAGACATACACTGACACCAAGTAACAAAGACATACACTTACACCAAGTAACAAAGACAGACAATTACACCAAGTAACAAAGACATACACTTACACCAAGTATTCTGACATACACTGACACCAAGTAACAAAGACATACACTGATACCCAGTAACACAGACACACACTTAAACCAAGTAAAAAAGACATACACTGACACCAAGTCACAAAGACGCACACTGACACCCAGTAATAAAGACTTACACTGACACCATGTAACAAAGACATACACTGATACCTAGTAACACAGACACACACTTACACCAAGTAACAAAGACATACACTGACACCAAGTCACAAAGACACACACTGACACCCAGTAACAAAGACATACACTGACACCCAGTATCACAGACACACACGGACACCAAGTAACAAAGACACACACTTAAACCAAGTAACACAGAAACACTCTGACACCAAGCAACACAGACACACACTTACACCAAGTAACACAGACATACACTGACACCAAGTAACAAAGACATACACTGATACCCAGTAACACAGACACTCACTTACACCAAGTAACACAGACATACACTGACACCAAGTAACAAAGACAGACACTGATACCCAGGAAAACAGACAAACACTTACACCAAGTAACACAGACACACACTTACACCAAGTAACAAAGACATACAATTACACCAAGTAACACAGACATACACTGACACCAAGTAACAAAGACATACAATTGCAGCAAGTAACAAAGACACACACTTACACCAAGTAACACAGATATACAATGACACCAAGTAACAAAGACATGCACTGACACCAAGTAACAAAGACACACACTTACACCAAGTAACACAGACATACACTGACTCCCAGTAAAACAGACACACACTGACCCCCAGTAACAAAGACATACACTGACACCTAGTCACAAAGACATACACTGGTACACAGACACACACTTACACCAAGTAACACAGACGTACACTGACACCAAGTAATGAAGACATACACTGACACCAAGTAACAAAGATATACACTGGTACACAGTAACATAGACACACACTTACACCAAGTAACAAAGACATACAATGATAACCAGTAACACAGACACACACTTACACCAGGTAACACAGACATACACTGACACCAAGTAACAAAGACATGCACTGATACCCAGTAACACAGACACACACTTGCACCAAGTAACACAGACATACACTGACACCAAGTAACAAAGACATACACTGATACCCAGTAACATAGACACACACTTACACCAAATAACAAAGACATACACTGACACCCAGTAACACAGACACACAAGGACACCAAGTAACAAAGACACACACTGATACTCAGTAACAGAGACACACACTGACACCAAGTAACAATGACATACACGTACACCAATTAACAAAGACATACACTTACACCAAGTATTTTGACATACACTGACACCAAGTAACAAAGACATACACTGATACCCAGTAACACAGACACACACTTACACCAAGTAACAAAGAAATACAGTGACACCAAGTCACAAAGACACACACTGACACCCAGTAACAAAGAATTACACTGACACCAAGTAACAAAGACATACACTGATACCCAGTAACACAGACACACACTTACACCAAGTAACAAAGACATACACTGACACCAAGTCACAAAGACATACATTGACACCCAGTAACAAAGACAAACACTGATACCCAGTAACACAGACACAGGCTTACACCAAGTAACAAAGACAAACACTGATACCCAGTAACACAGACACATACTTACACCAAGTAACAAAGACATACACTGACACCCAGTAACAAAGACATGCACTGACAGCCAGTAACACAGACACACACGGACACCAAGTAACAAAGACACACACTTACACCAAGTAACACAGACACACACTGACAGCCAGTAAGGCAAACAAACACACTGACACCCAGTAACGCAGACACACACTGACACCAAGTAACAAAGACATACACTTACACCAAGTAACAAAGACAGATACTTACACCAAGTAACTCAGGCATACACTGACACCAAGCAACACAGACACACACTTACACCAAGTAACAAAAACATACACTTACACCGAGTAACACAGACATACACTGACACCAAGTAACAAAGACATACACTGATACCCATTATCACAGACACACAATTACAACAAGTAACAAAGACATACACTGACACCAAGTCACAAAGACATACACTGATAGCCAGTAACAAAGACATAAACTGATACCCAGTAACACAGACACACACTGGCACCAAGTAACAAAGACATACACTTACACCAAGTAACAAAGACACATACTTAAACCAAGTAACACAGACAGACACTGACACCAAGTAACAAAGACATACACTTGCACCAAGTATTTTGACATACACTTGCACCATTTAACAAAGACATACACTTACCCCAATTAACACAGACACACACTTACACCAAGTAACAAAGACAGACACTGATACCAAGTAACAAAGACATACACTTGCACCAAGTAACAAAGACATAAACTGACACCCAGTAACACAGACACACAAGGACACCAAGTAACAAAGACATACACTTACAACAAGTAACAAAGACAGACAATTACACCAAGTAACAGAGACATACAATTACACCAAGTATTTTGTCATACACTGACACCAAGTAACAAAGACATACACTGATACCCAGTAACACAGACACACACTTACACCAAGTAACACAGGCATACACTGACACCAAGTAACAAAGACAGACACTGATACCCAGGAAAACAGACAAACACTTACACCAAGTAACACAGACACATACTTACACCAAGTAACAAAGACATACACTTACACCAAGCAACACAGACATACACTGACACCAAGTAACAAAGACATACAATTGCACCAAGTAACAAAGACACACACTTACACCAAGTAACACAGATATACACTGACACCAAGTAAAAAAGACATGCACTGACACCCAGTAACAAAGACACAAACGGACACCAAGTAACAAAGACACACACTTACACCAAGTCACACTGACACACACTGACTCCCAGTAAAACAGACACACATTTACACCAAAGAACACAGAAATACACTGACACCAAGTAGCAAAGACACACAATGATACCCAGGCACACAGACACACACTTACACCAAGTAACACAGACACACACATACACCAAGTAACAACGACATACACTGACACCAAGTAACACGGACATACACTGACATCAAGTAACAAAGACATACAATTGCACCAAGTAACAAAGACACACACTTACACCAAGTAACAAAGGCAGACTCTGATACCCAGAAACACAGAAACACACTGACACCCAGTGAGAAACACACACTGAACCCCAGTAACACAGACACACAATGACCCCCAGTAACACAGACGTTCACTGACACCAAGTCACAAAGACACGCAATGACACCCAGTAACAAAGACATACACTGACACCTAGTCACAAAGACATACACTGATACACAGACACACACTTACACCAAGTAACAAAGACATACACTGACACCTAGTCACAAAGACATACACTGATACACAGACACACACTTACACCAAGTAACACAGACATACACTGACACCAAGTAACAAAGACATACACTGATACCCTGTAACACAGACACACACTGACACCAAATAACAAATACATACACTGACACCAAGTAACAATGACATAAACTGACACCCAGTAACACAGGCACACAAGGACACCAAGTAACAAAGACATACACTGATACCCAGTAACACAGACACACACTGACACCAAGTAACAAAGACATACACTGACACCAAGTAACAAAGACATACACTTACACCAAGTAACAAAGACAGACAATTACACCAAGTAACAAAGACATACACTTACACCAAGTATTCTGACATACACTGACACCAAGTAACAAAGACATACACTGATACCCAGTAACACAGACACACACTTAAACCAAGTAAAAAAGACATACACTGACACCAAGTCACAAAGACGCACACTGACACCCAGTAATAAAGACTTACACTGACACCATGTAACAAAGACATACACTGATACCTAGTAACACAGACACACACTTACACCAAGTAACAAAGACATACACTGACACCAAGTCACAAAGACACACACTGACACCCAGTAACAAAGACATACACTGACACCCAGTATCACAGACACACACGGACACCAAGTAACAAAGACACACACTTAAACCAAGTAACACAGAAACACTCTGACACCAAGTAACACAGACACACACTTACACCAAGTAACACAGACATACACTGACACCAAGTAACAAAGACATACACTGATACCCAGTAACACAGACACTCACTTACACCAAGTAACACAGACATACACTGACACCAAGTAACAAAGACAGACACTGATACCCAGGAAAACAGACAAACACTTACACCAAGTAACACAGACACACACTTACACCAAGTAACAAAGACATACAATTACACCAAGTAACACAGACATACACTGACACCAAGTAACAAAGACATACAATTGCAGCAAGTAACAAAGACACACACTTACACCAAGTAACACAGATATACAATGACACCAAGTAACAAAGACATGCACTGACACCAAGTAACAAAGACACACACTTACACCAAGTAACACAGACATACACTGACTCCCAGTAAAACAGACACACACTGACCCCCAGTAACAAAGACATACACTGACACCTAGTCACAAAGACATACACTGGTACACAGACACACACTTACACCAAGTAACACAGACGTACACTGACACCAAGTAATGAAGACATACACTGACACCAAGTAACAAAGATATACACTGGTACACAGTAACATAGACACACACTTACACCAAGTAACAAAGACATACAATGATAACCAGTAACACAGACACACACTTACACCAGGTAACACAGACATACACCGACACCAAGTAACAAAGACATGCACTGATACCCAGTAACACAGACACACACTTGCACCAAGTAACACAGACATACACTGACACCAAGTAACAAAGACATACACTGATACCCAGTAACATAGACACACACTTACACCAAATAACAAAGACATACACTGACACCCAGTAACACAGACACACAAGGACACCAAGTAACAAAGACACACACTGATACTCAGTAACAGAGACACACACTGACACCAAGTAACAATGACATACACGTACACCAATTAACAAAGACATACACTTACACCAAGTATTTTGACATACACTGACACCAAGTAACAAAGACATACACTGATACCCAGTAACACAGACACACACTTACACCAAGTAACAAAGAAATACAGTGACACCAAGTCACAAAGACACACACTGACACCCAGTAACAAAGAATTACACTGACACCAAGTAACAAAGACATACACTGATACCCAGTAACACAGACACACACTTACACCAAGTAACAAAGACATACACTGACACCAAGTCACAAAGACATACATTGACACCCAGTAACAAAGACAAACACTGATACCCAGTAACACAGACACAGGCTTACACCAAGTAACAAAGACAAACACTGATACCCAGTAACACAGACACATACTTACACCAAGTAACAAAGACATACACTGACACCCAGTAACAAAGACATGCACTGACAGCCAGTAACACAGACACACACGGACACCAAGTAACAAAGACACACACTTACACCAAGTAACACAGACACACACTGACAGCCAGTAAGGCAAACAAACACACTGACACCCAGTAACGCAGACACACACTGACACCAAGTAACAAAGACATACACTTACACCAAGTAACAAAGACAGATACTTACACCAAGTAACACAGGCATACACTGACACCAAGCAACACAGACACACACTTACACCAAGTAACAAAAACATACACTTACACCGAGTAACACAGACATACACTGACACCAAGTAACAAAGACATACACTGATACCCATTATCACAGACACACAATTACAACAAGTAACAAAGACATACACTGACACCAAGTCACAAAGACATACACTGATAGCCAGTAACAAAGACATAAACTGATACCCAGTAAAACAGACGCACACTTACACCAAGTAACAAAGACATACACTTACACCAAGTAACACAGACATACACTGACAACCAGTAACAAAGACATCCACTGGCAACAAGTCACAAACAAATACACTGTCACCAAGTAACAAAGACATACACTTTCACCAAGTAACACAGACATACACTGACACCAAGTAACAAAGTCATACACTGATACCCAGTATCACAGACACACACTGACACCAAGTAACAAAGACATACACTGACACCAAGTCACAAAGACACACAATTACACACAGTAACAAAGACATACACTGACACCAAGTCACAAAGACATACACTGATACCCAGTAACAAAGACATACACTGATACCCAGTAACACAGACGCACACTTACACCAAGTAACAAAGACATACACTTATACCAAGTAACTCAGACATACACTTACACCAAGTATTTTGACATGCACTTACACCAAGTAACAAAGACAAACACTGACCACCCAGTAACAAAGACATCCACTGACAACAAGTCACAAACACATACACTGACACCAAGTAACAAAGACATACACTGATACCCAGTATCACATACACACACTTACACCAAGTTACAAAGACACACAATGACACCCAGTAACAAAGACATACACTGACACCAAGTCACAAAGACATACACTGATACCCAGGAACACAGACACACTCTGACAACAAGTAACAAAGACATACACTTACACCAAGTAACAAAGACATACACTTTCACCAAGGAACACAGACACACACTTACACCAAGGAACAAAGACAGACAATTACACCAAGTATCAAAGACATACACTGACACCAAGTATTATGACACACACTGACACCAAGTAACAAAGACATACACTGATACCCAGTAACACAGACACACACTTACACCAAGTAACAAAGACATACACTGACACCAAGTAACAAAGACATACACTTACACCAAGTAACAAAGACACACACTTACATCAAGGAACACAGACATACACTGACACCACGTAACAAAGACATACACTGATACCAAGTAACAAAGACATACACTGATGCCCAGTAACACAGACACACACTGACACCAAGTAAAAAAGACACACACTGACACCAAGTAACAAAGACATACACTTACACCAAGTAACAAAGACACACACTTACACCAACGAACACAGACATACACTGACATCAAGTAACAAAGACACACACTTACACCAAGTAACAAAGACAGACAATTACACCAAGTAACAAAGACATACACTTACACCAAGTATTTTGACATACACTGACACCAAGTAACAAAGACATACACTGATACCCAGTAACACAGACGCACACTTAAACCAAGTAACAAAGACATACACTGACACCAAGTCACAAAGGCGCACACTGACACCCAGTAACAAAGACATTCACTGACACCAAGTCACAAAGACACACACTGACACCCAGTAACAAAGACATACACTGACACCAAGTCACAAAGACATACACTGATACCCAGTAACAAGGAAATACACTGATACCCAGTAACACAGACACACACTTCCACCAAGTAACAAAGACACACACTAATTCCCAGTAACACAGACACACACTTACACCAAGTAACAATGACATGCACTGACACCCAGTAACACAGACACACACGGACACCAAGTAACAAAGACACACACTTACACCAAGTAACAGAGACACACACTGACAGCCAGTAAGACAAACAAACACACTGACACCCAGTAGCAGAGACACACACTGACAACAAGTAACGCAGATACACACTGGGCGGCACAGTGGCGCAGTGGTTAGCACTGCAGCCTCACAGCTCCAGGGACCCGGATTCGATTCTGGGTACTGCCTGTGAGGAGTTTGCAAGTTCTCCCTGTGTCTGCGTGGGTTTCCTCCGGGTGCTCCGGTTTCCTCCCACATGCCAAAGACCTGCGGGTTGGTAGGTTAATTGGCCATTATAAATTGCCCCCAGTATAGGTAGGTGGTAGGGAAAACTATCGGGACTGGTGTGGATGTTATTGGAATATGGGATTCGTGTAGGATTAGTATAAATGGTTGGTTGATGGTCGGCACAGTCTCGGTGGGCCGAAGGGCCTGTTTCAGTGCTGTATCTTGAAACTAAACTAAATACTGACACCTGGAGTCACAGACACACACTGACTCCCAGTAACACGCACTGATACACAGTAACACAGACATACACTGATCCCCAGTAAGACAGACACAAACTGACAACAAGTAACAAAGACACATACTTCAACCAAGAAACAAAGACAGACAATTACACCAAGTAACGAAGACATACACTTCCACCAAGTATTTTGACACACACTTGCACCAAGTCACAAACACATACACTGACACCAAGTAACAAAGACATTCACTGACACCAAGGAACAAAGAAACACACTTACACCAAGTAACAAAGACATACACTTACACCAAGGAACACAGACACACACTTACACCAAGTAACAAAGACAGACAATTACACCAAGTATCAAAGACATACACTGACACCAAGTATTATGACACACACTTACACCAAGTAACAAAGACATACACTGACACCAAGTCACAAAGACACACACTGACACCCAGTAACAAAGACTTACACTGACTCCAAGTAACAAAGACATACACTGATACCAAGTCACAAAGACATACACTGACGCCCAGTACAACAGACATACACTGACACCAAGTAACAAAGACACACACTTACACCAAGGAACACAGACATACACTGACATCAAGTAACAAAGACACACACTTACACCAAGTAACAAAGACATACACTTACACCAAGTATTTTGACATACACTGACACCAAGTAACAAAGACATACACTGATACCCAATAACACAGACGCACACTTACACCAAGTAACAAAGACATACACTGACACCACGTAACAAAGACATACACTGATACCAAGTCACAAAGACATACACTGATGCCCAGTAACACAGACACACACTGACACCAAGTAAAAAAGACATACACTGACACCAAGTAACAAAGACATACACTGACACCAAGTAGCAAAGACACACACTTACACCAAGTAACACAGACATCCACTGACATCAAGTAACAAAGACACACACTTACACCAAGTAACAAAAACAGACAATTACACCAAGTAACAAAGACATACACTTACACCAAGTATTTTGACATACACTGACACCAAGTAACAAAGACTTACACTCATACCCAGTAACACAGACGCACACTTACACCAAGTAACAAAGACATACACTGTCACCAAGTCACAAAGACGCACACTGACACCCAGTAACAGAGACATACACTGACACCAAGTCACAAAAACATACACTGATACCCAGTAACACAGACACACACTGACTCCCAGTAACAAAGACATACAACGATACCAAGTCACAAAGACGTACAATTACACCAAGTAAAAAAGACACACACTTACACCAGGTAACACAGATATACACTGACACCAAGTGACAAGGACATGCACTGACACACAGTAACACAGAAACACACGGACACCAAGTAACAAAGACACACACTTACACCAAGTAACACAGACACACACTGACACCCAGTAAAACAGACACACACTTACACCAAGTAATACAGACATACACTGGCACCCAGTAACACAGACACGCACTTACACCAAGTAACACAGACATACACTGACACCAAGTAACAAAGACATGCAATGATACCCAGGAACACAGACACACACGTACACCAAGTAACACAGACACACACTTACACCAAGTAACAAAGATATACGCTGACACCCAGTAACAAAGACACAAACTTGCACCAATTAACACAGACATACACTGACACCAAGTAACAAAGACATACACTGATACCCAGTAACACAGACACACACTTACACCAAGTAACACAGACATACACTGACACCAAGTCACAAAGACACACACTGACACCCAGTAAAGCAGACACACACTTACACCAAGTAACACAGACATACCCTGACACCAAGTAACAAAGACATACACTGATACCCAGTAACACAGACACACACCGACACCACGTAACACAGACATACACTTCCACCAAGTAACAAAGACATTCAATGATCCCCAGGAACACAGACACACACTTACACCAAGTAACACAGACAAACACTTACACAAAGTAACAAAGACATGACTGACACCCAATAACACAGACACACACTTCCACCAAGTAACACAGACATACACTGATACCCAGTAACACAGACACACACTTACACCAAGTAACACAGACATACACTGACACCAAGTCACAAAGACATACACTGATACCCAGTAACACAGACACACACTGACACCCAGTAACACAGACACACACTTACACCAAGTAACACAGACATACACTGACACCAAGTAACAAAGACATACACGGATACCCAGTAACACAGACACACACTTACACCAAGTAACACAGACATACACTGACACCAAGACACAAAGATACACACTGACACCCAGTATCACATACACACACTTACACCAAGTCACAAAGACACACAATGACACCCAGTAACAAAGACATACACTGACACCAAGTCACAAAGACATACACTGATACCCAGGAACACAGACACACTCTGACAACAAGTAACAAAGACATACACTTACACCAAGTAACAAAGACATACACTTTCACCAAGGAACACAGACACACACTTACACCAAGGAACAAAGACAGACAATTACACCAAGTATCAAAGACATACACTGACACCATGTATTATGACACACACTGACACCAAGTAACAAAGACATACACTGATACCCAGTAACACAGACACACACTTACACCAAGTAACAAAGACATACACTGACACCAAGTAACAAAGACATACACTTACACCAAGTAACAAAGACACACACTTACATCAAGGAACACAGACATACACTGACACCACGTAACAAAGACATACACTGATACCAAGTAACAAAGACATACACTGATGCCCAGTAACACAGACACACACTGACACCAAGTAAAAAAGACACACACTGACACCAAGTAACAAAGACATACACTTACACCAAGTAACAAAGACACACACTTACACCAAGGAACACAGACATACACTGACATCAAGTAACAAAGACACACACTTACACCAAGTAACAAAGACAGACAATTACACCAAGTAACAAAGACATACACTTACACCAAGTATTTTGACATACACTGACACCAAGTAACAAAGACATACACTGATACCCAGTAACACAGACGCACACTTACACCAAGTAACAAAGACATACACTGACACCAAGTCACAAAGGCGCACACTGACACCCAGTAACAAAGACATTCACTGACACCAAGTCACAAAGACACACACTGACACCCAGTAACAAAGACATACACTGACACCAAGTCACAAAGACATACACTGATACCCAGTAACAAGGAAATACACTGATACCCAGTAACACAGACACACACTTCCACCAAGTAACAATGACATGCACTGACACCCAGTAACACAGACACACACGGACACCAAGTAACAAAGACACACACTTACACCAAGTAACAGAGACACACACTGACAGCCAGTAAGACAAACAAACACACTGACACCCAGTAGCAGAGACACACACTGACAACAAGTAACGCAGATACACACTGGGCGGCACAGTGGCGCAGTGGTTAGCACTGCAGCCTCACAGCTCCAGGGACCCGGATTCGATTCTGGGTACTGCCTGTGAGGAGTTTGCAAGTTCTCCCTGTGTCTGCGTGGGTTTCCTCCGGGTGCTCCGGTTTCCTCCCACATGCCAAAGACCTGCGGGTTGGTAGGTTAATTGGCCATTATAAATTGCCCCCAGTATAGGTAGGTGGTAGGGAAAACTATCGGGACTGGTGGGGATGTTATTGGAATATGGGATTCGTGTAGGATTAGTATAAATGGTTGGTTGATGGTCGGCACAGTCTCGGTGGGCCGAAGGGCCTGTTTCAGTGCTGTATCTTGAAACTAAACTAAATACTGACACCTGGAGTCACAGACACACACTGACCCCCAGTAACACGCACTGATACACAGTAACACAGACATACACTGATCCCCAGTAAGACAGACACAAACTGACAACAAGTAACAAAGACACATACTTCAACCAAGAAACAAAGACAGACAATTACACCAAGTAACGAAGACATACACTTCCACCAAGTATTTTGACACACACTTGCACCAAGTCACAAACACATACACTGACACCAAGTAACAAAGACATTCACTGACACCAAGGAACAAAGAAATACACTTACACCAAGTAACAAAGACATACACTTACACCAAGGAACACAGACACACACTTACACCAAGTAACAAAGACAGACAATTACACCAAGTATCAAAGACATACACTGACACCAAGTATTATGACACACACTTACACCAAGTAACAAAGACATACACTGACACCAAGTCACAAAGACACACACTGACACCCAGTAACAAAGACTTACACTGACTCCAAGTAACAAAGACATACACTGATACCAAGTCACAAAGACATACACTGACGCCCAGTACAACAGACATACACTGACACCAAGTAACAAAGACACACACTTACACCAAGGAACACAGACATACACTGACATCAAGTAACAAAGACACACACTTACACCAAGTAACAATGACATACACTTACACCAAGTATTTTGACATACACTGACACCAAGTAACAAAGACATACACTGATACCCAATAACACAGACGCACACTTACACCAAGTAACAAAGACATACACTGACACCACGTAACAAAGACATACACTGATACCAAGTCACAAAGACATACACTGATGCCCAGTAACACAGACACACACTGACACCAAGTAAAAAAGACATACACTGACACCAAGTAACAAAGACATACACTTACACCAAGTAGCAAAGACACACACTTACACCAAGTAACACAGACATCCACTGACATCAAGTAACAAAGACACACACTTACACCAAGTAACAAAAACAGACAATTACACCAAGTAACAAAGACATACACTTACACCAAGTATTTTGACATACACTGACACCAAGTAACAAAGACTTACACTCATACCCAGTAACACAGACGCACACTTACACCAAGTAACAAAGACATACACTGACACCAAGTCACAAAGACGCACACTGACACCCAGTAACAGAGACATACACTGACACCAAGTCACAAAAACATACACTGATACCCAGTAACACAGACACACACTGACACCCAGTAACAAAGACATACAACGATACCAAGTCACAAAGACGTACAATTACACCAAGTAAAAAAGACACACACTTACACCAGGTAACACAGATATACACTGACACCAAGTAACAAGGACATGCACTGACACACAGTAACACAGAAACACACGGACACCAAGTAACAAAGACACACACTTACACCAAGTAACACAGACACACACTGACACCCAGTAAAACAGACACACACTTACACCAAGTAATACAGACATACACTGGCACCCAGTAACACAGACACGCACTTACACCAAGTAACACAGACATACACTGACACCAAGTAACAAAGACATGCAATGATACCCAGGAACACAGACACACACGTACACCAAGTAACACAGAAACACACTTACACCAAGTAACAAAGATATACGCTGACACCCAGTAACAAAGACACAAACTTGCACCAATTAACACAGACATACACTGACACCAAGTAACAAAGACATACATTGATACCCAGTAACACAGACACACACTTACACCAAGTAACACAGACATACACTGACACCAAGTCACAAAGACACACACTGACACCCAGTAAAGCAGACACACACTTACACCAAGTAACACAGACATACCCTGACACCAAGTAACAAAGACATACACTGATACCCAGTAACACAGACACACACCGACACCAAGTAACACAGACATACACTTCCACCAAGTAACAAAGACATTCAATGATCCCCAGGAACACAGACACACACTTACACCAAGTAACACAGACAAACACTTACACAAAGTAACAAAGACATGACTGACACCCAATAACACAGACACACACTTCCACCAAGTAACACAGACATACACTGATACCCAGTAACACAGACACACACTTACACCAAGTAACACAGACATACACTGACACCAAGTCACAAAGACATACACTGATACCCAGTAACACAGACACACACTGACACCCAGTAACACAGACACACACTTACACCAAGTAACACAGACATACACTGACACCAAGTAACAAAGACATACACGGATACCCAGTAACACAGGCACACACTTACACCAAGTAACACAGACATACACTGACACCAAGACACAAAGACACACACTGACACCCAGTATCACATACACACAATTACACCAAGTCACAAAGACACACAATGACACCCAGTAACAAAGACATACACTGACACCAAGTCACAAAGACATACACTGATACCCAGGAACTCAGACACACTCTGACAACAAGTAACAAAGACATACACTTACACCAAGTAACAAAGACATACACTTTCACCAAGGAACACAGACACACACTTACACCAAGGAACAAAGACAGACAATTACACCAAGTGTCAAAGACATACACTGACACCAAGTATTATGACACACACTGACACCAAGTAACAAAGACATACACTGATACCCAGTAACACAGACACACACTTACACCAAGTAACAAAGACATACACTGACACCAAGTAACAAAGACATACACTTACACCAAGTAACAAAGACACACACTTACATCAAGGAACACAGACATACACTGACACCACGTAACAAAGACATACACTGATACCAAGTAACAAAGACATACACTGACACCAAGTAACAAAGACACACACTTACACCAAGGAACACAGACATACACTGACATCAAGTAACAAAGACACACACTTACACCAAGTAACAAAGACATACACTTACACCAAGTATTTTGACATACACTGACACCAAGTAACAAAGACATACACTGATACCCAATAACACAGACGCACACTTACACCAAGTAACAAAGACATACACTGACACCACGTAACAAAGACATACACTGATACCAAGTCACAAAGACATACACTGATGCCCAGTAACACAGACACACACTGACACCAAGTAAAAAAGACATACACTGACACCAAGTAACAAAGACATACACTGACACCAAGTAGCAAAGACACACACTTACACCAAGTAACACAGACATCCACTGACATCAAGTAACAAAGACACACACTTACACCAAGTAACAAAAACAGACAATTACACCAAGTAACAAAGACATACACTTACACCAAGTATTTTGACATACACTGACACCAAGTAACAAAGACTTACACTCATACCCAGTAACACAGACGCACACTTACACCAAGTAACAAAGACATACACTGACACCAAGTCACAAAGACGCACACTGACACCCAGTAACAGAGACATACACTGACACCAAGTCACAAAAACATACACTGATACCCAGTAACACAGACACACACTGACTCCCAGTAACAAAGACATACAACGATACCAAGTCACAAAGACGTACAATTACACCAAGTAAAAAAGACACACACTTACACCAGGTAACACAGATATACACTGACACCAAGTGACAAGGACATGCACTGACACACAGTAACACAGAAACACACGGACACCAAGTAACAAAGACACACACTTACACCAAGTAACACAGACACACACTGACACCCAGTAAAACAGACACACACTTACACCAAGTAATACAGACATACACTGGCACCCAGTAACACAGACACGCACTTACACCAAGTAACACAGACATACACTGACACCAAGTAACAAAGACATGCAATGATACCCAGGAACACAGACACACACGTACACCAAGTAACACAGACACACACTTACACCAAGTAACAAAGATATACGCTGACACCCAGTAACAAAGACACAAACTTGCACCAATTAACACAGACATACACTGACACCAAGTAACAAAGACATACACTGATACCCAGTAACACAGACACACACTTACACCAAGTAACACAGACATACACTGACACCAAGTCACAAAGACACACACTGACACCCAGTAAAGCAGACACACACTTACACCAAGTAACACAGACATACCCTGACACCAAGTAACAAAGACATACACTGATACCCAGTAACACAGACACACACCGACACCACGTAACACAGACATACACTTCCACCAAGTAACAAAGACATTCAATGATCCCCAGGAACACAGACACACACTTACACCAAGTAACACAGACAAACACTTACACAAAGTAACAAAGACATGACTGACACCCAATAACACAGACACACACTTCCACCAAGTAACACAGACATACACTGATACCCAGTAACACAGACACACACTTACACCAAGTAACACAGACATACACTGACACCAAGTCACAAAGACATACACTGATACCCAGTAACACAGACACACACTGACACCCAGTAACACAGACACACACTTACACCAAGTAACACAGACATACACTGACACCAAGTAACAAAGACATACACGGATACCCAGTAACACAGACACACACTTACACCAAGTAACACAGACATACACTGACACCAAGACACAAAGATACACACTGACACCCAGTATCACATACACACACTTACACCAAGTCACAAAGACACACAATGACACCCAGTAACAAAGACATACACTGACACCAAGTCACAAAGACATACACTGATACCCAGGAACACAGACACACTCTGACAACAAGTAACAAAGACATACACTTACACCAAGTAACAAAGACATACACTTTCACCAAGGAACACAGACACACACTTACACCAAGGAACAAAGACAGACAATTACACCAAGTATCAAAGACATACACTGACACCATGTATTATGACACACACTGACACCAAGTAACAAAGACATACACTGATACCCAGTAACACAGACACACACTTACACCAAGTAACAAAGACATACACTGACACCAAGTAACAAAGACATACACTTACACCAAGTAACAAAGACACACACTTACATCAAGGAACACAGACATACACTGACACCACGTAACAAAGACATACACTGATACCAAGTAACAAAGACATACACTGATGCCCAGTAACACAGACACACACTGACACCAAGTAAAAAAGACACACACTGACACCAAGTAACAAAGACATACACTTACACCAAGTAACAAAGACACACACTTACACCAAGGAACACAGACATACACTGACATCAAGTAACAAAGACACACACTTACACCAAGTAACAAAGACAGACAATTACACCAAGTAACAAAGACATACACTTACACCAAGTATTTTGACATACACTGACACCAAGTAACAAAGACATACACTGATACCCAGTAACACAGACGCACACTTACACCAAGTAACAAAGACATACACTGACACCAAGTCACAAAGGCGCACACTGACACCCAGTAACAAAGACATTCACTGACACCAAGTCACAAAGACACACACTGACACCCAGTAACAAAGACATACACTGACACCAAGTCACAAAGACATACACTGATACCCAGTAACAAGGAAATACACTGATACCCAGTAACACAGACACACACTTCCACCAAGTAACAATGACATGCACTGACACCCAGTAACACAGACACACACGGACACCAAGTAACAAAGACACACACTTACACCAAGTAACAGAGACACACACTGACAGCCAGTAAGACAAACAAACACACTGACACCCAGTAGCAGAGACACACACTGACAACAAGTAACGCAGATACACACTGGGCGGCACAGTGGCGCAGTGGTTAGCACTGCAGCCTCACAGCTCCAGGGACCCGGATTCGATTCTGGGTACTGCCTGTGAGGAGTTTGCAAGTTCTCCCTGTGTCTGCGTGGGTTTCCTCCGGGTGCTCCGGTTTCCTCCCACATGCCAAAGACCTGCGGGTTGGTAGGTTAATTGGCCATTATAAATTGCCCCCAGTATAGGTAGGTGGTAGGGAAAACTATCGGGACTGGTGGGGATGTTATTGGAATATGGGATTCGTGTAGGATTAGTATAAATGGTTGGTTGATGGTCGGCACAGTCTCGGTGGGCCGAAGGGCCTGTTTCAGTGCTGTATCTTGAAACTAAACTAAATACTGACACCTGGAGTCACAGACACACACTGACCCCCAGTAACACGCACTGATACACAGTAACACAGACATACACTGATCCCCAGTAAGACAGACACAAACTGACAACAAGTAACAAAGACACATACTTCAACCAAGAAACAAAGACAGACAATTACACCAAGTAACGAAGACATACACTTCCACCAAGTATTTTGACACACACTTGCACCAAGTCACAAACACATACACTGACACCAAGTAACAAAGACATTCACTGACACCAAGGAACAAAGAAATACACTTACACCAAGTAACAAAGACATACACTTACACCAAGGAACACAGACACACACTTACACCAAGTAACAAAGACAGACAATTACACCAAGTATCAAAGACATACACTGACACCAAGTATTATGACACACACTTACACCAAGTAACAAAGACATACACTGACACCAAGTCACAAAGACACACACTGACACCCAGTAACAAAGACTTACACTGACTCCAAGTAACAAAGACATACACTGATACCAAGTCACAAAGACATACACTGACGCCCAGTACAACAGACATACACTGACACCAAGTAACAAAGACACACACTTACACCAAGGAACACAGACATACACTGACATCAAGTAACAAAGACACACACTTACACCAAGTAACAATGACATACACTTACACCAAGTATTTTGACATACACTGACACCAAGTAACAAAGACATACACTGATACCCAATAACACAGACGCACACTTACACCAAGTAACAAAGACATACACTGACACCACGTAACAAAGACATACACTGATACCAAGTCACAAAGACATACACTGATGCCCAGTAACACAGACACACACTGACACCAAGTAAAAAAGACATACACTGACACCAAGTAACAAAGACATACACTTACACCAAGTAGCAAAGACACACACTTACACCAAGTAACACAGACATCCACTGACATCAAGTAACAAAGACACACACTTACACCAAGTAACAAAAACAGACAATTACACCAAGTAACAAAGACATACACTTACACCAAGTATTTTGACATACACTGACACCAAGTAACAAAGACTTACACTCATACCCAGTAACACAGACGCACACTTACACCAAGTAACAAAGACATACACTGACACCAAGTCACAAAGACGCACACTGACACCCAGTAACAGAGACATACACTGACACCAAGTCACAAAAACATACACTGATACCCAGTAACACAGACACACACTGACACCCAGTAACAAAGACATACAACGATACCAAGTCACAAAGACGTACAATTACACCAAGTAAAAAAGACACACACTTACACCAGGTAACACAGATATACACTGACACCAAGTAACAAGGACATGCACTGACACACAGTAACACAGAAACACACGGACACCAAGTAACAAAGACACACACTTACACCAAGTAACACAGACACACACTGACACCCAGTAAAACAGACACACACTTACACCAAGTAATACAGACATACACTGGCACCCAGTAACACAGACACGCACTTACACCAAGTAACACAGACATACACTGACACCAAGTAACAAAGACATGCAATGATACCCAGGAACACAGACACACACGTACACCAAGTAACACAGAAACACACTTACACCAAGTAACAAAGATATACGCTGACACCCAGTAACAAAGACACAAACTTGCACCAATTAACACAGACATACACTGACACCAAGTAACAAAGACATACATTGATACCCAGTAACACAGACACACACTTACACCAAGTAACACAGACATACACTGACACCAAGTCACAAAGACACACACTGACACCCAGTAAAGCAGACACACACTTACACCAAGTAACACAGACATACCCTGACACCAAGTAACAAAGACATACACTGATACCCAGTAACACAGACACACACCGACACCAAGTAACACAGACATACACTTCCACCAAGTAACAAAGACATTCAATGATCCCCAGGAACACAGACACACACTTACACCAAGTAACACAGACAAACACTTACACAAAGTAACAAAGACATGACTGACACCCAATAACACAGACACACACTTCCACCAAGTAACACAGACATACACTGATACCCAGTAACACAGACACACACTTACACCAAGTAACACAGACATACACTGACACCAAGTCACAAAGACATACACTGATACCCAGTAACACAGACATACACTGACACCCAGTAACACAGACACACACTTACACCAAGTAACACAGACATACACTGACACCAAGTAACAAAGACATACACGGATACCCAGTAACACAGACACACACTTACACCAAGTAACACAGACATACACTGACACCAAGACACAAAGACGCACACTGACACCCAGTATCACATACACACACTTACACCAAGTCACAAAGACACACAATGACACCCAGTAACAAAGACATACACTGACACCAAGTCACAAAGACATACACTGATACCCAGGAACTCAGACACACTCTGACAACAAGTAACAAAGACATACACTTACACCAAGTAACAAAGACATACACTTTCACCAAGGAACACAGACACACACTTACACCAAGGAACAAAGACAGACAATTACACCAAGTGTCAAAGACATACACTGACACCAAGTATTATGACACACACTGACACCAAGTAACAAAGACATACACTGATACCCAGTAACACAGACACACACTTACACCAAGTAACAAAGACACACACTTACACCAAGTAACAAAGACAGACAATTACACCAAGTAACAAAGACATACACTTACACCAAGTATTTTGACATACACTGACACCAAGTAACAAAGACATACACTGATACCCAGTAACACAGACGCACACTTACACCAAGTAACAAAGACATACACTGACACCAAGTCACAAAGGCGCACACTGACACCCAGTAACAAAGACATTCACTGACACCAAGTCACAAAGACACACACTGACACCCAGTAACAAAGACATACACTGACACCAAGTCACAAAGACATACACTGATACCCAGTAACAAGGAAATACACTGATACCCAGTAACACAGACACACACTTCCACCAAGTAACAATGACATGCACTGACACCCAGTAACACAGACACACACGGACACCAAGTAACAAAGACACACACTTACACCAAGTAACAGAGACACACACTGACAGCCAGTAAGACAAACAAACACACTGACACCCAGTAGCAGAGACACACACTGACAACAAGTAACGCAGATACACACTGGGCGGCACAGTGGCGCAGTGGTTAGCACTGCAGCCTCACAGCTCCAGGGACCCGGATTCGATTCTGGGTACTGCCTGTGAGGAGTTTGCAAGTTCTCCCTGTGTCTGCGTGGGTTTCCTCCGGGTGCTCCGGTTTCCTCCCACATGCCAAAGACCTGCGGGTTGGTAGGTTAATTGGCCATTATAAATTGCCCCCAGTATAGGTAGGTGGTAGGGAAAACTATCGGGACTGGTGGGGATGTTATTGGAATATGGGATTCGTGTAGGATTAGTATAAATGGTTGGTTGATGGTCGGCACAGTCTCGGTGGGCCGAAGGGCCTGTTTCAGTGCTGTATCTTGAAACTAAACTAAATACTGACACCTGGAGTCACAGACACACACTGACCCCCAGTAACACGCACTGATACACAGTAACACAGACATACACTGATCCCCAGTAAGACAGACACAAACTGACAACAAGTAACAAAGACACATACTTCAACCAAGAAACAAAGACAGACAATTACACCAAGTAACGAAGACATACACTTCCACCAAGTATTTTGACACACACTTGCACCAAGTCACAAACACATACACTGACACCAAGTAACAAAGACATTCACTGACACCAAGGAACAAAGAAATACACTTACACCAAGTAACAAAGACATACACTTACACCAAGGAACACAGACACACACTTACACCAAGTAACAAAGACAGACAATTACACCAAGTATCAAAGACATACACTGACACCAAGTATTATGACACACACTTACACCAAGTAACAAAGACATACACTGACACCAAGTCACAAAGACACACACTGACACCCAGTAACAAAGACTTACACTGACTCCAAGTAACAAAGACATACACTGATACCAAGTCACAAAGACATACACTGACGCCCAGTACAACAGACATACACTGACACCAAGTAACAAAGACACACACTTACACCAAGGAACACAGACATACACTGACATCAAGTAACAAAGACACACACTTACACCAAGTAACAATGACATACACTTACACCAAGTATTTTGACATACACTGACACCAAGTAACAAAGACATACACTGATACCCAATAACACAGACGCACACTTACACCAAGTAACAAAGACATACACTGACACCACGTAACAAAGACATACACTGATACCAAGTCACAAAGACATACACTGATGCCCAGTAACACAGACACACACTGACACCAAGTAAAAAAGACATACACTGACACCAAGTAACAAAGACATACACTTACACCAAGTAGCAAAGACACACACTTACACCAAGTAACACAGACATCCACTGACATCAAGTAACAAAGACACACACTTACACCAAGTAACAAAAACAGACAATTACACCAAGTAACAAAGACATACACTTACACCAAGTATTTTGACATACACTGACACCAAGTAACAAAGACTTACACTCATACCCAGTAACACAGACGCACACTTACACCAAGTAACAAAGACATACACTGACACCAAGTCACAAAGACGCACACTGACACCCAGTAACAGAGACATACACTGACACCAAGTCACAAAAACATACACTGATACCCAGTAACACAGACACACACTGACACCCAGTAACAAAGACATACAACGATACCAAGTCACAAAGACGTACAATTACACCAAGTAAAAAAGACACACACTTACACCAGGTAACACAGATATACACTGACACCAAGTAACAAGGACATGCACTGACACACAGTAACACAGAAACACACGGACACCAAGTAACAAAGACACACACTTACACCAAGTAACACAGACACACACTGACACCCAGTAAAACAGACACACACTTACACCAAGTAATACAGACATACACTGGCACCCAGTAACACAGACACGCACTTACACCAAGTAACACAGACATACACTGACACCAAGTAACAAAGACATGCAATGATACCCAGGAACACAGACACACACGTACACCAAGTAACACAGAAACACACTTACACCAAGTAACAAAGATATACGCTGACACCCAGTAACAAAGACACAAACTTGCACCAATTAACACAGACATACACTGACACCAAGTAACAAAGACATACATTGATACCCAGTAACACAGACACACACTTACACCAAGTAACACAGACATACACTGACACCAAGTCACAAAGACACACACTGACACCCAGTAAAGCAGACACACACTTACACCAAGTAACACAGACATACCCTGACACCAAGTAACAAAGACATACACTGATACCCAGTAACACAGACACACACCGACACCAAGTAACACAGACATACACTTCCACCAAGTAACAAAGACATTCAATGATCCCCAGGAACACAGACACACACTTACACCAAGTAACACAGACAAACACTTACACAAAGTAACAAAGACATGACTGACACCCAATAACACAGACACACACTTCCACCAAGTAACACAGACATACACTGATACCCAGTAACACAGACACACACTTACACCAAGTAACACAGACATACACTGACACCAAGTCACAAAGACATACACTGATACCCAGTAACACAGACACACACTGACACCCAGTAACACAGACACACACTTACACCAAGTAACACAGACATACACTGACACCAAGTAACAAAGACATACACGGATACCCAGTAACACAGACACACACTTACACCAAGTAACACAGACATACACTGACACCAAGACACAAAGACACACACTGACACCCAGTATCACATACACACACTTACACCAAGTCACAAAGACACACAATGACACCCAGTAACAAAGACATACACTGACACCAAGTCACAAAGACATACACTGATACCCAGGAACTCAGACACACTCTGACAACAAGTAACAAAGACATACACTTACACCAAGTAACAAAGACATACACTTTCACCAAGGAACACAGACACACACTTACACCAAGGAACAAAGACAGACAATTACACCAAGTGTCAAAGACATACACTGACACCAAGTATTATGACACACACTGACACCAAGTAACAAAGACATACACTGATACCCAGTAACACAGACACACACTTACACCAAGTAACAAAGACATACACTGACACCAAGTAACAAAGACATACACTTACACCAAGTAACAAAGACACACACTTACATCAAGGAACACAGACATACACTGACACCACGTAACAAAGACATACACTGATACCAAGTAACAAAGACATACACTGATGCCCAGTAACACAGACACACACTGACACCAAGTAAAGAAGACACACACTGACACCAAGTAACAAAGACATACACTTACACCAAGTAACAAAGACACACACTTACACCAACGAACACAGACATACACTGACATCAAGTAACAAAGACACACACTTACACCAAGTAACAAAGACAGACAATTACACCAAGTAACAAAGACATACACTTACACCAAGTATTTTGACATACACTGACACCAAGTAACAAAGACATACACTGATACCCAGTAACACAGACGCACACTTACACCAAGTAACAAAGACATACACTGACACCAAGTCACAAAGGCGCACACTGACACCCAGTAACAAAGACATTCACTGACACCAAGTCACAAAGGCGCACACTGACACCCAGTAACAAAGACATTCACTGACACCAAGTCACAAAGACACACACTGACACCCAGTAACAAAGACATACACTGATACCCAGTAACACAGACACACACCGACACCAAGTAACACAGACATACACTTCCACCAAGTAACAAAGACATTCAATGATCCCCAGGAACACAGACACACACTTACACCAAGTAACACAGACAAACACTTACACAAAGTAACAAAGACATGACTGACACCCAATAACACAGACACACACTTCCACCAAGTAACACAGACATACACTGATACCCAGTAACACAGACACACACTTACACCAAGTAACACAGACATACACTGACACCAAGTCACAAAGACATACACTGATACCCAGTAACACAGACACACACTGACACCCAGTAACACAGACACACACTTACACCAAGTAACACAGACATACACTGACACCAAGTAACAAAGACATACACGGATACCCAGTAACACAGACACACACTTACACCAAGTAACACAGACATACACTGACACCAAGACACAAAGACACACACTGACACCCAGTATCACATACACACACTTACACCAAGTCACAAAGACACACAATGACACCCAGTAACAAAGACATACACTGACACCAAGTCACAAAGACATACACTGATACCCAGGAACTCAGACACACTCTGACAACAAGTAACAAAGACATACACTTACACCAAGTAACAAAGACATACACTTTCACCAAGGAACACAGACACACACTTACACCAAGGAACAAAGACAGACAATTACACCAAGTGTCAAAGACATACACTGACACCAAGTATTATGACACACACTGACACCAAGTAACAAAGACATACACTGATACCCAGTAACACAGACACACACTTACACCAAGTAACAAAGACATACACTGACACCAAGTAACAAAGACATACACTTACACCAAGTAACAAAGACACACACTTACATCAAGGAACACAGACATACACTGACACCACGTAACAAAGACATACACTGATACCAAGTAACAAAGACATACACTGATGCCCAGTAACACAGACACACACTGACACCAAGTAAAGAAGACACACACTGACACCAAGTAACAAAGACATACACTTACACCAAGTAACAAAGACACACACTTACACCAACGAACACAGACATACACTGACATCAAGTAACAAAGACACACACTTACACCAAGTAACAAAGACAGACAATTACACCAAGTAACAAAGACATACACTTACACCAAGTATTTTGACATACACTGACACCAAGTAACAAGACATACACTGATACCCAGTAACACAGACGCACACTTACACCAAGTAACAAAGACATACACTGACACCAAGTCACAAAGGCGCACACTGACACCCAGTAACAAAGACATTCACTGACACCAAGTCACAAAGGCGCACACTGACACCCAGTAACAAAGACATTCACTGACACCAAGTCACAAAGACACACACTGACACCCAGTAACAAAGACATACACTGACACCAAGTCACAAAGACATACACTGATACCCAGTAACAAGGAAATACACTGATACCCAGTAACACAGACACACACTTCCACCAAGTAACAAAGACACACACTAATTCCCAGTAACACAGACACACACTTACACCAAGTAACAATGACATGCACTGACACCCAGTAACACAGACACACACGGACACCAAGTAACAAAGACACACACTTACACCAAGTAACAGAGACACACACTGACAGCCAGTCAGACAAACGAACACACTGACACCCAGTAGCAGAGACACACACTGACAACAAGTAACGCAGATACACACTGGGCGGCACAGTGGCGCAGTGGTTAGCACTGCAGCCTCACAGCTCCAGGGACCCGGATTCGATTCTGGGTACTGCCTGTGAGGAGTTTGCAAGTTCTCCCTGTGTCTGCGTGGGTTTCCTCCGGGTGCTCCGGTTTCCTCCCACATGCCAAAGACCTGCGGGTTGGTAGGTTAATTGGCCATTATAAATTGCCCCCAGTATAGGTAGGTGGTAGGGAAAACTATCGGGACTGGTGGGGATGTTATTGGAATATGGGATTCGTGTAGGATTAGTATAAATGGTTGGTTGATGGTCGGCACAGTCTCGGTGGGCCGAAGGGCCTGTTTCAGTGCTGTATCTTGAAACTAAACTAAATACTGACACCTGGAGTCACAGACACACACTGACCCCCAGTAACACGCACTGATACACAGTAACACAGACATACACTGATCCCCAGTAAGACAGACACAAACTGACAACAAGTAACAAAGACACATACTTCAACCAAGAAACAAAGACAGACAATTACACCAAGTAACGAAGACATACACTTCCACCAAGTATTTTGACACACACTTGCACCAAGTCACAAACACATACACTGACACCAAGTAACAAAGACATTCACTGACACCAAGGAACAAAGAAATACACTTACACCAAGTAACAAAGACATACACTTACACCAAGGAACACAGACACACACTTACACCAAGTAACAAAGACAGACAATTACACCAAGTATCAAAGACATACACTGACACCAAGTATTATGACACACACTTACACCAAGTAACAAAGACATACACTGACACCAAGTCACAAAGACACACACTGACACCCAGTAACAAAGACTTACACTGACTCCAAGTAACAAAGACATACACTGATACCAAGTCACAAAGACATACACTGACGCCCAGTACAACAGACATACACTGACACCAAGTAACAAAGACACACACTTACACCAAGGAACACAGACATACACTGACATCAAGTAACAAAGACACACACTTACACCAAGTAACAAAGATATACACTTACACCAAGTATTTTGACATACACTGACACCAAGTAACAAAGACATACACTGATACCCAATAACACAGACGCATACTTACACCAAGTAACAAAGACATACACTGACACCACGTAACAAAGACATACACTGATACCAAGTCACAAAGACATACACTGATGCCCAGTAACACAGACACACACTGACACCAAGTAAAAAAGACATACACTGACACCAAGTAACAAAGACATACACTTACACCAAGTAGCAAAGACACACACTTACACCAAGTAACACAGACATCCACTGACATCAAGTAACAAAGACACACACTTACACCAAGTAACAAAAACAGACAATTACACCAAGTAACAAAGACATACACTTACACCAAGTATTTTGACATACACTGACACCAAGTAACAAAGACTTACACTCATACCCAGTAACACAGACGCACACTTACACCAAGTAACAAAGACATACACTGACACCAAGTCACAAAGACGCACACTGACACCCAGTAACAGAGACATACACTGACACCAAGTCACAAAAACATACACTGATACCCAGTAACACAGACACACACTGACACCCAGTAACAAAGACATACAACGATACCAAGTCACAAAGACGTACAATTACACCAAGTAAAAAAGACACACACTTACACCAGGTAACACAGATATACACTGACACCAAGTAACAAGGACATGCACTGACACACAGTAACACAGAAACACACGGACACCAAGTAACAAAGACACACACTTACACCAAGTAACACAGACACACACTGACACCCAGTAAAACAGACACACACTTACACCAAGTAATACAGACATACACTGGCACCCAGTAACACAGACACGCACTTACACCAAGTAACACAGACATACACTGACACCAAGTAACAAAGACATGCAATGATACCCAGGAACACAGACACACACGTACACCAAGTAACACAGACACACACTTACACCAAGTAACAAAGATATACGCTGACACCCAGTAACAAAGACACAAACTTGCACCAATTAACACAGACATACACTGACACCAAGTAACAAAGACATACACTGATACCCAGTAACACAGACACACACTTACACCAAGTAACACAGACATACACTGACACCAAGTCACAAAGACACACACTGACACCCAGTAAAGCAGACACACACTTACACCAAGTAACACAGACATACCCTGACACCAAGTAACAAAGACATACACTGATACCCAGTAACACAGACACACACCGACACCAAGTAACACAGACATACACTTCCACCAAGTAACAAAGACATTCAATGATCCCCAGGAACACAGACACACACTTACATCAAGTAACACAGACAAACACTTACACAAAGTAACAAAGACATGACTGACACCCAATAACACAGACACACACTTCCACCAAGTAACACAGACATACACTGATACCCAGTAACACAGACACACACTTACACCAAGTAACACAGACATACACTGACACCAAGTCACAAAGACATACACTGATACCCAGTAACACAGACACACACTGACACCCAGTAACACAGACACACACTTACACCAAGTAACACAGACATACACTGACACCAAGTAACAAAGACATACACGGATACCCAGTAACACAGACACACACTTACACCAAGTAACACAGACATACACTGACACCAAGACACAAAGACACACACTGACACCCAGTAACAAAGACATACACTGAAACAAAGTCACAAAGACATACACTGATACCCAGGAACACAGACACACACTGACACCCAGTAGCAAAGACATACACTGATACCAAGTCACAAAGACATACACTGATACCCAGTAACACAGACACACGCTGACATCCAGTAACAAAGACATACACTGATACCCAGTAACAAAGACATGCACTTACACCAAGTAACACAGCCATACACTGACACCAAGTAACAAAGACATACACTGACACCCAGTAACAAAGACATACACCGACAACAAGTCACAAAGACATACACTGATACCAAGTCACAAAGACATACACAGATACCCAGTAACACAGACACATACTGACACCAAGTAACAAAGACATACACTGACACCAAATAACAAAGACATACACTTACACCAAGTAACAAAGACAGACAATTACACCACGTAACAAAGACATACACTGATACCCAGTAACACAGACACACGCTGACATCCAGTAACAAAGACATACACTGATACCCAGTAACAAAGACATACACTTACACCAAGTAACACAGCCATACACTGACACCAAGTCACAAAGACACACTCTGACACCCAGTAACAAAGACATACACTGACACCAATTCACAAAGACATACAATGATACCCAGTAACACAGACACACACTTACACCAAGTAACACAGACATACACTGACACTCAGTAACACAGACACACACTTACACCAAGTAACAAAGACATACACTGAGACCCAGTAACAAAGAAATACAGTGACACCCAGTAACACAGACACACACGGACACCAAGTAACAAAGACACAGACTTACACCAAGTAACACAGACACACACTGACACCCAGTAACACAGACACACACTTACACCAAGTAACAAAGACATACACTGACACCAAGTCACAAAGACATACACTGATACCCAGTAACACAGACACACACTTACACCAAGTAACACAGACATACACTGACACCAAGTCACAAAGACATACACTGACACCAAGTCACAAAGACAAACACTGATACCAAGTCACAAAGACATACACTTACACCAAGTAACACAGACATACACTGACACCAAGTAACAAAGACATACAATTACACCAAGTAACAAAGACACACACTTACACCAAGTAACAGAGACATACACTTACACCAAGTAACAAAGACAGACAGTTACACCAAGTAACAAAGACATACACTTACACCAAGTATTTCGACATACACCGACATCAGTTAACAAAGACCTGCACTGATACCCAGTAACACAGACACACACTTACACCAAGTAACAAAGACATACACTGACACCAAGTCACAAAGACACACACTGACACCCAGTAACAAAGACATGCACTGACACCCAGTAACACAGACACACACGGACACCAAGTAACAAAGACACACACTTACACCAAGTAACACAGACACACACTGACACGCAGTAAAACAGACACACAATTACACCAAGTGACACAGACATACACTGACACCAAGTTACAAAGGCACGCACTGGGGGGGGGGGGGCACATTGGCGCAATGGTTAGCACCGCAGCCTCACAGCTCCAGGGACCCGGGTTCGATTCTGGGTACTGCTTGTGCGGAGTTTGCAAGTTCTCCCTGTGTCTGCGTGGGTTCCCTCCGGGTGCTCCGGTTTCCTCCCACATTGCAAAGACTTGCAGGTTGATAGGTTAATTGGCCATCATAAATTGCCCCTAGTGTAGGTCGGTGGGAGGGAAATATATAGGGACAGGTGGGGATTTGATAGGAATACGGGATTAGTGTAGGATTAGTATAAATGGGTGGTTGATGGTCGGCACAGACTCGGTGGGCCGAAGGGCCTGTTAAAGTGCTGTGTCTCTGAACTAAACTAAATACTGACACCTAGTGTCACAGATACACACTGACACCCAGTAACACAAACAAACACATGCTGACACCCAGTAACACAGAGAAACACTAATAAACAGTAACAAAGACATATACTGATACCCAGGAACACAGACACACACTGACACCTAGTAACAAAGACATACACTGACACCAAGTCACAAACACATACACTGACACCAAGTAACAAAGACATACGCATACACAAAGGAACAAAGAAATACACTGATACCCAGTAACACAGACACACACTGACACCCAGTTAGAAACACACACTGAACCCCAGTAGCACAGACACACACTGACCCCCAGTAACACAGACACACACTGACAACAAGTCACAAAGACACACAATGACACCCAGTAACAAAGTCATACACTGATACCAATCACAAAGACATTCACTGATACCCAGTAACACAGATACACACTGACACCAAGTAACAAAGACATGCACTGACACCAAGTAACAAAGACATACACTTACACCAAGTAACAAAGACACACACTTACACCAAGTAACACAGACATACACTGACACCAAGCAACAAAGACATACACTGACTCCAAGTAACAAAGACATACACTTACACCAAGTAACAAAGACAGACAATTACACCAAGTAACAAAGACATACACTTACACCAAGTAACAAAGACACACACTTACACCAAGTGTTTTGACATACACTGATACCAATCACAATGACATTCACTGATACCCAGTAACAAAGACATACACTGACACCAAGTCACAAAGACATACACTGATACCAAGTCACAAAGACATACACTGATACCCAGTAACACAGACACACACTGACACCCAGTAACAAAGACATACAACGATACCAAGTCACAAAGACATACACTGACACCAAGTAACAAAGACATACACTTACACCAAGTAACACAGACATACACTGACACCAAGTAACAAAGACATACAATTACACCAAGTAACAAAGGCACACACTTACACCAAGTAACACAGATATACACTGACACCAAGTAACAAGGACATGCACTGACACACAGTAACACAGAAACACACGGACACCAAGTAACAAAGACACACACTTACACCAAGTAACACAGACAGACACTGACACTCAGTAAAACAGAAACACACTTACACCAAGTAATACAGACATACACTGACACCAAGTAACAAAGACATACACTGATACCCAGTAACACAGACACACACTTACACCAAGTAACACAGACGTACACTGACACCAATTAACAAAGACATACACTGATACCCAGTAACACAGACACACACTTACACCAAGTAACAAAGACTTAGACTGACACCAAGTCACAAAGACACACACTGACACCCAGTAACAAAGACATACACTGATACCAAGTCACAAAGACATACACTGATACCCAGTAACACAGACACACACTTACACCAAGTAACACCGACATACACTGACACCCAGTAGCAAAGACATACACGGATACCCAGTAATTCAGACACACACTTACACCAAATAACAAAGACAGACACTGATACCCAGTAACACAGACACACACTTACACCAAGTAACAAAGACATACACTGACACCCAGTAACAAAGACATACACTGACACGCAGTAACACAGACAAACACTGACATCAAGTAACAAAGACACACACTGACACCCAGTAACAAAGACACACACTGATACCCAGTAACATAGACACACACTTACACCAAGTAACACTGACATACATTGACACCAAGTAACAAAGACATACACTGATACCCAGTAACACAGACACACTTACACCAAGTAACACAGACATACACTGACACCAAGTAACAAAGACAGACACTGATGCCCAGGAACACAGACACACACTTACACCAGGTAACACAGACACACACTTACACCAAGTAACAAAGACATACGCTTACACCAAGTAACACAGACATACACTGACACCAAGTAACAAAGACATACAATTACACCAAGTAACAAAGACACACACTTACACCAAGTAACACAGATACACACTGACACCAAGTAACAAAGACACACACTTACACCAAGTAACAAAGACACACACTTACACCAAGTAACACAGATATACACTGACACCAAGTAACAAAGACATGCTCTGACACCCAGTAACACAGACACACACGGACACCAAGAAACAAAGACACACACTTACACCAAGTAACACAGACACACAATGACACCCAGTAAAACAGACACACACTTACACCAAGTAACACAGACATGCACTGACACGAAGTAACAAAGACATGCACTGATACCCAGTAACACAGACACACACTTACAACAAGTAGCAAAGACATGCACTGACAGCAAGTAACAAAGACATACACTTACAAGAAGTAACAAAGACACACACTTACACCAAGTGACACAGACAAACACTGACACCAAGGAACAAAGACATGCAATGATACCCAGGAACACAGACACACACTTACACCAAGTAACACAGACTCAGACTTACACCAAGTAACAAAGACATACACTTACACCAAGTAACACAGTCATACACTGACACCAAGTAACAAATACAGACAATTACACCAAGTAACAAAGACACACACTTACACCAAGTAACAAAGACAGACACTGATACCCAGTAACACAGACACACACTTACACCAAGTAACAAAGACATACACTGACTCCCAGTAACACAAACAAACATGCACAGACACCCAGTAACACAGAGGAACACTAATAAACAGTAACAATGACATACACTTACACCAAGTATTTCGACATGCACCGACACCAGGTAACAAAGACATGCACTGATACCCAGTAACACAGACACACACTTAAACCAAGTAACAAAGTCATACACTTACACCAAGTAACACAGACATACACTGACACCAAGTAACAAATACATACAATTGCACCAAGTAACAAAGACACACACTTACACCAAGTAACAAAGACAGACACTGACACCAAGTAACACAGACATACACTGACACCCAGTAACAAAGACATACACTGACACCAAGTCACAAAGACATACACTGACACCAAGTAACAAAGACATACATTACACCAAGTAACAAAGACAGATACTCATACCCAGTAACACAGACACACACTTACACCATGTAACAAAGACATACACTGACACCAGGTTACAAAGACATACACTGACACCAAGTAACAAAGACACACACTTACACCAAGTAACACAGACACACACTGACACCCAGTAACACAGACACACACTTACACCAAGTAACAAAGACATACACTGACACCAAGTAACAAAGACATACACTGACACCAATTAACAAAGACATACACTGATACCCAGTAACACAGACACACACTTACACCAAGTAACAAAGACATACACTGATACCCAGTAACACAGACACACACATACACCATGTAACACAGACATACACTTACACCAAGTAACAAAGACATACACTGACACCAAGTGACAAAGACATACACTTACAACAAGTAACAAAGACATACACTGACACCAAGTAACAAAGACATACACTGATACCCAGTAACACAGACACACACTTACACCATGTAACACAGACATACGCTTGCACCAAGTAACAAAGACTCACACTTACACCAAGTAACACAGACATACACTGACACCAGGTAACAAAGACATACACTGACACCACGGAACAAAGACAGACAATTACACCAAGTAACAAAGACATACACTTACACCAAGTATTTTTACATACACTGACACCATGGAACAAAGACATACACTGATGCCCAGTAACACAGACATACACTTACACCAAGTAACAAAGACATACACTGACACCAAGTAACAAAGACATACACTGACACCAAGTAACAAAGACATACACTGATATCCAGTAACACAGACACACACTTACACCAAGTAACAAAGACATACTCTGATACCCAGTAACACGGACACACACTTGCACCAAGTAACACAGACATACATTGACACCAAGTAACAAAGACATACACTGATACCCAGTAACACAGGCACACACTGGGGGGTGGGGGGTGCGGGGCACATTGACGCAGGGGTTAGCACCGCAGCCTCACAGCTCCAGGGACCCAGGGTCGATTCTGGGTACTGCCTGTGCGGAGTTTTCAAGTTCTACCTGTGCCAGCGTGAGTTTCCTCCTGTTGCTCCGGTTTCCTCCCACATGCCAAAGACTTGCAGGTTGATAGGTTAATTGGCCATCATAAATTGCCCCTAATATAGGTAGGTGGTTCGGAAATATATAGGGACAGGTGGGGATGTGATAGGAATACGGGATTAGTGTAGGATTAGAATTAATTGATGTTGGATGGTCGGCACAGACTCGGAGGGCCGAAGGGCCTGTTTAAGTGCTGTATCTCTAACCAAAACTAAATACAGACACCTAGTGTCACAGACACACACTGACACCCAGTAACACTAACAAACACACTGACACCATGTAACACAGAGATACACTTACACCAATTAACAAAGACATCCACTTACACCAAGTAACAAAGACACACACTTACACCAAGTTACACAGACACACACTGACACCCAGTAACACAAACGAACACACTGACACCATGCAACACAGACATACACTGACACCAAGTAACAAAGACATCCACTTACACCAAGTAATAAAGACACACACTTGCACCAAGTAACTCAGGCATACACTGACACCAAGTAACAAAGACATA